>NW_028227275.1:51047500-51560000 GCF_978045245.1 Mus caroli
CCTGTACGCACGCACGCACACACACACACGCACGCGCACACAAGCCTCCAAAGCCATACTATAGCATGCATGTTCCTGTACGCACGCACGCATGCACGCACGCGCACACAAGCCTCCAAAGCCATACTATAGCTTGCATGTTCCTGTACACACGCACGCATGCACACACGCGCACACAAGCCTCCAAAGCCATACTATAGCATGCATGTTCCTGTACACACGCACGCATGCACACACGCGCACACAAGCCTCCAAAGCCATACTATAGCATGCATGTTCCTGTACGCACGCACGCATGCACGCACGCGCACACAAGCCTCCATAGCCATACTATAGCATGCATGTTCCTGTACGCACGCACGCATGCACGCACGCATGCGCACACAGACACAAATACAGTTTAAAAAAGTGAAATGGGGGCTATTCTTATAGAAAACCCAGGTTCATTTTCAAACACTCATATGGTTACTCATAAACAGCCATAATTCCAGTTACTGGAGATCTTCACTGGCACCAGTCATGTACATGGTACACATACATATCTTCAGGCAAAACACTCTTACACAAAAAATAAATACTAAGAACAGAATTGTTTTAAAGATTTATCTATTAATTTAACATATGTGAGTACACTGTAGCTGTCTTCAGACACACCAGAAGAGGGCGTCGGATCCCATTACAGATGGTTGTGAGCTACCATGTGGTTGCTGGGAATTGAATTCAGGACCTCTGGAAAATCAGTGAGCACTTTTAACCACTGAGCCATCTCTCCAGCCCAAGGAGAAAAAAAATTAACCCCCCCAAATCACAAAATACCCAGAACACTCACTGGGTGCCGGGCTCTGGGCAGACAGAATCTGTCTAAGTTAGAAGGGATTCTTTTTAGCATTTTATTTAGGCCTCTGGAGACTGTCACCTAAATTTCGCTGGTGAGAGGCTTTGCTCGTAGTTGGTGTCTTAGCCAACTATCTGTAGGGTAGAAAGGTTGAAAATGATGAACACTGCTGAACTCCTACCATTAGGCAAGACTGGCATTCTTGTTTTTTGTCTTGTAGCCCTGTTGCTTGTGTACTAACATCTCATTCTGCAGATTGATATTCATTATTTGGGCCTCTGATTTCTTCCCAGAAATTCCCACTAGCTTAACTTTACAGTAGTTTCTGTCATTTGCAACCAAAGATCTCTAACTGATAAAGAGAAGAAGCGGAACTTTTGTTTTAGAAAGTTTATAGCTTACAATGGGAGGCCTGGAAATGGAGCTCTCAACATGAAAGAATTGAAAGAATAAGAGGAAACACATCACTATAGTCTCCCTTTATTTGCAGGGAGTTCATTCCAAAATCCTCAGTGGATTCCTAAAACTGGATGATACTGAGCCCATGTAGCCCATGTAAATACCCTGCAGTGTTACCTGCTACACAGCACCAGAATTAACCTGTCTGTCCATATCTGTGTCCCTCCCAGCGCCTACTTTACATCACTACTCTTGTGCTTTGGGTCTATTATTGATTAAAAAGAATATGGTTATATGCCTTGAATCCGAGCACTCAGGAGGCAGAGGCAGGTGGATCTCTGTGAGTGTGAGGCCAGCCTGGTCTACCTAGTAACTTCCAGGACAGCCAGAGCTACTTAGTGAGACCCTGTCTCAACAAATAACTAAACAATGGTGGCTCACACCTTTAATCTCAGCACTCAGGAAGGAGAGGCAAGCAGATCTCTGAATTCTAGGACAGCCAGGGTTGCACAGAGAAACTTTGTCTCAAAAAACAAAGAACAAACAAAAATGAAAAATAGTTACTTACTTACTATTACTTAACATAAACTTGCAATATGTATACATTCAATATATTCCCAAAACAGAGGAGTCTAAGTGACTCATGCATGGGTAGTATATACAATGTGCAACATGGATGAGGATGGCTCATACACAAGACGGAAAGAGCAAAATGGCTTAAGCTTTTTATCAGCCTACCAATAGTTTAAATAGAACTCACTAATTATTTCTGGAATTTTGTATTTTGTCAAACTGTAGAGGTAAGTGATATTGTAAATGATGTAAGGTAATGTAAGGTAAATGATATTGTGGATGGTAAAACCACAGGTAAGGGGAAACTACCCAGAAGACAGCTGAGGCCAAATGCAAAGCCAAGCAGGACAGCCAGGCTTGCACAGCCACAGGGCATCAGATTTGTTTCTTATGGACCAGATAGTAAGTATTTTAACCTTAAGGACCAGATAGCTTAAGGACCCATAAGCTTAACCATGAGCTCTGTTGTGACTCCTCAGCTCTGCCTGTAGTGCAAAGGAGCCTGATGCAAGCAGTGAGAGCAGTGCACTAACAAAGCTGTTTACAAGTGTGGCCGCGGTAGCCAACCCTGGTAGCCTAGAGTGTTTGCAGGAAGGACAGAAGTGGCCCATGGGCAGGTTATCCATCTGTGGTTCTTGGACATTGCCAGAGATTCAGCTTGGTTTTTGTTTTTTGCTTGCTTTTAGATTAAAAAAAAAAAAAGATTTACTTTTTCTTTAAAAACTTATTTTTATATTGTACGAGAGTGTGTGTGTGTTCAGAGGATTGCTTGTGGGAGGGAAGTGGTTCTTTCTACCACATGGATTCAGGGATTAAACTCAGGTTATCAGTCATGGTGGGAAGGGTCTAACCATTGAGCCTTTGAACTGTCTCTTAAAGTTTACTTTTTCTAACCAGGTGTGGTGGCGCACGCCTTTAATCCCAGCACTCAGGAGGCAGAGGCAGGCGGATTTCTGAGTTCGAGGCCAGCCTGGTCTACAGAGTGAGTTCCAGGACAGCCAGGGCTACACAGAGAAACCCTGTCTTGAAAAAAAAAAAAAGTTTACTTTTTATTTTTATTGGGATATGTGTGTGGGTGCCTTGTGGGTGGCCAAAAGAGGGCATGGTATCTCCTGGAATTGGAGTTAAAGGTAATTGTGAGTAACCTGATATAAGTGCTAGAAGAGATCTCTGGTCCCCTTCAGGAGCAACAAGTACTCATAATAGCTGAGCCATCTCTCCAGACCCAGTTTTGTTTTTTTGTTTTTTAAGATAGGGTTTTACTCTTGCCCAGACTGGCCTGGAACTCTCTTGGGCCAAGGTGGTCTTGAACTTGCAGTAATCTTCCTGCCTTAGCCTCAAAAGTGCTGAGACTCCATAGACATGTGTGTGTACTGTATGCAGCCTCTTAGCGCCACATCTTTTCCATGAACACTGACTATGCACAATTCTTTCTGTGCACCCTTCTGTTGCAGAAGCAAAACCAGCCCCAGAAATATTTGAAAATGAAGTCATGGAATTGCTGAGAGAATTTGCCAAAAACAAAAACAAGGAGCAAAGACTGCGTGCCCCAGATCTGGAGTATCTCTTTGAAAAGCCTCATTAAGCTGGGTACCACTGCCTGTCATGGTGGTCAGTATATGGATAGAAACTGCTTCTGGCACTGACCTTGGCCTCCTGCTTCTCCTTAGACTCTTGAATCTCTCCTAGGAAAGACATGTAATATGTTAGATGACTCATTCTAACCTGTGCTCGTCTGTACAGCACAGGTCAGACCCCTTACCTGGCTGCTAAGTGCTGTGCTGCAGGTCTGCCACAAGAGGGCACTATAGGGAAGCGATTCTGCTGCCTCAGCCCCAACAGCACAAAAGACACTGCTGCTGAAGGAAGAGCTGACCCTATCTTCTATCCAGTGACCCTGGGCTTTGTTAAGATAAAACTGCTCCCTTCCAGCCTGATAAGTTCTTTTGCTAAGGAGTGTCGATCCAAGCCCCTGAACTGAGCCCATCAAAGGCACAGCAAGCTGAATGAGGCACCAAAGCAGGAATATTGTGGGCATACTACTTAAGTCAACATCTTCATCAAATTTTTACAACATACATGTTTTAAACTGAAAGATAGTTGAATATTGAAGAATATCAAGAGAAGAGAATTGACAGTTCTCTAACCCTCACAATTATCTTCATTTTTGTCTGTTTCTATGCAACCTGTAGTCATGCTTATAATGGTGTTTTACAAGATTATAGTCATAAGTTTTCTGACTTTGTGGCATTGAGGCAAACTTTCTCCTCATTCTGACAGCCTTTCAAATTATTTTAGTTGACCAAATAACAGTGACACATAAGAAGTAACATTTTAACTGTGTGTGATAGGTCATACCTATAATCCTAGCCCTTGGAGAACTGAGGTAGGAGCATCACTAAGAATTTGAGGCCAGCCTGGACTACACGGTTAGAATGCAGTAGGTAGGAGGGCTGTGCATTCCTGAAGGTGTCCTTTCTGCAGGAGCTCTGCCCTCAGCTGCAAAGAGGCAGTCACTGTGGCCGGTATGTAAAAGTGTTGGCTAGAGAAAGCAGGCCAGAACTGAGAAGCCTGGGTGGGTAACTACAAGAGCTATAGGAAAAAGTTCCCTGACCAGGGAGGGAAGGGGGAACCAGCTTCAGTTACCTCACAACGCTCCCACAGACAAATAGCATTGGGCTTACTTAAGGACAAGAGATTGCCTTGGAAGGAGTCAGCAATGCATCCATGATCAAAATGCCAGGATTTGGGGCTGGAGAGATGGCTCAGCAGTTAAGAGCACTGGCTGGCTGCTCTTCCAGAGGACCTGATTCGATTCCTAGCACCCACAAAGCAGCTCACGACTGTCTGTAACTCAGGATCTGACACAGAGATGCAGGGGAAACACCAATGAACATTTAAAAAAAATCATAAAAAGGTTAATAAAAAGATGAAAGCTGGAATATATTATTGTTTGATCTACATCCAAAGCTCACGAACTTTCTGCTGGACAACACGGTAGCAACCGTCACTGGACAGTTGAAGGCGAGAATGACAGTTCTGAGACAGCTCTGTATTGCTCTGTGGTAGGTAGGAGGCCACTAGCTACTTCCCACAGTGAGAAGATTCCACCCAGACCCCCTCCCCCAGGCCCCACTGTAGCCCTTGTGAGAAGATGCAGTGCAGCATGATGGTTATGCTCACACGCCTTTGCTTATTGCCTAGCTACTGGGTAAACTTACTGGGCTCAGCTTTGGTTCCTAACTAAGGGCCATAATCACTTACGTCTCAAGATTGCCAAAAGCCATCACAGGTAACACTGGATGGCACCTAACCCCCAGAATAGCATAGGAAGACAGGAGCCTTTGTTCAAAGCCTCACCCTGAGACCTAGAGCCTGTCTTCTAACAGATTGCCTATCATCAACTGCACATATACACACAGGGCAGTCATCTGAAAGTCAGAAGGCTGAGCTTATTAACATAACCACAGAGTGCTTTACCAGAATGCAAAGTGGAAGGAAAAACCTACCCTGGTGACAAGTCCTTTGATGGAAAAGTTTAGTTCTCACGTAAGGAATAGGAACGAGACCTGTGGAGTAGAAGCAGGAGCTTACAGAGATGGGCTTCTGATGTCCTAGGGGGATGGAGGTGCTAAACAGACAGGGTTTATATATAGAAGCATCTGGACTGTAAGGAGTGCACAGGAATTGCGTATCACCTTCCCCATTTATCATGGGCATGTTACACAACAAGCCCCAGAAGCCAAGCCCGCACCTCAGCTCTGATCCCTTCTTACCCTCGTTTCGTCTGTCTTCACACAGTGTTCAGCTTGCACCTGGGAATGGCATGCTTCTAAAGGAATGGTTTCCCTTCCAGGCTGCTGGCTTGTGTCATCTTTGAAAGTGAAGGATTTTGCTAACTAAAGCTGCTCAGCGTCAAGCCCAAGGGTGCTATGTAAACAGTTTTTTCTTTTATTAGACATTAAGTAAAACTAGGCCGGCCACAGTGCATTTCCAAAAAAAATTAACAAACATATTGCCAAGGCCAGCAGCTTCCCAGGACCCACGAGAAGAGCATCTAGACTCATTGTTCTTGGTGACATGTTGCTGCTCAGTGACCTCATTCAGATCCTGTACTGGGCACATGAGCATCTGACCTACCCTGTGAGGCCCCTTGTACAGGCTCCTCCAGACACATCAAACCAGGTCAAATTTGCTTCCTTCCCTTCAGCTCTTCACTTCATTGTTTTAATGTACCTAGGCTTCCCACGATAGCTGAGTGTCTCTTGTGGCTGCCGTGAGAGAGGTACCTCTTACTGGCTTGGAGCACCAGCTGGAGCTCAGCCAGTTTCTTGAGCTTCAGCCATGTTTGACAGTGGCATAACCTGGCTTATATTTGTAAGCATCAGTGGGGAAGGAGTCTCCTGAGATAGCTGAGCTTCACATTTATCTTTCAGTCCATCTGCCCCTTGGAGGCGAGACAGGGAGAGGAAAGCTTTGTAATAAGCCCAAAGCCAGGAGGTATGGTGGCACCCGCCTGTAAGCCTAGCATCAGGAGACTGAGATACATAGGTTAGCCTGGGCTACATAGTTAATACCAGCCTAACTAGGGTTATGGAGTAAAATCCTGTCAAAAAATGAGGTGAAGAACAACTGAAAAATACACTGGATATCAATGTCTGGCCTGCACACATACATGTGTGCATGCCCATTCACAGGACAAAAACACATTTGCTTGTACACCAGTGCAAATACGCGCACCAATTCATACATAAAACTAAGCCAAGCAGCCTTATGTGCTAAGCAGGGCAGTGAAACTGGGAAGCTGAAAGTCCCCTTGTTAGTACAGCCCATCGTTTGTAAGATACTGAACTTCTTACCGTTTAACTGACCACTTGATGAATCTCTTCAGGTGCCAGCCATGAGCCTGGTGGCACCTGAGTTCCCCAGCAAGAGCTATGTAAGCATCTTTCCTCCATCAAGTGTGTGGGGTGGGGTGGGGGTGGGGGGGCTTCAGGCAGAGGCACTCTGGCTTGAGAAACAAACATCTACTTATGCCTGGTGGTATGGACCTGTCTTCCTTTCTGCTCAACAGACTGAGGGGAGAGGATTACTGGAGTCTGGGGGTCATAGGCCAGCCTGGGCAACACAGTGAGATCTTGTTCCAAAAGAGGAACTTTTAAAAAGCCGTCCATTGATAGAAATGTAGGTATCTAAGCTGTAAAAGACAGTATCAGTCTTGAAGAATGGAGATGTGCAGAGAAGAATTCTGACGCACAGTGATGAGATGTTAAAGCTAGGTCCTTGGCTGCACCTGAATTTAGAGTAAAATGTAAGCCAAACACATTATTTTATGTAACTAGCCAGCAAAGCATGTGACTCTTTGTTTGTTTGTTTGTTTGTTTTAAATGTGGTCTCATGTAGCCCAGGGTGGCCTTGAGCTTGATATAACTTAAACCCCTGATCCTCCCACCTTTACCTCCCACAGGCTGAGACTACAAGTGTGTGCTACAAAGCGGGTGGGATGGCTCAGCTGCTAAAGGTGATTTCCACCAAGCCTTAGAACCTGAGGTCAATCTCTGGGATCCACATGGTGGAAAGAGAGACCTGACGCCTCCAAGTGGTCATCTGACCTCATATGCATACTATAGCACTCACAAAATACAAGGCTGTGCTCCACACCCAGCTTGTTAGTATTTAATAAGGATATTCACTTGTTAAGTATTTAATAAGGTTGAAGAGATGGCTCAGTGCCTACTGCTCTTGTGTTTGGTTTCCAGCACCTATGTTGTATAGATCACAATTTCCTGTAACTCAGCTCCAGAGGAGTCCAACCTCTAGCTTCAGTGTGCATCTGCACTCACACACATACCCCACTCAGACCCATAATTAAATGTAATAAAAATCTGGATCAAGAAAGATGGCTCAGAGCACTTGGGAGACAAAGGCAGGCGGATTTCTGAGTTCAAGGCCAGCTTGGTCTACTGAGTGAGTTCTGGGACAGCCAGGGCTATACAGAGAAACCCTGTCTTGAAAAAAAAACAAAAACAACAACAACAAAGAAAGATGGCTTAGTAGTTAAGAGTAATTGCTGAGGACCTAAGTTCAGCTTCCAGCACTCATCAGGCAGCTCCAGGGCAGCATCTGACTTTCTCATCTGATGTTAGAGAGGCACCTGCACAGGTGTGCACAGGAGTGCACGCGCGCGCGCGTGTGCACACACACACACACACACATCAAAATTTGTTTTAAACCTAAAAAAAAAAAAAAGATGCCTATTGTAGTACCCTGGAACACACAGGGAAAAGAACAAAGCTGTTAAGAGCAGATATTGGGGGAGGGAGAGAGAAGGGTCAGTGGTTGAGCATTTGCCTTAGTGCGCATGAAATCTTGGGTTCAATCCCTGTGACAAATCTATAAAGCTGAGAGCAGTTCTTTGGGAACTCGTGCTCAGAGTCCTAGAACTGTCACCGTGGCCACATTTCTTCTCCAGCTTCTTCTCTTCTGTAGATGTGAAACCTGAACCTAACCTTGTGCAGGGGGTAAGGACTAAAGGAATGAATGCAGGGGAAGTGCTCACCGTGGTACTTGGCACCCTAGTGACACAATGGTAGCCATCCATAGTAATGATTAAGTCTGACCGTGCACCAGATTGCTAAGGGTCCTAGGTGGATCTTCTCATTTAATCCTTGTTTACTATTTCCCCCGGTTGGTAGGAAGTACGGGTTGGTAGGAGGGTGGGTTGCCTGCTCAGAGTCACAGGCAGGGAGTGATAGGACTAGGGTCTGAAAGGAAGCAACGGCCCCAGAGCTGCCACACTGCAGCATGGCATAAGCTCCTTTCTCCTCTTCATCTGCGGTCTGTGGGAAGGCTACTGACTGATGATGACTCAGTGTAGCTGCCCTCCAGTGGCTCCCTGTAGGACTAACTGTGTTAGTCACTTCTTGTCAAGTGATGCCTGGCGCTATTAAAAAGGAGGCAAGGTTTGTTTTAGCTCATGTTTTCAAAAGGTACAGCCCACAGCTGGCTGACTCTGTTGCTTCGGGGCTGTGGAAGCAGAGCACCTGAGCAAAAGGCTATGGAGGGCCAACCCCTCATCTCATAATGGCCAGGCAGTAGAGAGAAGCAGGAAGGAACAAGATGCATCCTGGTTATGTCCCCAGGACCTTTTTCCTCCTACCAGGCCCCACCTTTTTTCACTACCTCCAATTAATGCCACCATATAATAACTCCACAAGGAATGAGGTCAGAGTCCTCAGGAGCCCCCCAAACCCATCATCTGGCAATGCTGTCCCCCCAGTATATGAGCCTGTTGGGGACATTTTATATTCAAACTATAATGAGTAGCCTGGGGAGTTGATTTTCACAGAGAGATGGCCACAGTCTTAGCCACTGCAGACTTAATTACTTAAGCCCTCCAAGTAGGACACAGGCAGCCAAGCTCTCCCTGACAGTTTGAGCTCAGACTTCCTTTGGGCTTAGGAAGAGGGGAGCAGGAGGGAAGGATTAGTATTCCCGTCTTGCTTTGAGTGTTTCCTTCTCTCCTGAATAACAGAGACAAAACTGAATCTTACAGGGTTGTCCTGTCACTGGCTGGCTGTTTTTCTCAGAGTGAGGAAGGAGGTTGGGCAAGTGTTGTCAGGAAGTGCATAGGGACCTCATCCCAGGGTCCCCAGTTTGGCTTTCACCCCATCACAGCTCCTGCTCCAAGGCTGTTGCAGAAAAGCCAGCACTGGTCCTGAGGCTGGAGAGCCTAAGGCTAGCCTTCTTTTGAGCCGGACCCGCGGTCCCTGACCCTTGATGCAGCCGTCTCTCAGCAGAGTCATGCTGTGGGAGGTTTTAGTGGATAGTGAATTAGATACTGCGCCTCCTGTCTAAGCAGAAACAGGATGAGTGATGCTCAGAAATGTAATTGGAAGGATATACTGTAATGGTTTTCACTAGACGCTGGGGATGGAGAAGAATGTGCCTACTCTTTCCTTGAGGCACTCACTGTTTTCCTCTGTGCTTTATTTCATTGATTCCCAAGCAGTGTGCTAGACTCAGTACCAGACACAGAAAAATCAATGAATGAGTTACAGCTCACACCCCAGGGAGCACTGGAGAAGGACAGCTGAGTGAAAGGCCTGCAAGACCTCATCTGTGGTCCTCAGCCACTGACCCCCAAAGGCAGCAGCAAGACAAAAGCCAGCCTTGGGTGGGAGGTCTGCCTTGCAGTAGCTCTGCAGGCCACAGGACAGTTAAGGTTATACATAGAATTTTCTTGTTCTGAATTCAGCTCACCAATTGGGATTGCCAGACAGACTCTGAACCCTGGCAGCCTTATCCTTTGCTGTGCAGCTGTAATGAGATCGGCCATAGGCCTGAGATTGGGCCCCTGGGTTGTCAGTGGTCGTGAAGCTCTCATGGTGAGTGGTCACTCTAGTTTGCCTGCTTCTGAAGTCATACAGCATGAGAAAAGACTACTGCATATCACCATAGACTCGACTTGGAGCTGAACACTGGTGCAAAGGGTCTCCCCTCCTGTGGCTTAAAGGGGGCTACACAAAGCAGAGGGGCAGCCTATATTCTCTCAAACCATGAGTGTGAAAAGAACACCTTTCCTGAGATAACCTGGAGATTTGGCTCAATAGTCACTTCCTTGCCATTGCTTGCTGCAGTCTGACTGACACATCTTAGGACAGTTGGCTCATGGTGTGTCACTGGCCCAGCCTAGTAGGACAGACTCATCGTGTGTCACCAGTGCAACTAGGGACAGTAGACTCATGATGTGTCACTAGCTTTCCACCTCATTACTCTAGGATAGTGTTTCTTCCCAAACACCTCTTTTCAAGTGCACTGTGACCTCTGGATACTTAAACAGAGTGGACTTCAGGCATCTGTTGCCATTGCATCTGTCCCTGGCTTTATGATCTGTCGTTTCCTTGGGCTTCCTGCTGATTCTCCAGTCACACCTTTACCTCTATGACTCGCATCCGAGTCCTGGAAAAGGATGCTCCTTAGGATGCTCATCTCCTTTCTCTGGATGCTGTCAGTAGTCACCTCATTCATGCCAGGGTTCCCTGACCACCTATATGTGAGTGATTCTCCTTCAAACCATACTTAATGAGTTCTAGCCTGCTAATGTGGCACCTCCACTGTGCTTTGAAGGCCTTAAAGGCTCAACAGAAGGGAAGAGGGAGAGAATGAAGGAAAGGAAAAGAGAAGGAAGAGAGGAGAGGAGGGGAAACCCTTAAGATGGCCTCCAAGAGTTCCTTGTAGGTGGGATGGTTTGGATGGTAATTCCCCAAAGCCCACATGCTAAAGTGATGTTAGTCTCTGATGCTGACTAAGATACTGGGAGGAGTTGGAATCGGTGGAAGGTGGAGCCTCGGAGGAGGAAGGACATTAGGTCACTGGGATATTGTACCTCAGTCCTGTCCTTTCTCCCTTTTGCTTCCTGGCTCCCATGAGGTATGTGCCACCACATGTCTACCTTGAACCTTGCCACAGATCCAGGAGCAATAGGGTCAAATAACCATGGACTGCACCCTATAATATCACTAGCCAAATAAACCTTTCCTTTTTCTAGGTTGTATATCCCAGGCATTGCAACAAAGATAGAAAACTGGCCGGGCAGTGGTGGCACAGGCCTTTAATCCCAGCACTTGGGAGGCAGAGGCAGGTGGATTTCTGAGTTGAGGCCAGCCTGGTCTACAGAGTGAGTTCCAGGACAGCCAGGGCTACACAGAGAAACCCTGTCTCGAAAAAACAAAAATCAAAAACAAAAACAAAAACAAAGATAGAAAACTGAGTAAGACAGAGGTTATATGCCCTATTCCTTCTTTAGGCCTTGCTAGGTTCAAGCTGGCTTTAGCTCTGTAACTCAGGCAGGCCTTGAATTTGCAATCCACATGCTTCCATTTCTGGAATAGTTGGTATTACAGACCCGTGTCACTGGCCTGCTATGTATCTCCATCTTAAAGCAGTCCCTCTCAGTTTCTGTGCTTCAGCTTCTAAGTTGCACCCAAAACCTCAGTGCTTCTTACCACAGGGCCTTTGCACAGGCTCCTCCCTCTCTTCCCTGCTTCATCCCTCTCCTCCTTCAGTTCAGAGTTCAGGTGCCGGTTCTTCGAAATCACCTCTTCTCTCTCTCAGGTTTAAATCTGTCTAATGATTCTCTAACAAAAAAGCCTGTATCCCCGGTGGATGTTAAACATCACAAAACACAAGGGCTAGATCTGTTTTGTTGTGCTGTTGTTTGGCTTTGTTCCCTTTCATTATATAGAGCCAGATCCATCACCTGACACACAAAACATATGCTTAATTATTTAAGGCATTACCATTGAGTTATTGAAATGCCTCAGCAGGCAAAGCCTTGTGCTGCCAAGCCTGCCTACCTGAGCTCTGTCCCCAGGTCCCACATGGTGATAGGAGAGAGCTGACTTCCACAAATTGTCACCTGACTTCTATACATATAAGGTGGTACACGTCCCTACATACATACATACACAAAAATTAATGAATTGGTTGATTAAAATGAAATGACTAGGGGCTGGAGGACTGGCTCCGAGGTTGAGAGCACTCATTCTTGGAGAGGAGCCCAGTTTGATTCCTAGCACCCACATGGCAGTTTCCAACCACCTGTAACTCACTCTATGGGGATGTGACACCCTTTTCTGGACTCTGTGGGCAAGAGGCTTACACATGGTGTGCCTGTATCTGTGCAGGCAGGCAATATGCCCAGACACATTTTTACAAGATAAAAGAGTGAACTGACTGATAGAGGGCTGTGGATGTAGCTCAGGTCATAGAGTGCATACCTTGTATGCCAGAGTTCATAGACTTCTCCTCCAACAATGCATAAATAGGGCATGGTGGCACATGCTTATCATCCCAGGGCCTAGGGACCTGAGTCAGGAGGGCCAGCCTGGGCTACAGAATGAGACTCTTGTCTAAAACAAACAAACTAACTAACTAACTAACTAACTAACTAACTAACTAACGTCTACAGATAGGAGTCTGATTTGAACCCCAAAGTAAATTTCGCAGCAGTGAGAATCAAGAGTCTCTCTGGGGCTGCTGGGATGAGGAACCTGACTGATCCTTCTCTAGTGACTGTGGTTCAGTGTGGGAAAGTGGCTCCCTGCCCTCCACTTCCATAGGGAGGAAGGCTTTAATGAATGAGACTGTCTGTCTTGCCAAGTGAAGGGCTACATACTTGATTGTCTCCCTGGCCTTTGAAGATCCAAGATGATAAAATTTTGAAGACAACTCTGAGTTCCAGGTGTGCTTCAGGAAACAGATGCTACTCCATAAGGCCTGGGAGCCTCCACGCTCCGCAGCCAACCCTGCTTAGGGTGGACAGGATGCTTCTCAGGTGGACAGAAATGGCTGGCTACCCTAATGACAAGGACACACACACACACACACACACACACACACACACACACGTACTCCCAGCCTCAGCTGGATGCTTTCCCAGCTTTCCCAGAAGATATGCCCTTGGTCTGTCTCCAGAAGGAAGGGGCTGGGTACCGAGGCCTCCCATCTGTACTGTCCCTGGGTTGTCTTAGTCGAATCACCAGCCAGAGGTGGAGAAAGCAGAAGGTTTCAAAGATTTCCGTTGTTTGCTCTCACACAAGTCTCAGTTTGCCACCAAAGGGAATAAAACGGTCGTCAGTGTCCAGAATTGTTCGTTTCAGTGACGTGTGCAGGAATAGTTTCTAGAAAACCAGAGACACCTCTCCCTCAACCCCACTCCCACCCCATCCCGGGCCCCATAACAGGCCCCTGTGCAGCTTTTCAGGAGGCTCTGGAGATGGCATCCTGGGCCACATGACCTGCTGCCTGGTCAGTGTCAGGAGGACAGCCAGTGTTAGGGGGAGCAGTGCTTCCTCCCCCTAATTTGGTTAGTCAACACCTCAGCCTGAGCCTGGGACCATAAAGCTGAGAAGTGCTTGCCGTGTGTGTGAAGTGTGCCGCTAATAAATCTCCCTCATATCTCATACAGAAAAGCAAGAGCACTTAGCGTCCCCACTTAAGCTGAGAAGCAGAGGCAATGAGATGTCCTGCAGCTTGCCCACAGTGTCTCTCCTGTTTGTCTGTATCACTCCTAAAACAGCAGGGAGCGGTCTCCCATTGGGTGCACCTGCCGCCTGCACCCTGCTAACTCTTCTCTGAGGCTACTGCTCAAGACCTCATTCTCTACTGGGTGCTGAGTTCCCAGGTGAGGTCCCCTTGGACCCCGACACAAGCCTCTTGAGCCTCCTGGGAGCTGGTAGCACATAAGATCCCACTTCTCAAATATGGCCTTCATTTCTCCAAACAAAACCCAAATGCAGCTGGAGAGTGATCCCTTGTTGTGACTGCCAGGAACCATCAGGGAGCTCTGTGTAAGGAGAGACTTTTCGGGTCTGTGCCTTGGAAGGGGTGCCCCAGCAAGAAGAGGGAGTGCAAGTGGGGGCCCTTGCACAGGCCAAGGCAGCTAGGGTGTTTGGAGAGGGTTGCGTAGTTTATGGCAGGGAGAGACCAGAGGGCATCTGGTGCATAAGCGATGGGTTGGGGCTTCAGGGAGAATGGCAGATTATATGCGGCATGCTAAACCTGCACTCAGTTCTAAAGTGAAACGGTGGTTTTAGGTTCTCATTATTATAATGAAACAGCTGGGATAGTTAACTAATAAATACAAGAAAGCTGTTCGGGTCACGATTCCAGAGGTTCTGGTCTCGGGCTGGGCAGATCCATTGCTTTGGTTTCTGATAGGGATGTTAGCAGACTAAGGGAGAAAATGTGTGACCAAGAACTGTTCACTAGGTGGCCAGGAAACAAAAGTCCCCAAATCCCCTCCAAGAACATGCTTCCAGTGGCCTAAGGACCTCTGGTGAGGCTCCACTTCTTAAAGGGCCTTAGCACCTCCTAATAGCACCACCGTGGAGAGAGACCAAGGCTTTAATACACTAACGTTTGAGAGACATTTAACGTGCAAAGGATAGCAATATAGTGTTTACAAATTATGATGCTTAATCACAGACTTATAATTCAGTGGTAGAGCGCTAGCTGAGCATGCCTGTAAGGCTCTGGGCTCTATCCCTAGCACCATAAAATAAAAGCAAGTAAGTTAAGATTATGGTGTTTGGGCCAGGATATGTCATAGTGGGTTAGAGTGCTTTATTGTGAGAGCTTGATGACCTGAATTTAAGTCCTCAGAGCCTGTGTAAAACTGGGTTCAGTGAGGGTGGATCTGAAGCCTCAGTGCCTATAGCAAAATGGGAGGTGGAGACAGGAGAGTCCCCTAGAAGTTTTCCAGTCAGGAGCCTGGACTGTGAAGTACTCGTGCACTCAGACAAGGTCATTGTGAAGGGCTGACACCTGAAGCTGTCTCCTGAGGGGTTTGAGCTCTATGTTCATGCTATGGCTCACAGGCATCTCGCTCCACCCCCAAACATATACGTGGTGATGCCTCAGTCACTCAGTCAGCCAATCAATGTTGAAGATAACAATTCACGGAAGTCAGGATGGGCTGAGGGGTATGATGATGCCGGAACTTGATGGCTCTTAGCAGCACCTATCTGCTTCTTGCTTGTGTCATGTGTCATCGAGGGCTGACTGTGGGTTTGGCAAGACATCTTCATCACCATCACCCTGGTCTTCCCACAGACAGAGGCTTACTCCATGTGCTCATGTGGGAACCCTGCAGGTGACAGACAGGAATGTTCTAGTGGGTTCAGGCTGTGTTTTAGTCCGTTTTCTGCCGCCATCACAGAATACCACACACTAAAATCAATTAGAAACAGAAGTTTATTTAGTTTACTGGAGACTGGGAAACCTAGAGTAGGGTGCAACATCTGGTGATGACCTTTACATAGTCATCCAGTGACAGAGGGACAACTCAGTACCTGATAGATAGAAAGGGTGTCTGCTCAGAGGTCCCTATCTCTTCATGTAAAGCCACTAATGCTACCCTCATGGGTCCAACCTCCCAGACATCTAATTGAAGCATCTTTATATCACCAAATGCATGAATTTGGGGGCTAAGTTTTTAACAGATGGATTTTTGGGGACACATTCCCCAGGTTGCCATGTTGTAGTACCAGGATGCTCCCATCTGCCAGGTCCCACGTTTACTCTCCACCCTTAAGGGGACCCTTGTGCACGTCACCAGGAATGGCACACTGTAGCTCCTCCCATAGCACCTGCCAATCAACTCCAAGGCAGTCTGGGACCGCAGTACTGCCCGTTCGATTTCCTGAGTCCTGTCAGTGTGGTCCACTTTGTTCTCAGCACTTGATCACTGCTTTTTCTGAATCCTCCACTCCACTCTGAACCATTTCTCCGTGATTCCACCATGAAGCCAAGGAAACAGGCTTAGGGAGGGGAGGCCTGGGTTTGGGCTATGAGCCCAGATCAGATCCCTGGACTCCACCAGACCCTCCCTCCAACCCCTTCCCTGAGTGTCTGTTTGCTGGTGGCTGTGGATAATCTCCCTTGCTGTGTGAGGTTAAGAGCGACTCCTGTTTGCTCCTCCATCTTGCCGCATCTTCTGAGGGAGCTATAAATTTTTAAGTCTTGTGCAAGATTAACAAGTTCACCTGGAGGAGACAGTGAGAGAACAGAACATGCAGAGTCAGAACAGCCATCAAATCAGTGTCGTATTGTTCTTCTAGGACATGTTCACGGAGGCTGAAGAGAAAGCTGCAAGTGAGGAGAGAGCCACTGCCCATCCTGGAAGGCAGTGTCTTTGAGGGAGCTGGGGAGAGATTGCATTTAACCTGGTAGTCTCGTGCCAATTCAGTTCCCAGTGATGTCACTCCGTGTGTGTGTGTGTGTGTGTGTGTGTGTGTGTGTGTGTGTACATCTGCAGTTGCGTGTGGAAATCAGAGGATAGCTGTAACTGTCATTAGACACTGTCCACCATGTTTATTTTTTAATTGTTTTCATGTGTGTGTGTGTATATTGTGTGTACACATGGGTGTGCCTGTGTGTGAAGGCCAGCGGTCAATGCCAGGTTTCCTCCTCCATCACTTATCCCCCTATAAGTTTTAGATGGAGTTTCTTTCACTGAACTTGAAACTCACAGATCAGCTAGACTGGCTGGCCAGTGAGCCGCAGGGATCCATCCTCCTGTCTCTTCTCATTCAGGGCTGGGATTATTATAGGCATGGGCTGCTGTCCTCAGTCTTCGTGTGCCTTCTGGGAGACAAGCTCTTGTCCTCCTGCTTAAATGGTAAGCACTTTACTGACTGACTGTTTGCCCAGTAGACTTGGCTACCTGATTAGCAAGCTCCAGCATCCTCTTATCTCTGCCTTCCAAGTGGTTGGATTTCAGGCACAAGTCACTACACCCAGTTTTTTTTTGGTTTTTGGTTTTTGGTTTTTCAAGACAGGGTTTCTCTGTGTAGCCCTGGCTGTCCTGGAACTCACTTTGTAGACCAGGCTGGCCTCAAACTCAGAAATCTGCCTGCCTCTGTCTCCCGAGTGTTGGGATCAAAGGTGTGCGCCACCACTTCCAGCCCACCCGACTTTTTAAAAATATGTATAGTTCGAAAGAGAGAGAGAGAGAGAGAGAGAGAGAGAGAGAGAGAGAGAGAGAGAGAGAGAGAGAGAGAGAGAGCTTTTTGTTTAATAGATTCTTCTGAGATCGAAGCAGTCCATCCTACAGGGACGATCCTTAATCAGGATGGTTAGAAGACTCAAAATAGCTTCAGGAAGTCCCTAAAACTGACCAGATTCACTAGACCTCTCTCTGCCAGCTATAAAAGCTGAGAGTTCTTCTCAGACAAGACAAGCTGCAAAAAAGACTCTGAAACCAGATCAGGTTCCTGGAAGAAGCAAAAAACTGGCCAAGTTGCCTGGAAGAGGTTTAGATCAACGGAGGCACTTGGAAAGAACACTCCTGACTTGTTGAGATGCCAACAGCCTGTGTACTGTGCTTCTAGTTCCCAGCTTTTGTGAGCTGTCACCCATACTGGGGTGGGCCTTGATGATGCAGCTGTCTGAGTCATTCCTGCCCCTGTAAGCAACTCCTCACTCACACGCCTGTAAGTAACCCCAGTAAAACTCATTGGCTCACCAAGATGCACTTTGGTCAAGATACCTATCTGGCTCTTTGGTCTGCAGGGCGCTACCTATCCAGGGTGTGACCCTCTCCCCCGTGAAAAGTTTGGTCACACATGTCTGTGGTGCCCATGGAGGTCAGATGGCAATCAGATTTCCTGGAACTGGAGTAGAGATGGTTGTGAACCATCATTTGGTACAGGGAACTGAACCTGGGTCCTCTGCAAGAGCAACAAGCACTGAGCCATCTCTTCAGTCCTCCCCTCCTTTTTAAAAAAATGTGGGTTCTGGGGATAGTCCTTAGGTCCTGGCACACATGCAACTGACTGACCCGTCACCCCAGGCACCCCAGCACTTTTGAAAGGTTGGTCCTGTGCTGGCACTCCTGTCTCACTGAGGCTGACTGGTCCCAGTACAGAGAAACTAAAGATGGAGCCCTGTTCACTGGCACCTCTATACATATAACCAGTGTACCCAAACAGTCACATCATCGGCCACTCCTTAGAGTCCATCGTGTGGGCACTATTCAGACTTCCCTCACTCTTTTCTCAGCCCAGCAAGCAGTCACCTCCCACTGTCCTGATGAGGACAAGTCTCCTTGGCTATAGTCCATGACAGATGCAAATGCATCCCCATGACTCCCCAAAGCTAGGGCTCTTTTTAATATATATATATATATATATATATATATATATATATATATATATATATATTATATGTGAGTACACTGTTGCTGTCTTCAGACACACCAGAAGAGGGCATCAGACCCCATTACAGATGGTTGTGAGCCACCATGTGGTTGCTGGGAATTGAGCTAGGGCTCTTGTAATCTATATTTATTTATTTTCTTTTTGAATTAAGATTTCATGTAGCCTAAGCTGGCCTTGAGCTCACTATGTAGCAGAGGATGACCTTGAACTTCTAAGATCCTCCTGCCTCAACCTCTGAGTGATATGAGTGCAGGTGTGTGCCACTGTGTCCTGGCATCAGCAGTTTTATACAGTGCTGGGGATTGATCTCGGGACCTCATGAGTGCTAAGCAAGCACTCTACCAACTGAGATACATGCACATCCCCCTGCTTCCCACTTGTGGTGCTTTTCTCTTGTGAATTGTTTGCCCGGGGCATTTGAAGGTCTGGGAGACAGGAAAAGAATCAAAGCCCGTTATAATGGCATACACTTTTTAGAAATAATGTACATATTTTTATTTTATGTACATTAGCATTTTGCCTGCATGTGCTTCTGTATGAGGATGTTGGATCCCCTGGAACAGGAAATACAGACAGTTGTGAGCTTCCACGTGAGCACTGGGAACGGAACCTGGGTCCTCTGGAAGAGCAGCCAGTGATTTCATCTGCCAAGCCATCTCTCCAGCTCTTGCATGCACTTTTAATTCCAGCACTCAGGAGGCAGAGGCAGGTGAATCTCTGAGTTCCAGGCCAGCCTGGTCTACAAATCAAGTTCCAGGATAGCCAGGACTATACAGAGAAACTCTGTCTTGAAGAACAACTTGAGATCTGACCAAACAACCAGCCATACAAACAAACAAAAGGATTAAAAAGCATGCCATCAAAAGAAAGATTCTTAAGAGTTTGGAAGCCGGGCGGTGGTGGCGCACGCCTTTAATCCCAGCACTTGGGAGGCAGAGGCAGGCGGATTTCTGAGTTCGAGGCCAGCCTGGTCTACAGAGTGAGTTCCAGGACAGCCAGGGCTACACAGAGAAACCCTGTCTTGAAAAAGAGTTTGGAGAACTGACACAATCCGTGAGGTGTTTTCAAAGTGGTTAGCAGCATGGTCTCAGGGGCAGTCAAACTTGCTTCTAACAGCGCTGCTTCCTTTACGAGCTGTGTAACCCTAGATAAATCAGGCAGTCTCTCTGTGCCTCAGTTTTTTCATCCATGAAATGGAAGATCTGATCCTTTCCACTTGCACGTGGTAAGGTTTAGATGTGCTAATGTGTGGGAAACGATGAGGATGGTGCCTGATACCCAGCAAATCCTGAGTCAGCCTGTGAGGCTCTTGCTTGACTGTCCCTGTTGGATGGTGCCCTTCCATTAAGCTGGGATCTACTGGCCCGTCTCTTCCTAAGAGCTCTGCACTCCGAGATCAGCCATCAAGATGCACCAAGCAAGGTCAAACCACACATGCTTGATAGTGTGACATCTTACATGCTCCATTTAACCCTCTTAGGGGGAACCTGCAGCCCAGAGCATAAATATCTGATCTCAGTCAGATCTAGAAAAGGGAAGGATGTTGCCCTCCAGCCTGAGGCAGCCATTACTTTGCAAAGCCATTAAGTTGAACCAAGTGCTGTCAGAGCTCACCGCTGCAGCCCCAGCACTCTACAGAGTATTACCCGGCAGGAAGGGAATGGATTCTTCAGTTAAAGCTGCATTCTGATCCAAGTCCCACCTCTTCCTGCCTGTGAGACTCTAGTTGGCCTCCCCATTTGTAAGATAGGTTTATTAGCAATAATTTCCCCCTGGTAGGGCAGAGTAAAAAATTGATGAGATGCAGCAGGGAGAAGACTGGGAGTGTAACTCCGTTGACAAAGTACTTGCCTAACATACGGACACAAAATCCTGGGTTCAAACCCCCAGCAGCATATAAACTGAGTCCTATAGCCCATGCCTGTGATCCCAGCCCTTGGAAGGTGGAGACAGCGGAGTCACAAATTCAAGGCCATCAGTAGCTATGTTGCAAAGTAGACCTGAAGCCCTGTCTCAAAAGTAAAAAACTAGGAGATGATTCCTAGGTCGGTGTCCAGCCCAGGGGTAGAAGTTGATGAATAGAAGCGAGTATGGGAAGAAAATGGGGTGATTTGGGGCCTGGATTTTCAACCTAGATTGAAAGGATTTGTTGTTAGTCAGCTTCTCTGTAGAGATGGAGAAACCTGGGGATTCAGATGACAAGATGAGTGGGCCAAGTTACACAATTTGCTACAAGGACCTACATCCATGTGGGCAGCCCTTAGGCTTCAGCCTCTCACGAGATCCAGGCCTGTCCGGTTTTCTCAGAAGAGTGGGTGTGCATAGGTGAACCAGGTTTTCTCAGAAGAGTGGTAGTGCATAGGTGAACCAGGCTTTAGCCATCGTCCACTCTGCGGATGCATCCAAGGAACCTCAGGTCTATGGACATCCTCACTTTCAGTTCCGCATTACAACCACTAGATGTCGCCACACAACAAAAAACAAGGTCTGCAACAACCGGGGACTGCCAGCCCTAAGCGGTGGTTGGCCTTTTGTCAGCTCCAGCAGCCCAAGATTCTCTGAAAGGCCATCTAGAACTTCCCTCCCACGTCTCTCCCCTGTACAGGATCCAGCTACACAGACTCGGTCCCAGAAGCCAGGCTGAAGCCCGCTCACCATTTGCTGTTACCTTCCTGGCGGAGTGTTCACTGGATTGCCAGGCATGGCCATCAGGTATTTTACTTCAACAAAGACTTTGACCCTGTGAGTCAGACATGTTATCTCAGCTTGCAGACACAGAGACAGGCTCAGAGAAGTCCTACAGAGGAGATTTTGAGCTCAGTCTCCCTAAGAGAACTTTCTTTTGACCCATCACATGACCTTGTCTGAGATCCAGTGGAATTCCTGTCTTTATCTGTTTGGCCCAACCCTTTGCCTAGTGACTTGGGAGATGGCTCAGTAGGTAAAGCACTTACCCCACAAGCAGGAGGGCCTGAGTTTGGATACTTAGAAACCACATAAAAAGCTATGCATGAAAGAAGAAACTTTTAATTCTTTCTGTGGCTGGAAGGGAGACAGAGACAGGCAGATTCCTGGAAGCCCAGGGACCAGATAGCACGACTCATGTGGTAAAGTTCCAGACCAATGAGAGACTGGGTATCAAATATATGTCGAAAGAGCCTACAATGGTTAGTGTTCATTGTAATTGTGACAGGACATAGAGTTTACTGGGAAATGGGCCACAGGGTTATATTGTTTTGTTTTTTGATACAATCTCTCTCTCTCTCTCTCTCTCTCTCTCTCTCTCTCTCTCTCTCTCTCTCTCTCTCTCTCTCTCTCTCTCTCTCTCCAGGCCTGTCTATCTGTCCTGGAAATAGATACGTAGATAGGGCTTCAGACTCACAGAGGTATCCCTCCCTCTCTGCCCCTGGATTAATTGATGTGGGAAGATCTATTAAAATTAAGGATGAGACCATTTCCTGGCCAGGGAGGGTAACCTAGACCGTATAAAATGGAGAAAGCTACCTGAACAGTAGAATGTATTCACTTGCTGTCTTAGAGGGCGTAGGATTTCCTGGAGCTGGAATTACAGATGACTGTGAGTCACCTGAAATGACATTCTCTTCAAGAACGGAAAGTGCACTTAACCACTAAGCCACCTTTCCGGGCTCCGCTGTCTGCTCTCTGCTTGTGCATGCAATGAGACCAGCTACTTCAGGCTTCTGTTACTTTGACTTCTCTGCCATGCTGGACTATACCCTTGGACTGTTAGCCTGAATAAGCCCTTTGTCCCTAGAGTTGCTTTTTTCAGAGTATTTTGTCACAACAACAGGAAAAGAAACTGAGACAGTGGCTAAGTTCATACACTAAGGCTGCCCTTTGACATGCACATGCATGTATACATACATTTACACACTCACTCTCACACACACACACATACACACACACCATCTGGCTGGGATGGTTTGAATATGCTTGGCCCAGGGAGTGACACTATTAGGAGGTGTGACCTTGTTGGAGTAGGTGTGGCCTTGCTGGGGTAGGTGTGTCATTGTGGGAGGAAGCAGCCTTCAGAAGAAGATGTAAAACTCTCAGCTCCTCCTGGACCACGCCTGCCTGGACACTGCCATGCTCACACCTTGATGATAATGGACTGAGCCTCTGCACCTCTAAGCCAGCCCCTATTAAATGCTGTCCTTATAAGACTTGCTTTGGTCATGGTGTCTGTTCACAGCAGTAAAACCCTAACTAAGATGCCACCTCTCTTCCAGAGTTTTCCTCTAACCCAGTAGATGGCCTTTATCTACTGGTGCTTGGCTAAGTGGTTCACAGTAACCTCCATTTTCTAGGAGGGACTGGAAACACATGCCCTGTATCAAGTCTCATATGTATTCAGTGACAAAGCCAGAGCTTGTGTCATGTCTTCAGATTCTGAGCTCAGGCTTTGACCTCTTCTCCAGGGGTGCCTAGAGGAACATTGCTCTCTGCCTTTGCTCTTTGCCCTAAGTGGGCCCCACCAGTGGCAGTCTCAATCTTACCATGTTTCATGTATGGAGCACCCATGAGCCTCTTTGTTGGAAAGCTGGGAGCTACTTATTGGAGGCAAGGCTGTGTGCATTCAGTCCTCTGGCCTGGTAACAGAGTCATGACTTTGGAAGGGAAGAATCCAGTGGGCCTCAGTTTGTCCTGAAGCCCTCCTAGACCATGATAACTTCTGAATCCGGAATAAAATGTGCTTGTGATCCCTGGTGCTGGTGGGGCTAATGTGGGATGTAGTGGGATTTATTTCATGTGCCTGGGCCATATATGTGCATATATCCTAGGCAGCATAGCCCCTTTCCCTCGGTCTTCCTTTTCTTCTGGTATCCCAGAAGAGAAGCTCACATTCTTGTGATAGCTAAAGGTTGGAAATCTACAGGCTGGCTGTTAAGCCCTGCTGTGTTAAAAGTTAAATTATTTAGCTGAACAGTGGTGGCACATGCTTTTAATCCTAGCACTTGGGAGGCAGGGGCTAGTGACTTTGAGTCCAGTCTGATCTACAGAGCAAGTTACACAGCTAGGGCCACACAGAGCAACCTTGTCTCAAAAACAAAAACAAAAACAAAACAAAACCCAAAACCAACCAACCAAACAAACAAAAACTAAAACAGTATTTAAGGTTCCCATTTGGGACACTGAACTGGCTATTTGCAAGTAGCCATGATGGTGGAATTGGCAGATACTGAGCCGAGTTCTTCTCCACCCCTGGAGATCCAACTGTCACAATGTTTACAAGACTGAAAACCAACTTGAGGCTTGCATGTTGTTAACTGAAGTCTCTGCAGAGCTGGCCAGGAACCTTTAGACCACAGCTTGCAAGTAAGTACCAGTGTTGCCCCTTCCTTTCCGCAGGTGTTGAACCAGTATCACCTGTGCTAAGTTACATACTTGACTAAGGTAAGAAGTGACAGTGTAAAGAGGAAAGACAGCTCATCAAAGCCAACAGGTCTGGTTGGAGCCTCGATTTTGACCACTGCTATGGTTATTGGCCATGTACCAAGAGCCCCAAGCTCATGGGGGAATCTGGGAAATTGTAAGAGGTAATGTGTGTAAAAAGGCTTAGCACAGACTTAGCTGGAGCAGAATATAGTAAAGATTAATTTACCAAGAGGCATAAAAGTGGGATTAGGATCCACCCAAGTGGAATCGCAACTGTTTTGTTTCTTTTCCTTTTTGGGGTGGTGGTGGTGGTGTTTTGTTTTGTTTTTTGAGATCTCTGGCCAGTCCAGTTGCTTTGCCCGTCTAATCCTCTTGTTCCCCAGTGAAGAGAGGATAATAACAGCTACCTGGAAGAGCCGCTAGGAGGCCAGAGATAAACGATGTAAAGTATCCACCGTGAGAAGTGGATACTTTGTAAATGGGAGAGATTGTCCCGGATTATCTTTTATTTCACATCAGTTTGACAAGCAACTCTTCGTGGTCTTGTCCAGGTAGTGTGGGACAGAGCCATGGAGGAAGAGCCAAATTTGTGCTATGCCTGGACTTCCCTTCCTAGACAGGTCAGCCCCTCAGTGGGCCATGGTTTGAGAAGGACTTCAGAGGCTTGGGACGCTGTTGCTAGGTGCTGGTTGCTAAGCAACACTGTTTCTTCTAGCTTGGCCATCTCCACCTCAGGAGGGCCAGCTTCTCTTGAGCAGCTCCAGCCTCTTGTGGCCTCTGCCGACCTCAGAGCTTGCTGCAGAGGGTAGGTGAGGGTGGGGCCTACTGTGTAGGGCCCCAGGAGAGCAAAGTCAACTTCCACAGGGAGGTGGGGCCGGGGGGGGGGGGGGAGGAACTGAGTAAGAGATGGATGGGGTGGGGGCGGGGCATGTCTCGCAGGAGAGAAAGCTCAGGCAGGCGGTCATCTGGTCATGTACTCTCTAAGAAGCACATGTAGGAGGTCAGACCAGAGGACTAGGAGTTGGAGAGCCCTTGTTAAGATCTTCAATTCATTTCTCAGCATCGTTTCTTGGCTCTAAAGTGGGGGCATTCGAATGTAGGTAAGAGACACGCCAGTGTGAGAGTTGAAGGTGGGTTCTTTGTTTGACTTGGGATGCAGTTTCCAGAAACGGGAACAGGGCCTGTGAGGATGACTCGGGCCTCTGAGGGGGTGACTGTCATTGCAGAGGTTGAAGCCTGGGGTCAGGACTCACGAGGATCTCCTGGGTTTCTTTTCAGGCCCGTGGGGCCCCTGCTTCACACATCATGATGGGGAAACTCCCTCTTGGGGTTGTCTCTCCTTACGTGAAGATGAGTTCGGGGGGATGCTCTGACCCTCTGAAGTTTTATGCTACCAGCTACTGCACAGCCTATGGTGAGGACTCCTCTATGTGGGTGCTACCTTCAGGATCCTGTATGGGAAGAGGGACCAGGAGAGGCACACCCTCTAGGTCAATCGGAGCAGAGAGTGACCTGCCACACAGAGTGGCTCCATTCCCTGAGCCCAAGGCTCACACAATCAAGCTGGCCTCGTCTGGCTGTCCCCTTCCTTGGTCCTGTCACTGAAGTGTGTCTGCACATGGCTCCTGTGACCCCATGCCACTGGCTCTGTTTTCTGGCATCATAGTCCTCCACAGGCCAGGCCTACACCGCTCCCAACACCTGGGTTGTTAGGTGTTCCCCTGGCTTAGGGTTCCTTAGGCCCTGGTGGCTGCTGGCTCTGCTTGGGAAGCCACTCCTCACCCTTCTGGTGGCCTTTGGTTTCCTTCTTGCCCCTTGGCAGGTCGGGAGGAGTTTAAGCCCCGCTTGGGAAGCCATGTAGGCACAGGCTACAAATCCAACTATCGGCCCCTGGTCTCCTACCAACCGCACCTGGACACCCTGGACAATCCTGCCATGGGGTACAGTTTCCATTACTCCTTGTCTCCCTCCTCTGTCCTGCTGGATCTTAAATATTAGAGATGTCATTGCCCCAGGCTCCAAAGCAAGGCCTGAATGGCTCTGGGCATGTTGCCCAGTTTTGGCCCCAGGGCCAAGAAGGACTCTTAAAACATTTGGGAGAAGGATGGGAGATGGTGCTCCTGGGAATAAGTACTGCAGCCCTCAGCCCCAGAACAAAGAAGGTGGCCCTGGAGGGCCCATCTCTTGCTTCCTCCCACCCCTTAGGCAACAAATCCGAGACACTTCCAAGTCTGTGACCAGTCAGAGCTACTCTCCCCTAGAAGTGCCCGATGGTAAACAACCCCTGCCCTGGAACCTGCACCAGACAACCTCCAGCTACGGGCGAGAAAAACTCAACCCTGGACCACATTCCAAGGAGGTCAGTGCTAGGCCCAGGCTAGGCAGGAGTGAGCCCCAGGATGTGTGCAGCAAGACAGGGAGGGTGGGTTCCTTCTGGCAAGCTGAAGTAGCACTTCCACCCATTGCATAGAGCTGAGAAGACATAGCTTGGAAGAGCCAAAGTGTAGGGTGAGGGGTCGCTCCCCACTGTGGTCCTGTCTTTATCCCCGCTCTCCCCACTGCCACTCCCTCTCCTTGCAGCCCTGTCCACACTCTCATCCCTACTCCATCCTCCCAGATACCAGGATCCTAGTCATACATTCAAACCCTTTGCCACTACCCTCATTGCCTCGAGGTCACTGTCACAGTCACCCCGACCTCTTCACTTCTGTCATCATTATTACCACCATTCAAGTCACCTCCATGATCATGAGGACAGGTAGCCATGCATCCAAGCAATGTCCTCTGAAGACATTGCACATTTGGAGGGAGTGGGCTTAGGCTGTAGCTCAGTGGGTCTCACACTTGCTGAACACATTCATGAAGTTCTGAGTTCCATCCCCCAGTGCTTCATAAACCAGACACAGTGGTCTATGCCTGTAATCCCAGCACTGGGGATAGGGAGGCAGCAAGATAACAAGTACAGAGTTATCCTTAGCTACACATCAAGTTTAAGGCCAGCCTGGGCCACATGAGGCCATATCTCAATGTAACTAATGACAATGATGATAGCAGGAGATGTGGTTAAGAGTGTTCTCTGCTCTTCCAGAGGATGTGAGCTCAGTTCCTGGATCCCCAGCTCCTGGGTAGCTGATGCCCTCATCTGATCTTTGTGGCAGATACAAGCTCAGACACATGAAATACTAACAAATCTCCTCTTTTCATTTTTGGTTTCTTTTTTTCGTTCTTTCTTTTTTGTTTTTGTTTGTTTGTTTGTTTATTTGAGACAGGGTTCCTCTGTGTAATCCTGTCTGTCCACAAACTACCTATCTAGCTACGTAGATCAGGCTGGCTTCAAACTCACAGAGATCTTCTTGCTTCTGTCTCCCATGTGCTGGGATTAGAGGTGTGTGCCACCACAGCCTGGCTAATATATCTCTTAAATGTAAAATAAAATTAAAAATTTTGGAAGGGGTAAGAGCAGAGAGAAATACAGCTCTGAGGAAGGGGGTGGGATGAATCAGAAGCCCAAAGACTGGGAAAGAAGTTAGCATGGAAACACTAGGCAAGGTTCAAAAGAGGCCATTCCTCTAGCCACAGCTACCTAAGGGATGTGTGTTCCAAGCAGTGTCTGCAACAAAGTTCAAAGGCTCTGGGGCAGGAGTCCCTGGTTGAGGGGCCCAACAAGGGTTTAAGTGCCTGCAACAGTCTGAGGACCCAAAGTCCCCATGGGCTGCTGTCAGGGTATGAGAATCACTACGAGCAGGATGTGGGGCCCCTCTGATGTCACTGTAATAGAGCCTCACAGACTGCCTGCCATGAAGGGCAGCAGTGGAGGATAGAATGTGACTGGTGCGCTCTCATGAGTTTTCACTCCTCCAGGTCAGGAAGGTCCACTTCGACACCCAGGATCACGGGCCTCAGACTATCACAGGACTGGAGCCCAAGGAGATTCCCCTGATCCACCAGCAGCAGGGCAAGGGCTCCACGGAGTGGGAGAACTCGCACTATGTGAGTGGGTATCTGCTAGGGTGCGTGGCCTCAGGCCCTGACACAATGCAGAGAGCAAGGCATTTTCTTTCTTTCTTTTTTTTCTTTTTCCAATTTTTTTTTTGTTTTTTGTTTTTTTTTTTTTTTTTTTTTTTTTTTGAGACAGGGTTTCTCTGTGTAGCCCTGGCTGTCCTGGAACTCACTTTGTAGACCAGGCTGGCCTCGAACTCAGAAATCCGCCTGCCTCTGCCTCCCGAGTGCTGGGATTTTTCCAATTTTTTATTAGGTATTTTCTTCATTTACATTTCAAATGCTATCCCAAAAGTCCCCCATACCCTGCCCCTCCGCCTGCTCCCCTACCCACCCACTCCCACTTTTTGACCATGGCGTTCCCCTGAATTGGGGCATATGAAGTTTGCAAAACCAAGGGGCCTCTCTTCCCAATGATGGCCGACTACGCCATCTTCTGCTACATATGCGGCTAGAGACACGAGCTTTGTGGGTACTGGTTAGTTCATATTGTTGTTCCACCTATAGGGTTGCAGACCCCTTTAGCTCCTTGGGTACTTTCTCTAGCTCCGAGCAAGGTATTTTCAATTTGATAGTTCTCAAACTGCATCAAAGTGTCCACCACACCCTGGCCTGGCCCGTAACCAAGCTGATATGTTTTTTTCATCTGTCAGCTTATCCCCCTTCATCATGACCCTGTCACTCTTGTCTGGGTTCCTCAGGGTCACTCCCAGGAGCTCAGCATGCTGGGTGATTTGGAACGATCTTGGAGGCATTTGGAGCACTGCCACACCTCATCGGGCATCCTAGATGTCTGTTGGGCTGCTGTGCTTGTCTTCTCCTCCCAGGCTCACTGGGTGTTCACACATCCAAAGAGCTACCACCACCATCACAGAACGCCTGCCTTCCACCCTTGCCGACTGCATTCCCAATGTTCTGCCTTGTATGTTCCAGGGTCCACGCTTCATGACTTCTGAATACAATTCCAAGTATCTTAAGGAGTCTCCAAACCACCCAGGTAGGCCCTCCCATTTTCATCTTCCTTCTCCAGCCCATAGGAGACTCCAGGGTTAGAGCTGGTACAGTTCTCAGAAGCTACCATTGGGGAAGAGGAGGACTGACAAATGGGTGGCTTGAGGGAGCTGTTTCTGGGCTGATTTCAGTGCTCTGTGCTGCTGTTGTAGCAGGGTCACTTGGGTCTGAGCACAGCTACTCCTGCCTGTCAGTCCCTATCCTTCCTTCTGCTTTCCTGGCCTGGTCCCTGGAGTCCATTCCTCCTGCTGGGTCACTGAAGTAGCCCCATGAAGCATAGAGAGCTATGGCTTTTGCAGATCTCTTGCTTAAGAAGACAATTGGTTCCAAAGAAGAGACTGGCTTCACGGAAGAGTCTACCAAGAATCCCATTGTCTTCCAGCCGCCCTCACAGGCATTTCCTGGGGACCCTGTAAGTGTGGGCTCAGGAGCATCAAAATTCTCAAGACTGGGGAATGGGGAGGTATTCTGTAGTTACTTTTAAAGCTTTGGATACAAAGCCCTCCAGACAAGTATGGAATGAAAGAGAGTGAGAGAACACCACTGCTGTGCTTAAGAGTCCCACTTTATAGTTGACAATATTGAGATCCAAGTAGGTGAAGGGGCAAGACCAAGAATACACAAAGCTCAGATGGGAACCTTCCCTGTTGGCTCCCATTCTGGACCAGGGGTTGGTCATTCCACCCAAACTCTACCTATTCCTACATTGACCCAGTCACATCTGTCAGTATAGAACTCTTCTGCATGCTTGATGCAGTGGAGGCTGAAATCAGTGGGTGTGGGAGCCATTGAGGAGAAAGGGAGGCTAGGCTGATTTCCCACTGTGTGTCCCTCTCCAGGTCCTCCATCCAGGACGGAGTGTCACCAAGTCAGACTACCTCCCTGTAACTCACCCTCAGGTAAGCTATGTGCTGCTGAGGCAGGGTCACCTATGGGGACAGTTGTACATGGTTTGGAATTGTGAAGGAGTCGTACCCACAACTTCTTTGCTCCCTCCAGGGAAGTGATTTCCTCCCTGTGCTGGCCAGAGGCTCTGATCGGGACACTGGATTCAGCCGAGTGAATGAAAGGACCTTGAACCCCAGAGTGAGTGGCAGTGGGGAGAAGCAAAAGAGGCAGAGATAGATGAAGGGTGTTGCAGATGGAGCATAAAGCGGGGGCTGGGATGGAGCCTTGTGCTTTGAAACATGGAATACTTTGGCCAGGGGTGGGAGGGCTTCTGTCCATCCTTTCTTCATCATATGACCTCAGTCAGCCTTGCAGCCTCTTGCCTTGTGTCTCTGCTCCTTATAGGTGCCTACTCCAGCCCCACAGACTGCCAGCATGAGCCACAGGTCCTACCAGCCTCCCCAGCGGATGCAACAGACAAATGTTGCCCTGCTTGGCAGGGAGTCTGTGGGGAACAAGGTGAGGCTTGCTGCACCCGTCCCAGTCCCTACCTATGCTCCCGAGTCCCGACCTTTCATTCCCCTGTCCTCATCTTGTACAGGAGCCCACAGGGTTCACTCTTAACAACCCCAGCTATGTTCGGAGTTCCTATGAACAGGACAGAGATCAGCGGTACCTGACCACCTACAACCAAGGGTGAGGCTCCTTTCCTGGTTGAGAGCTGAGATCCATTTGACTGACTCAAAGTCGAGGCAGAACAAGTAATGAGGATACAACCTCTGGGAGGAAAACCTCCCACTGAACTCTTCCAGACACAGATCCTCAGCTGAACATCCTGTGCTGCCCCTCCACTGGGAGAACGGACCTTAGGGGGCATGCGGAAGTTGCATGGAAGGGAAAGCACATGGTGATGAGGTGTTATGTGGCCAGCCGTCCTGTGACAACAGTGTAAGGCACACAGCTCTGATCTGACCCAGCTGGAGGGTGAGAGAGAGTCAGGGCAGTCACACCCCAGGCCCATTAGTCACTGGTTAAAAAACTGTCCCCAGGATGGGATGGCATTAAGGTTCACGGGGGCTCCTTGCTCAGGAGAAACAGATTCTGGCAACTCAAGGGGCACTTGCATAGGACAGGCAGAGCAAGACCAGGTCCAGGCTGGTGAACTGGGGAAGGGTGAATGAATGTGGAGTTCTGCAGCAGCAAAACCATCAGTTTTTAAGGTGATGCATCCATCACATGCCAGGTGGGCTCAGTGCTCCCTCAGTAGGTAAAGCTATGAACCATGTCTGAAGCCTGCAGGAAGGCTTTTGGGGGGAGGTAGCCCAAGAGCCCCAGGGACAGCTTCTGAAACCAGGGCTGGGTGGGAAGGCAATCGATATAGAAGCAGCAGAAAGGAAGTATAATACCTTTGTATTTGGTTTTTATTTTGAGACAGTCTTGTTGGCCTGGAAACTTTCTCTGTAGATTAGACTGGCCTAGAGCTTGTGGCCAAAGCTCCTTCCGTCTCTGCCTCCCAAGTGCTGAGATGACGTGCATTAACCCACTCTAGCATGAAGTGGGTTTAGGGTGAGGGGGACATAATCCTAGAGCTAGAAAGCCAGGCTTATCTATCCATAATCGCATGCTGCCCCCCCTCCCCAAACCTGAGTACTCCATGTTCCTCTGGCTTGTCAGGCTTCCCTCCTCTAACCCCAGTTCTAGGGCATGTCCTGTTTTTCACTGAATCCTGACTGAGGGCAGACATGGACCCAGGCCCCGAAGGACAAACCCTGTGATCACATCCGGGTGTGGTGAGAGGAGTAGGAGAGCTGGGACCAGGGTGTTGATGTAAGAAGGTGTCCCTGGAGTCGAGACTTCAGAGTGTCTGGCTGAGGACCAGCCAGCAATAGAGGTCTCACTGAAAAAGCCCTGGTGGCTCCTGGGCCACACTCTCAGGGCTTAGCTTGGGGACACAGTAACTACTCTCTTTCGACAAGGGTGATGGGGGAACACTCTGTGTGTTGGCAGACAAAATGCTCTCTCTTTAAGTGACTTGCTCCTTGTTTGAGGTCTTCCCCAAACCCCAGGCTCTCCGCAGGTCCTTACCCTGCTCACACACCCTGCCTCCATTACCTGTCAGGATCTCCTGCAGGTTTGTCGGACACCCTGCTTCTTGCTGGAGATCCTGAAGCCCCCAGGGGTTATAATCACTGATTTCCAAATCGACCTATAGGCATTCTGTTGTTCTGTCTTCCTAAGCCAGGGTGAGGGCCAGTCTTACTCCTTTTGTGTCTCAGAACCTGGCCTAAGGCCCAGTTCTTTAGGCGGATGGAAGGGCATCAGAGGCTTAGGATTAGGCTTAGACTGATGGAGTAGGGCTCTTTTCTGGGTGCTGGCAAGACCACAGGTGGGAACACCACAGATCTGTTCTTTGCTCTCCACACCGTCTCAGCTTTGGAGTGGGGTAGAGGCACCCAGCCCCAGGAATGGGGACAGGCTTCCTGATTGAGTGTCTTGGGGCTCAGGTGTGACAGGCAGAGGAAACACATGGGCAGAGGCGAGGAGACTGGAGAGCTCTGAGGCCCAAGATTGTTGGTAGTGAAGGGAGGGATGAGCCTCAGAAAGGGGTGAGCTGTAGCTAACTAAGGACCCTCGCGCCACACTAGGTACTTCGAGAATATCCCCAAGGGGCTGGATCGAGAAGGCTGGACTCGAGGTGGCATCCAGCCCCAGAAAGCAGGAGGCTACGCCCTCAGTGAGCTGAATAACCATACCCACGTGGACTCCACCCCAAATCCCACGGAGACCCTGAGGCACCTGCACCCCCATGTGGGAAGGTAGCATGCCCCCTCGGCTCTGCCCCTGCCACCCCTCCCTCCCTTTGCAGCCCTCCTACCTGGCCAGATTCATTCCCTCAGTCCTATCCTTCCACTGCATGTCTTACCTCCACCCTGGTGATAGGGGTTGTGGGGAATGGATTTAAAGATGAATGAACTGTGGGCCCATCCCTCCTGTGACTCCTGCTCAGTTCTTCAAAACCTCCCCTTGGACAGTAAAGGCTCCTGTTGGCAGACAGAGAACGTCTGTGGTCTGGCTAGCTCTTGGGATCTGGGGGAGGGAGGGAAGGAGGGAGGGAAGGTAGAGGAGAGAGGCCCAGGCCTGGTCACCCGGCACTCTATCAGCTACCTTTCTTCCTTCAGAACCTTGGCTTCAGTTGACCCCTTCTATCGAGACATGCCTCATAGCAGCCGCTACCCAGCTTCCAGTTGAGTCTGCAGGGTAAGAGGCCGGGACGCCCTCCTGCACCCGTTCCCTTCCTAAGCCCTGGGTTAAGTAGGGCTTGAGGGATGGGAGTCAGGAGACCTTTTGTTTCTGCTGGAGTGTTCAGTGCCACCCCAGGGCTCTCCCTCAGACCTTATCTTTGTCCCTTCCTCCCAGGTAGGTTTGGCATGACAGGACAAGCTCCTCCCCCTCCACTCCCCGAGATTGCATCGGTTACTTTACTAAGGAAATAAAGAACCCTGAACCAGCACGGTGTTGAGTCACTGTCGGGCAGGGCGGTGCTGGGGAAAGGTTGAGCTAGAGTGCGTTTGGGTAGACGGTTCAGGGCCGGATTTGAAGTCAGGGGACTCAGAGCATCTGAGTCACAGTGGCTCAGCCCAACGTGCATCATGCTCACTTTCCTGTCCTATTGATATATCGCCCTCAGCTAGTGCTGTCTGGGATAGTGGGTCAGGGTAGAGGTTTGATACAAATGGGAGCGTGGATTAAAGCAGTACGTTTGGGTCCCCCTGAGCGGTCTATAGAGATAGGTCAGGAAGAATGCCAGGGAGATGGTGGGGGGCGGGGTCTGTGAGAGATGGGCAAGCTAGACAACCAGCACAGGGTGGAGGGCTGATGACAAGGCTGGCTTTCCCTCCAGCCAAGCAACCAGAGAAAGACAACATCTTTCGTGAGAATGAGAACAAGTTGTCTGTTAGATGGATACCCCACTGAGCACAGTGGCCAGTGAGCAAATGTGTGGGAAGATGGGGCAGCTGGGCACTGCTGCTTCTCATCTGCAAGGCAAAATCTAGCCTGGCTCTCAGCACCGGCTGTCACTTAGCCAGGTATCTGTTCAGTGCACAACTGTGCAGCTGTATATGTGGCTCTGCTAGCAACAACCCCTTATTTTATACCTCAGACGTTAGGTCCTAAAGAAGCATGTGAATTGCTAGGGGTCCTGTCGGGCAGCCAGATGGCAGTGCTGTACTTGGGGATGTCTCCTCAAAGTCCATCCTGGTAATGAAGTTATAACAAGACATTGTTTGGACCCAGGCCTGTCTGAGGGTTAGTGACTCACACCTAATACTGGAGGCTATAGCCCAGCAGGTCCTCATACACAGCCATCAACTACCCCTGTGTCCATTTGTGCTTCTCAGTGTGCATCCACATTGCAGTTTTGCTGGCCCTGGAGTGCAGTTGTACCTGGTACAGTCCTGTATAGCAGGCCTGGGTGGTGTCCACAGCTTTGCAGGGCCTCCATGTGGGCTGTGGGAGGCTCCAGCTGGTCTCAGGGTTGGAGGAGGGGAGTCAGGGACACAGAGTCTCTGGGCTCTAAACCCAATCAGACTCAGGACCCAGTGACAGCCTCACAGGCTGTGCGTGGGGACCTGCTGGTCCATGGCCTCCAACATCAGGGTGAGTCACCAACCCAGAAACGGACCTGGATCCCCAAAATGTCTTGTTATAACTTAGTAGTGAGATGAGGACATCCACAATTACTAGCTCCTCCCTGCCAAAACACACACACACACACACACCCCACATACACACACATACACACACATACACACACATATGCACACAACACACACACCCCACACATACACGGGGCGGGAGGAAGATATAGCACAAAACAAAATCACATGAAAGTAGTTAAAAAGGGCACAGAGCCCTGAAGACACCCATGCCAACAAAATATAACCTCAGTTACATACCTGGGCACAATGCCACTTATTTGAGGAGCACTAGAGAAGCAGAAACAGGAGGATCAGGAATTTAAAAACCATCCTCAGCTACATGGGCCAGCCTGGACTACATGAGACTTTGTTTCAAGAAAACTTGAAAGAAAGAAAGAAAGAAAGAAAGAAAGAGAGAGAGAGAAGAAGGAGGAGGAGGAGGAGGAGGAGAAGAAGAAAAAGAAGAAGAAGAAGAAGAAGAAGAAGAAGAAGAAGAAGAAGAAGAAGAAGAAGAAGAAGAAGAAGAAGAAGAAGAAGAAATAACATGAGCACACCTGAAACACAAGAAGAACATGTACACGATACATGGATGCTCACATGAGCATCTAAGATGCTCATTCATGCAGACACATGCACATGTAGACACGGAGATGAACAAAGACAGATACACAGACCCATAAAAATAGTTGTATAAGGGTATATAAGGGTCAGGAGAGATGGCTCAGTTGGTAAAGTGTTTTGTTGCATAAGCATGAAAACTTGAGTTCAGATCCCCAACACCCATGGACAAAAGCCAGGCATGGTAGCATGTGTCTTTGATCTCAGCTCTGGGAAAGAAGAGACAGGAGATCTCTGGAACTCCTGGAGATATTCATGGGGTTCTGGTTTAGTGATTATACCTTAAAAGGTAAGTTGGGAAGCAATTGAAAAAGACATTCAAGGTAAAACTCTAGTACACACACACCCCACATACACACACACACACACACACACACACACATATGCACACACACCACATACACACACATGCACACAAATGGATATGTATAGAACAACTTGTACAGCGAACACACAAGGACACATGCACACACCCACACACATTCACCACCCCCAACCCCGTTCCATTTCTTGAACGTTTCCCCATGAGGCTCACTTCACAGCTCATGTGCCCCACTTGTCCTATCTCTCTATCTCTCTACCTGGCCCAACAGATAACCTCCATTCTCTGTTCTCTCTCCTTATTCTGTGTCCTGCACACCAGTTTTCAGAACATGTGAGGGGAACACCCAATGTTTCTTGAACAGGGGCTGTGGACTCTACTTCTGAGGAGGGATGAAGATGTTGTTTGCTCCTTGAATTTCTGTTTCTACCTACAGCAGTGGCTACAGCCTGCTTCCAGGTTGATGATCCATGGGTCCTAGTTTGGGTCCTTGCCCCAGTCTAAGGAACAGTGTGAAGACAAGATAGCCTAAAGCCCTAGGGGGGGCAGGGAGCAGGAAGGGTGTCTGCAAAGGTCAAGGCTGAGCTGTGGTGATGGTCGGAGGGTCTCTGCTTGGTAGGCCTGAGAAGTCTCAGGTCACACAGCCATAAGAGATGTGAGTTAAGCCTGTTGGTAAGCGGTAGAATTGGGACCCTTCAGTGGCAGCTATAGCCCAGTGGGATTGCTTCCCTAAAAGGGGCAGAAGTATAGGAGGATAGCAGGGGAGGGGAATGGGTTGAACCTGGGCCATGGCTAGGGAGAGAGGGCCTTCTATAGGGGCCCCCTGCAGAAGACAGGCTGCTCAGGTCTGAAAACTGTGCTTATGGGCCTTCTATATTCACTTCCTGACTGACGAGCCTCAGCAAGGGCACACACAGCATCTTTCTTGTTCACAGCTGGCCCACCAAAGCCCAGTATGGTACTGTCTAGAATGTCTGGAAGAGCATGATGAATATAGGTAGGTAGATGGATGGATGAATGGACAGGTGAATGGTAATACTGTGTGCCTGTGGGTTTCTGGGTATCACCTGCCCTAACAACAAACAGGGTGTTGGTCAGTAGGTACCCTGCATCTGTGGAGCAGACAGCTGAGGCTCTTGTGCCTCCTGCCAAGTCACTTCGTGTGGCCCTCAGGACAGCTGCTGTGGTTTTTTTTTTTTTTTTTTAATTGCACTACCCTTTCAGCCTCCCCTTACCTTCAACCAGCTTCTGACCCTAGTAGCTTTCCTACTGGGGTAAAGGGACCCTACATTCCAACCTGGTGGGTGAGCAGTCAGTCTGCTCCTCAGCAGGGCTGGGCCCTCACTGTTCCCAGGGTCACACTCTGCCAGACCTTTGTGGCAGTTGACTAACAGAATGCTTCCTTCCTCGAGCTGCAGATATCCTAGAAAAGGTTCTAGGGGTTCCATTGCTCATGACTAACCTTTATTAAGCTCCCACAGCTTGCCAGGTGCAGAGAATATTCTGTGGGCCTTCCCCTCTGCAGCTAGAGCACAGAGTGTCTCCCTGTGGGGGCATTTTGAGGACACATGTAGGCAGGGTGGTGACGGCATTGGGGTGGGGGTGCAGGGCAGGGCAGAGAGGGAGTGAAGCTGGGTCAGGCCGTACCTTTGACGCACAGGGACACGTGTGAGGCTGCTGCTTGTCATAGCAGGATGGCAGCTGATGTTGACAGGTACCATCTGGCCTGGAGCACGTGATGACACAGAACCAACAGTTCATGGGCTTGACAGCTGGCCAGCTGGGGAAACAGGGCTCCCAGGAGAGTGATGGGGTGGAGGGTGTTGTTCAAAGGCATCTGTCTGTGAGAACTGGAGGCCCTGGGCGGGTTGGAGGCTGAGGATGGTGGGCAAGATACACACAGGCAGATGGAATACATGAAACTTCTCCGATTTCCTCTCTGGCCATCTGGAGAGCCACCCATTCACCAGAAACTGTTCCCTAAACAACCACACAGGCAGAAGGGAGGAACAGGATCAAGGACCGCCCACTGGGGGTTTCAGTTAAAGGGGCAGGGCAGGGCTGGGTATTCCTGGCTCCCTGCAGGTGCTGCTCCAAACAGATCTACCAAGAAAAGTCTTCAAGGAACACATGTCCTTCACCAGCTTCCCAAAGACCTTTGGGATAACCAGGTCAACCTGAGCCAGAGAGAAGAAACCGCCTGCTCAAAGTCATGTGGCTTAGTGAACACATACTCTCTCTAGCCCTTATTATCAGGTTACTTAATTGGGTATGGCCTGGGATGGGTCAGAGCCTAGAAGCTTCTCATTTGCAGTAAGAGCGTTGTTTATTTTCTGCTAAAGGGAGAGGATGCAAGTGTTTGTTAGAATAAGTAACGTGCTTGTGTGTGTGTGTGTGTGTGTGTGTGTGTGTGTGTGTGAGTGAGGACCTAGGTAAACAGCCAAGTCTGAGAGGCATCTGCCCACCCAACCTAAACTTGGCCGACACCCAACTGTTTTCAAGGAAGACACTGGCAGCTCCAGTCAGTGTCCAGTGAGAGGGTGTGGACTCTAGGTATGCAGTCCTCTTACAGGGTCTTCTCCCAGTGGGATGTGGCACTGTAGGTAGGAGGCTCATTCCAACAACCCAGGGCAAATCCTAGACCCCCAGAAACAGGAGCTGGTAGTCTAGGGTTCCTTGGTTCAGAGAGGAAGGCAGAAGTAGGGTGAGGGATGGGTGGGGGTGGCTCATGTGACTCCCAACGTGATAGCAACCTGGCTCTCAAAGTTCATGGAAAGACACAGAAACTGATTTGATGATGTTTTATTTTTTTCATTTTAAAATTATACTTTATTCATTTGTTTTGTGTGTGACCTAGCACTCCTAGGACAACTTGAAGAAGTTGATTCTCCCTTCTTCCATTTGGATCCAATATAGGTCATCAAGGCTTGGCTGCAGGTACCTCTACCCTCTGAATCATCCTGCGGGCTTGAATACCCTATCTTATTATTATTTCTGAGGGGCAAGGTCCTATTGTGTAGCCCAGGATGTGTCAAACCTATGACAATCTTTTGGCTTCTATCTATCAAGTGCTGGGATTACAGACAGTCACGACACTTCAAATGTGACTTGGAATGTGCAAACCCCTTCCTTCCCACCACAAAACAAATAAACAAAACTAAAACATTTTCGAGGTTTGGACTCTCATATACTCCTCTAGTGCACACCAGGAGCAGGCTTAGCAGCACACAGTCATCACTGCTGTGCATAGAGCCACGGCTGGCACTCCCATCCATCAGGTAGGGTTCTGCTTGCCTACTCTCACCTCAGGTTCAAAAATCCGTGTGGTACTTATTGGGAGAGACTCTGGGACACATAGGTCACAAACCTGTGTTCAGTTTGCAAAGTATGCTCAGTGTCTTAGCTGTCTTTCACTGTGATAAAACTCCATGACCAAAATCAACTTGGGGAAGAAAAGTTTTTCTTCTTTCTTTCTTCTTTTCTTCTTCTCCTTCTCCTCCTCCTTCTTCTTCTCCTTCTTCTCCTCCTTCTTCTTCTTCTCCTCCTTCTTCTTCTTCTCCTCCTTCTTCTCCTCCTCCTCCTTCTTCTTTCTTCCTTCTTCTCCTTTCTTCTTCTTCTTCTTCTTCTTCTTCTTCTTCTTCTTCTTCTTCTTCTTCTTCTTCTTTCTTCTTCTTCTTCTTCTTCCTTCTTCTTTCTTCTTCTTTCTTCTTTCTCTTCCTCTTCATCTCCTCCCTTTTTCTTCTTCTTCCTCCTCCTCTTCCTTCCCCCTTCTTCCTTCTTCTTCCAGCTTGTAGTTCATCATCCAGTGAAGTTAGGGAAGGAACTCAAGGCAGGGACCTGGAGGAGGTAGGAATTGAAGCAGGGGCTGTGGAGGAGTGTTTCTTACTGGCTTGTCCCTCATGGCTTGCTAAACCTGCTTTCTTGTGACAACCAGCACTCACAGTGAACTGGGTTCTCCTACATCACCAATCAAGAAAATGCACCACAGGCTTTCTCACAGGCCATTCTGGTGGGGGCATTTTCTCATTTGAGGTTACTGCTTTTAAACGTAACTATAGCTTGTGTCAAGTTGACATAAACTAGCCAGCACGCTGGGGAAATGAGTTGCAAGTGTTTTCAACTTCTAGAGAGTCTGGATGGTGGTGAAGTGTTTGCAAGGCCAGTGGAATTCTCCATCATAAGAAGAGGCTTCAGAAGCGATGAGGCCCTGAAGAATTCAAGTACGATTTACATATGGGATGCCATCACTAACAAAGGGATGGGCATTTGTGATACCTTCTGTGGGCCTGGAGCAGCACCCAGCTGCTGGTGTGGGGCTGGAAGGATCTTCTGGGAAACACAAAAGCTATGCACAGAGTGACTCACCTGACTCTAGGCTTCTGCACAGACAGGCATAGTAAGGTGAGTGCAACTTCAAAGGACCCTCAGAGGCTGAAAGCTGTATCCTTCCCTGGACTCAATGGTGTGGATCTACAGATAACATAGTAAGACCCCATTTGTTGTTTAATTAAACCTGGCATGGTGGTACATATCTGTAATCTGAACATTTGAAAGGAGCGAAGAGAATTATGAGTTCAAGGCTAGCCTGGGCTACACCAAACCTTGTTTCAGAACAAAGCAAATCAAACAAAAGTGCATCTTGGGGACCAGAGACTATAGCTCAGTGGTAGAACATGCTCATGCATCAGGCACTATGTTTAGCCTCCAACATCAAAGGAAAAAGGAAGGCATCACCATGGTACCTGAGGAGGCCAGAGAGGGCATGTAGCTCCCTGGAGCTGGAGTTACAGATCCTTGGGGGCTGCCTGTGGGTGCTGAGAACCCAGTCAAGGGCAATTCAGAGTCACACTGTGTAACTGAGGGTATAGCTCAGTTGATAAAGTGCTTGCCTAATGTGCAGAGAGCCATGCATTTGACCCTAGCACATGCCTGGAATACCAGCACATGGGAGATGGCCACAGGAGGATCAAAAGTTCAAGGCTATCCCACATAATGAGTTCAAAGCCAGCCTGGGCTATGTTACATGAACCCCCACCCCCATTGTGTGTGTGGGGTGGGGGCAGACTTGGTCTGTCAGTGGCTAGATTTAGCAAAGATATCAATTTAGTAATTTCCAGTGAATGAATTTATCCTTAAGGTCTAAAATCCAGTAAGGTCAGGATTTCTGTCTTCTTGGTATTTCCTTCTCCCTAGGGAGTAGACTGCCTTCCACACAGCTTATGAGAGGGAGAGACATACCTTTTCATATGTTTTTGTTTTGGCTCTTTAAAACCTTTTATAAAAGCCGGGCGGTGGTGACGCACGCCTTTAATCCCAGCACTTGGAAGGCAGAGGCAGAGGCAGGCGAATTTCTGAGTTCGAGGCCAGCCTGGTCTTCAGAGTGAGTTCCAGGACAGCCAGGGCTACACAGAGAAACCCTGTCTCAAAAACAAACAAACAAACAAAAACAAAACCCCAAAACCTTTTATAAAAAGGGCATGGCAGTGCATGCCTTTAATCTCAGGACTTGGAATGCAGAGGTAGGTAGAGGTGTGTGATTTTGAGACCAATCTTGTCTACATAACAAGTTCCAGGCCAGTCTGGGCTACATAGATTATTCTGTCTCAAAAAACAAAAATAAATAAAATAAAAGTTACTATCGGAGCTGAATTGCAGATGACCCAGACTGTGTTCTCAGCACCCACAAGCAGCTCACAACCACCTGTAACCCCAGTTCCAGGGGATCTGATGCCTGTTCTCTGGCCTTCTCGAGTACCAGGTAAGCTGGGAGAGTACATAACATACATACATTCAGGCAAAACACTCCTACACATAAAAATTAATCTTCACAAAAAACATTGGTGGATTGTGTGCACCTGCATGGTGTGTGTATGTGTGGTGTGGTGTGTTTGTTGTGTGTCACAGCATGTGGAGGTCAGAGGACAATTATTGTAGAATCAGGTTTTTTGGGGTTATTTTATGTTTTTTGTAGAACCTGTTGAGCCATTTCTGTGGCCCAGTATGGGCTTTCTTGAGACAGGGTTTCATGCATATGAGGTTAGCTGCAAACTTGTTATGTAATTGAGGCTGGCCTTAACTCCTGAGCCTTCTGCCTCCACCTCTCAAATGATGGGATGGCAGCTGAGTGGCACAACATCCAGCTGAGCGTTGTCTCTTTGTCCTTCGTCACCCCTCTTCCAACGGACCCTGTGACCTGACCCATGATTGCTAGGGTCACAGAACCACCCCTGCAGCTGGCTTATGGCCTCTTCTGCTCACCTCTGCCTTTGCTCCAAGGCTTCTGTGATAAGTAGAATCAGGTCACATTTTCAGGCCACAAAACCTGGTCCCCTGGGTGCTGGTGACTGCCCTTCTCCCACCCCAGAGCTGGGGCTTCTTTCATGATCCCCCTAGACCTCTTTCCTCGACACCTGTGTGACCCAGGCTGCTTCCCTTCTCTCTCATCTGCAGGTCTAGCCTGGATATTCTCCTGGGTAGAATCCTGGCTTCCGAGATGCTGCATGCTGCCCCTCTCCAGGGCTTATAGGCATTGCCTGTCTGCTTTTCAAGTTCAAAGGCAGGCTTTTGGACCTACAAACATTCTTTTTCTCCTTCCAGCCCTGGCTGTTGTAACACTCTGTAGTTTAGGCTCTGGATTTCAAAGCCTTTTTTTGCAACTCTGAGCTGAGGATTTGCTTCTTTGTTCTGTTCCCCTGGAGAGCAGTAGGCTGGGAGGCCAGTTCAGCTTGTGAATGGAGGAGGATGGATGTAAGGAAGTGTCTTCCGAGGAACAGCGGATCCTGAGTTAATGCCTCTCTTGACCAGCCACCCAGCCCTGAGAGCTTTGTGTAGATCCCCAGGGCAGTGCGGCTCTGCCCATTGTGGACTTGACACTGGAGGTCAGCAGGAGGACACCACACTTTAGAAAGTGCCAGAAATTGGGTTGGCAGATGGCTAAACAGGTAAGAGCTTGCTGATCAAGTGTGAAGTCCTGAGTTCAAATCCCTAGAATTAGGGGCTGGCTGGGCAGATGGCTCAGTGGTCAGAGCACTTGCCTCCTGAAAGCATGGGGACTGGATAGTTTGGAGTTTGGATCCCCAGAATTTAGATAACTGCTGGATGGGGCTGCAGGTAGTTCCTCCCTGTAATTCTATCCTCAGAAGGCAGAGACACAGGATCGCTAGAAGCAGCCCTGGGCTTGAGTGAGAGAGACCTTGCCTCATTGAGTAAAGGAAGAGTGAGCAAGGATGACTCTCAACCTCAACTGTGGGCCTCTGCATGCACGTGCACCCACACGAACAACACTTCCCCCAGGTGTGCCTTTACACACACACACACACAGAGAGAGAGAGAGAGAGAGAGAGAGAGAGAGAGTAGAAGAGAAACCCTAGAATCTGCATACATAACTGGGGATGGACCTACACACCTGACACTCCAGAGCCTCTCTGCATATATGTGTGCACCTAACACACTGCAGGGAAATAGTTACTATTTACAGACAGGGTTTTTAGCTCTCACCCTCACTGTTTATATTTGGTATGGTTTTGGAGGTCAAAGGACAACTGGAATATTGTTCCTCAGAGTCCACCTGGCTTTTCTTTCCTTCCTTCCTTCCTTCCTTCCTTCCTTCCTTCCTTCCTTCCTTCCTTCCTTCCTTCCTTCCTTCCTTCCTTCCTTTCTTTTCTTTCTTTCTTTTTTTTTGAACAGGGTCTCTCACTTTCGTGGAACTTGCCAAGTTGGCCCGGATGGCCCGTTAGCCCTAGGGCTCCATCTATCCATCTGCCTCTGCCTTCCCAGTGCTGAGGCTTCAAGCATATCCCACCACACACAGCTTTTTTACATGAGTTCTGGAGATTAGATTCAGGTCCCTATGCTTTTGAGACAAGTATTTTACCAACTAATGTCCTTTCGGTTTTGAGGCCAGGCAAGTGGCCCCCCTCCCGACTTAGTTCAGGCTCATTCTGCAGGTGTAAGAATTGAGGTTCAGAGAGAATGAGGAGTTCAAATGAACATAAGACAGAGAGGCTCCCTACTCTACTGGAGCTCACATCCTTACTCTTCAATCGGATAATCAGGGTCACCTAATCAGGAATTCATTCGGCAACACGGCGGCCCACTAGGATCCACAGCGATAGCCTGGAGTACCAAGTCAGTCACTCCCGTCATCAGACTCCTTTGACCTCTGTTGCTGCAGCTCGGTTGTCCGAGGGGGTGGAGCCAGGTGGAAGGTGGAATAGGAAGGAGAAAACTCATCTTTCAACAGTGTAGCTAAGTGACTGCGCACTAGGGTTCCATGGAACATGATCTGAAAGCCACACCTGGGCTCACGTTTCATCGGGCTGGAGGAGATTGGTGGCAGAGACTGACCCAGCCCTGCGAGTGCCTTTCCAACATCCGTGCACCTCGGGGCTCTGGGATAACAGTAGGAAAAGTGACTGCACACTAGGTTTCTATGGACCGTGATCTGAAAGCCACACCTGGGCTCACGTTTCATGGGGCTGGAGGAGGTCGGTGGCAGAGACTGCCCCATTCCTCCCCCGCCCCCAGAGCCTTTCCATTATTCGTGCACCTCGGGGCTCTGGGATAACAGTAGGCTAGAGACTGCCGGTAATTTGGTACCAGGAAATCCTGAACCTGGGTCTCCTGGACTTGGGGTCCTCTTCGTTCTTTTGAAACTGCTTTGGGATTCTGAGGTCTGTCCTCTCAGTTGTAGGATCGATCACTCCATCCCTCAGTTAGGCAAATACGCTGAAGCCCTCATGCTCAGAGGAAGTGGGGGTGTTTCTGTTTCTTCAACACTCTTGTCCTCTCCAGCGACAGCAAAATCTTCAAGTGGGGGCACTCCTGGAAATCTTGCTGTTTCAGGCTGAGGGCAAGCATTTGGGCACACTGAGTAGTTTCTTTGATTTCTCTCAGCCAAGTGAGTCAATGATGCAAGGTATGAAAAGTTTTGTCGTCTTGATAAGATGGATCTGCATCTCAGCTCTGACTCTTCCCAGCTGTGTGACCTTGCTCAAGCTTCTTACCCTCTCTGAATCTGTTTCATCTGTAGAGTGGGAGGCTGGTGGGGGATACAGTACCTGCCTGGAGGATTGGCAGTGAAGGGTAAATTAGACAGCCCGTAGGTGCTCAGTAAATGACAACGCTCATTAGCGTGTGGGAGAGAGCCAAGATGAGAGGGGGATATACCATGCAGGCTTCTTCCTGCAGCTGTTGTTCAAATGCATGATCTCTGCTCAGAGTCAGGCAGTGACCTTGGATCCAAAGTCAACACCAAAGCCAGGTGCCCCCCCCCCTCCTCCTCCTCCTTCTCCTCCTCTTCTTCCTCCTCTTCCTCCTTACCTTCCCTCCTTGCCTCATCTGCAGTCACAATCCTGGTAGCTCCAAAGCCCCTGAAAGCTCCTGAGCTGATCTGTAATGCCCAGGCCCAGTTGCACCCCCCTGACCACCTTTAGGGATGCACACCTGTGCACCTCACTTTTACCTCCTCTTGTCCTGGCTCAGTGCTCTGCTCTCACAGAGGCATTCTCCACCCCCAGCCCCCACACTTCTCCATGACCTGACCATCACTCGGCTTCCTTTTAGTTGACTATCCCCACTGGCAGAATACCCACAGAGGTACAGACTTTTTGCCCTGGTGTGCATATCCATAGCAACCCCCAGTGCCCAGGCCTAGCAGTGGGTATTTGATGCTTTTTTTGAGTAAACACCTTAAAGTAAATACCCCAGTTCAGTTCTGCCTGGTGCAGGTAAGGGGACAGCTCTGTGGTGTGAAGAATGCCATCATTCCTTTTCCTAAGTGAAATAATTAGATTAGGTCTCCAGGAGACCATGAACGGATCAGTGGGTGAGTCCTTTCTGAAGGGCTTCTGGAAGCCAGGGTCTCCAGCTTCTTGCAGACATAAAGAGCATAACCTCCCAGAGGTGATAAGCCCCCTTATGTCCTGACATTTCCCAACTGGTTCTAATAAGCTGGAGTCTGCTTTCTAAGAATCTTCAATAATGTGACATTCTGTGATTATTTCAGTCTCAGCAAGCAGCCAGTGGTCCTGGCTCAGGGCAGGGCAGGGTCAGCAGGAGGGAGGTGCTTCAGGGACACAGGAGGGGATACAAAAGCCTCATTCTGTATGTTTGTCATTTTTTTCATTTTTTTATTTAAAAGAAAACAGATTTAGAACAAGCATAAGAAAATGTGAACAATCATGAATGCTGGAGACTAGGTACAGAGGCATTTATCACAGAGAGCACTGGGCTGTTTTTGTGTTTAAAACAACCCTTCATATAGATCTGAGGGTGGGTAATATTGTTATAGCTTGTGGTTGGTAATAGAAAGACCATTTTGAAGGCTGGGGATCTGTCTTTTGGGTATTTTTGCAGTTTGGGGCGGGGGGCAGAGGGCATGGCTGGGTCTAGGCCGGAACCTGGAGTTGTCACAGCCCTGGCTCCTTGCAGGTCTCAGTTTCCTGCTTTCCTGGGAGTGGGGAAAGGTTGGGGGGAGCCCATGCTGGGGGTGAATCTAATTCATTAGCGACAACTCAACAGGGATCAGGCGCTCACAGCGCCAGCATGACTCATTGAGATGATTGCTTCACTGCCGATCTGCGTGGGCCTTGAGCGCAGCACATTTTACCTTTACCCACTGAGAAGGGCCTGGTGGGAGGTAAAGGTACAGGATCTACCCAGAACATGAAAAAGACCCAGAGGAGGCAGAGGGCTGGCCTCCTCGCTCCCATTCCCAGGAGCAGTGCCTGGCCGGTACCCTAGCGGAGGCACTCATAGGGCTGCTTGGATGCCTACAAGTCCAGGAGGGCTGCCTGGTGTTGCAGTGCCAGCCTGAGCATGTGGTGAGGGTGGGTTGACTGCATTCCCTCCTCCACATCGAATGTCCCTTGGTAAAAGCGCTGAAGGGATATGGGGGGGGGGGTGGTTGGGGAATATTCATGCCTGGCTGGGTTTGCCCTGGATTCCTAGTATCTAAATGCCCACTTCCTTCACGAGATCCTTCCATGTGAGAAGAGTGTTGGGTTGGGACTTAACAAGGTCTGAGTACTTGAGGAACTTGAACCCTGTCTAGCTGGGGCTGAGAATCCATCCATCTGGGAACTGATGTTTGGGCTTGACTTTTTCTGGCTTGACCCTTACCTTGGCTGGGGCACCTCATCATTTTATTAGTTTCCCCCAGGGTGGAGCTCCATGGCTGTTCTGTTATCATCTCACCCCAAGAAACCTCTTTCTCGAAGACCACTGTTATTGTTCTGCTAACAAATATCTATTAAAGATCAGAAAAGGAGAAGCCAGGAGTGAAAAAGAATCTGCTGGGTGGTGTCATCCCTAGGAAATTCAAGAGCAAGCAAAGTTGACCCCTGATAATAGAGGTCATGATCAAGGTGGCCTCTGGGAGAGGGAAGAGGTGTGAGGGACGTCTGAATCGTAGGAATAGAACACGATGCTGGGGTAGAGCTCAGTTATCACAGTGCTTGCCTAGCATGTGCTGGATTTGATCACCAGCACCATATAATCAGGACATGGTGATGCACACCTGTAATCCCAGCACTAAGGAGGTGGGAAGAACAGAAATTTGGCCATCTATTGAGTTGGAGGACAGTTTGAGTTATATGAAACTCTGTAACTAAAACAAAGGTACAAAAGCTTAGACAAAAGGGGGAAAAACCCCAACTGTGACATAGCAAAGGTACACACATTTGTCAAAAATACACGCAATTGCACGGACATTCCCAGCCCTTCCTTCCTTTCTGTATATTTATCACTATTTTCTATTTTCAGATAGGTTCTTACTATGCTGCCCAGTCTGGTTAACATAGCTGGGCTAATAGATGTGAGCACTCTACGCCCCCCCTTTTATTGCCCACTCCCCATTCTGAGACAAGGTCTTGCTATATATCTCATTAGCCTTAAGCCACTATATAGCTTAGGATGACTTTGAACTTGCAGAAATCCTCTTGTTTCTGCCGGGAAAGATCTGGAATTACAGGCAGGAGCCACACCCCTGGGCTTTTGCTGTGTTGTTTCTCCAGGCTGGCTGATCAGCTGGGATTATAGAGGTGAACCAATGTGTCCTCCTTCCATTGTCCTAGTTTCAAAATTTCATGGCAGTATGGATGGATTGGAGGACACTAAGGTCTGACAGCTAGGTCCTAGAGAAGGTGGGGGTGGGGCAGGGAGGAGAAAGTGGTCTGCTGACTGAGCGCTCACGGTACAAACTCTTGTCCCTTGTACAACCCTCAAGCAGGTTTTTCTAATCTCAGGAGGCCGCTTTCCTCCTCATTTCTGTGGGATTAATAATTCCTTTCTTAGTTTTTGCATTGTGAGTCAGAGACTCTGTTGAGGAAAAACTCACTGGAGGGGTGGGTGGAATGCTGTGTTTTCTTTTACTGGGAAGGTGTATGCTTAGGAGTTGGGTTCTTGAGTCACACTGCCTGGCTTCAAACGCCAGCTTTTCTGGTCAACCAAAGCTTAATGCCTTTGATCCTTGCTCAATGCCTCTTTCTTTAAAGTATGGGAAGTAGCTTTTGGCAAAGTGACAGACACGTGGAGCTCTGGCAGAGAGAAAGGGGAGGAGGCTAGTGAGAGCAGGGAGTCATAGAACCAAGATGATTGTTGTCGGTGCCACTCAAAGGTAGGTACTTGTCCCAGTCCTCTGCTCACCATGGCCACACATAGACCTTGGGTATTATGGGAGGGGCTTGGGTATGAGCGGGTGTTAGAGCACCAGCAATGGGCGGACTCCGGCGAGGGCGGAGCCAAGCATAGTCCCACAAATCCTCAGATCTAAAAAAGACCAGAACATAATATTGTTCCGAGTTACTCTCCTGAAGTGACCCCAACTGGGAGACTGGTCGCACGCCGCTGGACGTCGGGTGTGGAGGGGGAAAGTGAGTGACCTCGCCTTCAGGTACTTCTCCAGTATCCCTCCTCCCTTTTTTCAGTCCCAGGTTTCTTCCTTATGGGCCCACTTTCCCTGAAGCACACACAGCTACACCAACCAAATGGCCCGCTGCGGCAAGTGTAGACAGCGTCGGACGTCGGGGCTAGCCCTGTGACGGGTTTGCGCTCAGCGGCCGCCTGGGCTCGGGCTGGCTCACGGATAGGCTAGCTATCCAGGGACCAGCTTCAGCTTCAGGACCCTTCTCACGGTCCTCCTTGGCCCCGCCCCACCCCGCCCTCCCTCTGCCTATTGGCAGCCGCACGCGCGTCGGGGGTTGCCAGGGCGACGGGTCGCTAAGCTGCAAGTCAGCTCGAACTCCAGCCAGTCGGCCTCCGGCGGAGGCAGCGGGGGAGGCCGAAGGGCGGGCGGCCGAACGCGGTGCGGGGCGGCGGGGCCCAGGCGGGCGCCTCCTCTCGGCTCGGCACGGCCCCCCTCCCGGCACACAGGCAGGCCGGGGCGGGGGGCCCCCGAGGCCGGAGCGGCCCGGGCCCCGTCGGGGCGGCCAGGGCGTGGCGATGCCGGGTGGTGGCAGCGGCGTCCCGGGCCGGGGCCCGTGACCATGGGCATCGCAGAGTCCACGCCGGACGAGCTGCCGTCGGACGCCGAGGAGCAGCTGCGCAGCGGCGAGCAGCAGCTGGAGCTGAGCGGGCGGCGGTTGCGGCGGCTGCCTAGCGCCGTGTGCGCATTGAGCCGCTTGCAGAAGCTGTATGTGAGCGGCACCGGGCTGCGCGAGCTTCCCGAGGAGATCGAGGAGCTGCGCGAGCTGCGCATCCTGGCGCTCGACTTCAACAAGCTGGAGCGCCTGCCCGACGGCCTGTGTCGCCTACCGCGCCTCACGCGTCTCTACCTGGGCGGCAACCGTCTGCTGGCGCTGCCACCCGACTTTGCGCAGCTGCAGAGCCTGCGCTGCCTCTGGATCGAAGGCAACTTCCTGCGGCGCTTTCCGCGGCCGTTGTTGCGCCTGGTGGCGCTGCAATCGCTGCAGATGGGCGACAACCGGCTGCGCGCGCTGCCCGCCGAGCTGCCGCGCATGACCGGCTTGCGTGGCCTCTGGCTCTACGGCAATCGCTTCGAAGAGTTCCCGCCCGCGCTGTTGCGCATGGGCCGGCTGCACATCCTCGACCTCGACCGCAACCGCCTGGGCGGCTTCCCCGACCTGCACCCGCTGCGTGCGCTCCGAGTTTTCTCCTACGACCACAACCCAGTCACTGGACCCCCCCGGGTGGCAGACACCGTTTTCCTAGTGGGCGAGGGAGCCGTCGAGCGCATGGCTGAGCGCGACGAACCCATTCCGCGACCGCCAGCCCGGCGTCCAACCCGGGCTTTTGAGGATGAGGAGGAAGAAGACCTACTCATAGGAGGCGCAGGACCCAGGGCCCTGGGGCCCGCCAGGGACAGCCTCCGAGCCTTGGAAGCTCCTCCAGGATTGGGCACCTGAGCCTCTTCCCTGAGTGATGGGCTTGGCTACTCCGGAAGAAGGGACTCTGCGAGGCTGTGGCTGTTTGGATATACGGTGTTGCTGGGCCTCTTTCTTGGGGCAGTGAAGGAGCATCATTGAGTGAGCTGCCTGGCACAGGCAGTCCTGAGGCCATCTTCAGACAGTACTAGGCAGTAAGAAAGAGTCCCTGGGCTGACCTCTGGGCAGTTTTCAGACCAAGAAGTCTGGGATAGAGCCACTGATGGTACGACAGATGAACCGGTTCTCACCTGGAACCAGGGTCACCACTTATCCATAGAATCATCCCTACATCTATCCCTAGTTATAGATGTCAGGGCATCTATAACTTTCACCTGGGGTTTGGATTGCCTAGGCCTACCCTAGGAGACTGTATGGGGCAAACTCTCCGTGTGTGTGTGTGTGTGTGTGTGTGTGTGTGTGTGTGTGTGTGTGTGTTGGGGGTGGGGCCGGGGGAGTTCTGGCCAGAGGCAGGGCATAGGAACTATGTCCAAGACAGAAGTAGACATAGACGGGGGCCCCAGTTCTCCACCAGGTCTCCCCTGATAGTTGTATGTATGGTACACAGAAGAGAAGGGTCTCCACCCATCTTTCCTCCGGATCTTTTCTCTCAGCCTGTGCTGCACTATTGCCGGGCAAAGAGAGATCTTCCCTCTCCTGCAGCCTGTGCCCTCAGTTATCAAGTGTGAGAAGATGCCACTGTGCCTCTAGGGCCTCCTGCCCCAAGAGAGAGGGGCTCTGCACTCTAGGAGGTTGCTCAGGGCCTCTGTACTGCCTGTACTCTCCATTTCCTTACATGGGCACAGCCAGGGTGGCTGGCACGGCATGGGGCACTGGACAGGCACCATGTGCCTCTACTCCGTCACCAGGGACAGCCTCTGAAGGGCTGAGAAGACAAGCTCTGCTATTCCCAGGGCCAGATCCAAGCAATAATAGGAGGTGAGGGCCAGAGGACACTCAGGGACAGTCAGGGGCTGGAGCCCCAGAAGGTAGTGTTTTCTTTAGGAAGAAGAAAAAAACCTTGTAAACATAAATTTTATTTCTTGGAGAAAGAATGTGTGTTTCCCACATGTCTATTTATTTATAAACCCGGGAGCACCAAGTTCCACCGCTGTGGGTGCACCTCCCCCACCCAAGTGCCCCAACTCTGTGTCAGGATGACCCTGGCCAGCTGTTGTGTCTGTCCTTCTTGTCTGGGGAACAAGAGCCCGTTGCAGAAGGAAATAGCATTGCTCCCTGAAGCTGGTCACCTGGCATCTTCGGATGTCCTCATGTTCTGGCTCACCCTACCCTTGGTTGTGCTGTAGGGGTCATCTGCAGCTTGGTTCTTGGGATCTAATTCTTGGATCTCCCACCAGCTGGGCTACCCTTCCTCTATTTGCTCGACAGTACTGGCCCCTCCCACTCTGACTGTACTTGCCCTATTCTCCTTTGCCTTTCTCAGCCTCAGTTCCTTCAGTTTTGCCCCCCCCATCACCATGGCAACAAGAACTGATGTCATATATGGAGTCAAAAGGTCAGGCTCAACCCAGTAGCTGGGCTAGTACATTGGGCTGGGCTCTGGGTAAGGAGGAGGCTGGATATAGATCTAGAGTGAGATAAGACTAAACAGGCAGACAGAATGAAAGGTGGGGAGTAAGATTAACGTGGGGCCCAACCGTAGGCTTTGTTTTTGTTAAGGCTCCTTCTGGGGCTCTGGGGCTCTCAGGAGCCTCCCTTACGTGGGGGTAAGGATTTGAGAGGTGAGGTTATCAGGTAGGTTGAGAGCTGCAGCCCACCAGGGATGACCTTTGGCTCCAGAAGTTGTCAGGTACAGGGGTAACCACCATAGACCAGGTCTGTCCTTGCTCCTGGTTCTGCTCCTGGTTCTGCAATTGGATGAATGACCCTGATGAAGTCTTGGATATCTGGGCCTTAGTTTCTCCATTTGGAGTGGACAAGTTGGATTTTTAAGTCTGATGCTCCAGCCCAAGACTCCACCCACCGTCTTATCCACCATTCTTTCCTGTGCAGCTACAGCTCAAGTTTCCTTTCTGATGTTTCTGCTCCCCTGTCCTGACTCACCCAAGGCCAGATGGTCTGAGCAATGCCCTACAGTGGACTCTCTCCTGCATCATCCTGAGGTGTTCATGTTCAAGTCCCTTGCCCCCCCTTATTTTCTTCCTTCCTTCCTTCCTTCCTTCCTTCCTTCCTTCCTTCCTTCCTTCCTTCCTTCCTTCCTTCCTTTTTTTCTTCCTTTCTTTGTTTGTTTTGTTGTGTTTTTCGAGACAGGGTTTCTCTGTATAGCCCTGGCTGTCCTGGAACTCACTTTGTAGACCAGGATGGCCTCGAACCCAGAAATCTGCCTGCCTCTGCCTCCCAAGTGCTGGGATTAAAGGCGTACACCACCACTGCCCGGCCTAATTTTCTTTATCCAGCGTAGCACGCATGGCTATGGCTATTTGCCATCCAAGGAAGAGCTCCCGAGGCTGTCAGAAGCAGATCCAGTTTCTTCCGGAAAGTTAGTCTGGTTAGAGTTCATGCAGCTGCCTGATGCCCTGGTATAGATCTCTCTGAGGAAATGAGGGCACTTGGGAAAGGAGAGTCTATTGCCAGTTCCCCTGACCCAGCTCCCCTTGGTGATGAAGATGTGAGGTGTGAGGGATCCCATTATCACTGCCACCCTATAAGGTCTTGGCTAGGTCCCTGAAGAGAAGGAAGAGCTGTGTGACACTTGTAACCACAGCCTCATTTGTGGTCAGGGGCAGTCAGAGGTGGGACACGTGTGAGTAGGACAGGAGAGCTCTAGGGACAGAGGCTGAAGGAGCTGGCATTCAGAGCAGGAGAAAAGGCCAAGGGAACATGAGTGGTGGGAAGAGGACATGGTAGGACAAGAAACAGGTTGAGGAGAGTCTGGGACCTGTCTATTGGCCTATTTGTGGACTCCTAGCCCAGTGCTCAGTTTCCACTATGATGGCTGGCAAATTGGCAAGTAAGCTGGATGAGAATTATAGTCTGTCTCCTCCCCTCTGATTCTCAAGTCTCTGGACTGAGTCCCAAGCCTCCAGACCAGCTGACCTTTTGATTGGCAGGCAGGGCCTCCGAGTCTGGGATGTTAGCAGGATCCTTTCCTAGCTTTGTAATTGTCTACCCAAAGGGTTTGATAAAGGGAGGAATGGGATGAGTAGGAACAGGAGACCTTCCCCAGAGGCCCCTCCCCTCCTTCCATGCTTTCTTAAACCTCTCCCAAAGCTCCTCAAGACATCAGGGCACTGATTCTGAAGATGGACATTTATTACCACAGCCAGGCGTGCCACACAGAACGTCTATTCAGACAGGAAACTCTGCCCAAGGGCTCACAATCTAAGAGACACCACACTCGCACACGTATACATTCACAGACACACACACACACACACACACAGGACCCAGAACATGGGAAGTGGATGATTTCACTAGAGACAGATGGGAGCAGCTCAGGATGGAGCGTCAAGCATGTTCGAATTATCCTTCAGCTGTCTTTCTCAGAGAAGGAGAGGAGAGCCCAGAATCCAGAAAGGCCAGAGAGACCTTTAGAAGTAGTGCATCTGGGAGGGACTTGCGGGAGAAGGAAAGTGGTCTCTCTCAGGCACATGAAGGGATGCGTGAGTAGCTCAGAGCAGGCAGAGGGAGTGAGCCAGAGAAGTCCAGGATAGAGGCCCTGTGCCAGTCAGTGGTCAGGGTCTGGCACCTCTGCTGTGCTGAACCAACTATGCTAAAACTGTTTCTTGGGTTTGTTTTCCCCAAAGAAACGCTAAACAAAACCCAGGGTGACCCTGAAGCTACTTACCTGACCCCAGGACTCCCTCGAACTTCTGGAATAGAAGCCAACTGAAGCTGTTTTATCCCCTCTCAGGTGCTTGTGCACACTAGGGCAGGAGCTGTACCTCTGAGCTATACCCTAGCCTGCATACACCTTTTAAAAGGGATGTCTAAACTACACTGTAGGAAGTTAAGGGGCAGAAGGGGAAAGGGCAGGCTGCTTCAGAATGGGGGTACTTAGTACAGATTAAGGAGGCAGCTGCTGGTCCCAGATGTGGGGGACAGAGGGTATGTGACCCTCTTCACTTCAGAGTGGAGCAGGGCCCATGGAATTATGGGGTCCCCTTAGTGCCTATCTGAAGCAGATATGACTGGCCTTCTGCAGTACCCTGAGAACTGGCAGGCCAGCTGCCCTGGACAGAGCAGGGAGTGGCTGGAAAATTATTGCTTCTTTGTGAATAGAGGACCTTGAGAGCACAGCAAAGGGCATGGCTTGCCAGAGCCACAGACAGGAGGGCACCGGAGTCTCTCAGGTCCTCAGCTTGGAACTTGCCAATGGGGCTCTTTAGATTGGAGAGATTTTTTTTTTTCCCCAACCATAGAGAATCATCCTAGACAATAGATTGGAGAAAGGCCACAGATCCAGCAGTCTGACCTATAGCTCAGGCTACCTTTCTTTCCCCTGCCAGGACCTGGAAGGAGACATTGGCCCCAAGTCATTGAAGCTGAGCAGGTGATGGTGAGGTTGGTTGGGGGTGGGTGTCCCATCTTTGCTTTTTCTACTGACCTAGGAGAGAGAGAAGGATTCTCTGGCAAGAGAGGGAGTGTGTGCCCAGCCAAGTGGACTCCAAGGGAGGTCTTGAGATCTCAAGGAGATCCCACTACTTCTGAGATGACTTTAGGTCTGACCTGGGGCATGCAATACTCTCTCCTTTGGGGCAGCTAATGAATGTAGGGATTAATCTTGATCTGAGAGTGAGCGGGCAGCTCAGGCAGGCCCAAGCCACAATGAAAAGTCAAGTGTCAGGTGACAAGCTGAGTGGAGACACCCCCAAGACTCCCCAGTCCCTCCAATCCCAGCTGTTGAGAGAGAGAGGGCTGGGACCCACAGAGGAAACAGCCAAGGCCCTACTTTTTCACGATCCTTTATTAATCGGAACAGGCCTTGCCACAAAAAGCAAGGTCCATTCCCACAAAAATATGATTTTGCAAAGAGGAAAATTTTGCTGGCTTAGAGGGTGCATATGGTGGAAAAAATTGTATGGTTCTTTTTCCCTTTTGTCTTCAGTTCTCTTTGCTGTATTTTTTTTCTTTTTTTATGATAGTGGATTTTTGTTTTATTTTTTATAAAACACTTGCGCTCAAGGACTCAAACACAATACAAACAGCGCCACCAGTTCCCACCCCTGGGGGCCCCAGCTGAGCTGGGAGTCCCCTTGGCTTTTTTTTTTTTTTCTTTTGTGGCTGTTTTCCTTTGTCCCTTCCCTGGCCTCTGGTGCTGGAGGGCAGGTGGAGGGTGTGCTGGGGCACGTGGAAATTGTATAGCAGTTACACGGAGATGATCACGAGAAAAGCTACCTAAACAATGTAACAACTAAGTCTAGGGTGCCCACAAGATGTTAGATGACGCTCATAAAGGGGGTGGGGACACAGTGAAGAGACAGATTGGCTCTGGCGGTCCCTAGAGGCTCTGTGGGGTAGGGTGGACTGGCAGGTGGGCCTTGCTTTCAGGCGTCACTGACAACTTTGCTCTGGGTAGCACCTTCAGAGCCCTCCTGCCTTGATCCCCTAGGTCAGGTGATGGTGGCCTCACAACCTCCCCCATGAGGTAGGTGAAGTATTATTACCATCATTTTACAGATGGAGAAACTGAGGCCCAGGGAGTGTGGGTGACTTGCCCAAGATCCTAGGACAGTGGTGGCAGAGCTCTGGTGCCCTCCTCACCCTCAAGTCCCTCCCCCCATTTCCATGTTCCCCCAGTTGCCCTAACATCTTATGCCCAGCCTCTGTGTCATCCAGCTGCATCCTGTGCAAACCCACTCTGTTCTCCACCCACAGTTTGCAAGGTCTGACTGCCCCACCCCCCCCACCCCTCCACCCAGGTTGGGTCACTACTATTCCTAGTAGTCTGAGGGGAGAACAGCTCTGTGGGGGGATGCTCTCTGAGCTGACTGGCTAAGAGGTGCAGGAGCATGCTCTGCATAAACCCGCTGCCGACTTTACACCTGCTGGTGCAGGTTGCTTGGGCCCCTCGGATGTCTCGGTGGAAGCACTCAGGAGACTGAGGCAGATGGAGGGAAGGATGGCAGCGGTTTCTCTCAAGTTTCCAGACTTTCTACATTACCCTCTTCTGTTCCCACACAGCCTCTGCAGGGGGTTGGGAGGGTCCCTTTCCTGGGGTTACACCCAGCTGGGCAAGGGAGTTGGGGATGGTCCTATTTAAAGCAAAAGCTGTTGTATACAAACATTTAGATTTACAAGTAATAGGGTAACTATTTGTTTTACAATGGAATTATTCACTCTACGAATGATTCACCTACTACATAAGGGATTCCTCCAGGTCCCGGGGGGGACAGGGTGTGAAATCTGATTTAAGGACAGTTTGCTATGGACAAAAGGAGACCTCACACCTAGAGTAGAAGGTTGAGCTTAAGGGGAAGCCACTGAAGGAAACTGTGCCCACATAACTGTGTTCCCACTGTGCTCTAGATAAGCAGATGCAGTCCAGAGCCCCTTCCATCCTTGGGGTGTCAAGGTGCCAGCCAGGGTAGAACTGGTCCCCAGCCAGGGTAGAATTGTGGTCCCCAACTGCTACCATAGATGTGGTGTTCTGGTGCCACCTGGTGGTAGAATTAGGGTATGTTGGGCTCAAGTCTCTGAATTGGTTTTGAGGTTCTTTCACCAGCTGGGTCTTTTCAATACAGCACAGAGGGATGACAGGACTTAAGAGGGATCATTCTGGAGTCTGCTATTTCCAAAGGGAAGCCAGTTCTAGTCTCAGCAGAGGCCAGGAGAAGAGAAGACAGCTTCTTTGGGTATGGCAACTTCAGACTCCTGGAATGCTCCCCGCTTCCTCTGCTTGCATGGTGGGTGGGAGGGGCAGAAAGAGCTACTACTCTGGGGTGGGGTAGGGGTGGGGTATGTGTCAAGACAGCCTGGAGAAGGCCAGGGGTTGATCAGATTATGCAAAGAAAAGGTGGAGGTGTTGGGGTAAGGGGTGGGGCTACATCCAAGCCAGAGAGTGTGAAGCAGATGCCAATTTGACTGCAATATGAGATTTGGAAAGGTGGGGGTCCCTGGGTGAGGGGTTAGGAATGCCTGAGAAGGATGGGAGTGGCGCCTTGTTGGAAGGCCATGCACACGGTGAGTAGGTGCCTACGAAGTGTGAGCCCAGGCCCAAGGAACGACATTGCAGTAGAGAGTCGCTACTGGGGAATTGTGGGGGTGGGGGCTACAGAGACAGGCAAAGTGGGTGCCAGGAGGCAGCTGAAACAGCCATTTGCCCTGGTCCCCACTTCTTCTCAGCCGTCCATACCCTTCCTCTCCTACCTTCCCTGTGGCCTTGACCTCTACCTGACCCAGCCCTACTTCATCCTCACGAAACTCTGCTATTTTCCATAGCCAATCAGCACTGCTGGTCCCAGGGGGATAGGGAGTGAGCACCCCCTTTCCCACACGTGCGCATGAGCTTCCAGGTGCACATGTGTACAGGCATGTGGGCACACACACACACACACACACACACAGTAGACACAACACAAATACACAGGGCCACATCTCCAGGACTCTGGAGCACAGGCTATATACCATCCTCAGTGTCCAGGGCCCAGCCGGCACCTGAAGCTGGGGATGGGCCTGATGACCAGGCCGTGGCCAAACGCCTCGGCCTTCCTCTTCTGGGCCCCAAAAAGGGGGTCTAGGGAAGGGGTGGCTTCTCTCCCCTCCAGGCACTGCCTTAAAGAAAACGGGGGCTATGCCCACCTGGCGGGCCTCTGGAGGGATCTGCCCATCTGGCTCTTGAGCTCTCCCCCACGTCTTTAGTATCAGCAAATCAGGAAAGAAAGAGGCAAAGCAGGGAATGGCTCCCAAGCCCCCACCCCCGAGCTGGACTCATGGGGTGGGGCTGGTACTTCCTAGAAATGGGGCCCAGTAGAGTTCTGGTACCCCTCCCTGGCTGAGCCCTCGGGGTCTCCCCTCACCATGGCAGGGGGGCCGGGCTGGGCATTGTGCATAAAGTGGTAGGGGCATGATGGGGAGCCAGGCCTTGGCCCTTGGAGCCTCCCTTGGCCCCACTCAGGCTTTCAGCTGGTGCCACTGGGCCACAGGCTGCCGGGGACGAGCGATCATGTCCTTCCAGTGTTTCACTTCACCTGGTCCGCTCTTCCAGGACAGGTAGATCTGGGGAGGAAGAGAAGATGCGTAATGGCAGGCTCCGAGGCTTGGGCCCTGTCCCATAGTAACAGCCTGGCCCACAGAGGCTGCCCCTTTCCCTTCCTGCCAGCCTGACCTAGTTTCCTGACTGTGCTATCCCTCAAGGGCCTGGGCATGCCTGGCCCTTTGACATCAAACCGTTACCTATTTTGCAGTGAAGGTCAGGACACAGGCATTTGGCTGGGGCAATCTTCCCTGACCTAGGAAGGGACACCATTGTTATTGTCTCTCCCATCTCCCTGCATTTCCTGGCCCCACCCCGACTTTGTACTGGGGTCATATAGCTCGAGGTCAGTGTGCACTTACAAACCTGGCAGGTGAACAGACGACCTGATTAGCCCCAGCTTTCAGATGGGAAAACACACAGAGTTAAGAGCCTTACTACCTTCAGTCATAGTTTAAAAGTTCAAAATGGTATAAGGAAAGTCTTGGTGGTTCTAGACTACCAATCCAGCCCAGGCTCTTGTAAGGGCTCCACAACATTGCAGGGCTGCCCCAGAAACTCCCAAAGCAGTCTCAGCTGAGCCTGGCCTAGACACCATGAATGCTTAAGACCAGGGGCATTAGAAGAAAAGCAGACAGTGTTGCAAGATCCTAGCCAGGGCACCTTAAGGCCATCAAGATGACAACTCATTGGGCAAAAAACTGTCACAGGTCATAGAGCCTGGGGGCCTTGACAACAGAGTATAATGTGCTAGCTAATACTGGATCCAGGAGCAGGCCTGGGGCATTAGTGGAAGAACTGCAAATGCAAATGAAGTCTGACAGGTTCACAGCAAGGTCCCATGTCAGTTCCTTAAGCTGTGACAGATACATTGTGAGGGGCTATCAATTGAGGACATTGGGAAGAGGGATATGGGTACACCATATTACATTTCCTACTTTTATGTACATTTAAACATCAGGTGTTACTACCTAAAATTCTCATACCTAAAATTCTCACACTGAGGCAGAAGGATTGCTATGAGTATGAGGCCACCCTGGAGATACATAGTGAGTTTGAGGGACAGCCTGGGCTATAAAGCAAGAGCCTGTCAAAACAAATGATAAAACACCAAGACAAAATGAGCAAACCCTATGCAGGGGTGAAATATCTTTCTCAGCTTAAAGGCTCCTCTGTGCAGCTCAGACTCCTCTGTGCCAATTGACTGATAACAGACACTGATAATACAGACAGCTGGAAATGGCATGTGTCTGCTGCCCTCTCCGGACTAAGTTCTCAGTTTCCTCTGAGGCTCACTAAGTACTCCACCCCACTATCCCACCATCACCACCACAGGTCACAGCCGAGTGCTCCTTTGCAACGTCAGCCCAGCTTGGTACCATAGCCTGGAACAAGGCCAGAAGACCCAGTATCCAGGAGTTGAGCTGGGCCTGTGATTCAGAAAGGTTCCAAGGTCCTTGGGCTTCCTAAACTATCCCAGGACGAAGCAAGAACAAAACCATTTTTTACTTGGTTTGGCCCACAGAAGGCTGGTCCGGTAAAGGAAGCTAAAGTACCCCCCAAGAACATCTACTTCTATAAAGCAGAGCTATAGAATGGCTGCAAGGGCCTCTAGGGGGCTCAGTGGGCCCTGCTCACAGCATACTCTAGTCTCCATACCTGTGCCCACTGGCTGGCTGAATAATACTCCCAGGGCCAGCTTTCTTCCACAAGGCTAGCTGCTTTTCTCTCCCCAACAACTGGGTCCTCCTTTTCATCTCTCTAGGGAATACCTCCAGATTGGCCCCTTCTCTGCAGATGCCAGACCATCCTTCTCCAAACACTATTGTTGGGGTTTGAATGAGAAGGACATCATAGGCTTGTTATATTTAAATGCTTGGTTCCCAGCTGGTGGACATGTTTGGGAAGGATTAGGAGGTGTGGCCTTGTTGGAGGAAGTGTGTCACTGGGGCTGGGCTTTGAGGTTTTAGAAGCCCATGCTATTCCCAGTTAGCTCTCTCTGCCAACTCAGATGTGAGCTCCTAGCTACTGCACCAGCACCGTGCCTGCCTGCCTGCCTGCCTGCCACCATGTTCCTCACCATGATGGCCCTGGACTCGACCTCTGAAATGGAAGCCTAAATTATTATTTTATTAATTTTATTAAATTATGAGTTGCCTTGGTTATGGTGCTTTTACACAGCAGAGGAAAAGTATCTAAAACAGTCATATTGTTAGCATTCTGTCTAAGTTCCACCCCATAGTTACCTGGCAACTGCCAGGTAGGCCCGTCCTACTATAATAGGGGCTGCTTGCCACCCTCCTTGCTCTTTTGCTCTTCTCCTGCTCCCTTGCTCTTCCCTTCCCCCCTCCCCATTCCCTCCCCCCGCCTCCACAAGCTCATGGCCAGCCTCTACTCCTCTACTCTCTCTCTCTCTCCCTCTGCCTTTCTCTGCCTCTACTACCCTCTGAACTCCCCTCCCCATGCCCTGAATAAACTCTATTCTATACTATATTGTCGTGTGGCTGGTCCTTCAGGGGGAAGGGATGCCTTGGCATGGGCCCCGCTGAGGCCATACCTCACCTCACCTCCATAGAACATATCCCCTCCTCTCTTTATCTTTTTATAAACACATCACATATACCTAGGGACCCGTGTTTCCACTCCCTCCCTTCCTCTGTCCTGATCACTGGTTCTCGGCACTATTCCTGGTCAAGCTTGGTGAGGGTTTATGAGTGCTTGTCCCGTACACGTGGAGCCCCCATACTCAGCCCCCTGCACTGCATAAAGCAGGCACGATGGCAGCTGCCTGTAATCAATCACAGTGTTTGGAAGACAGAGGCAGCAGGATCAGAAATCCAAGACCATACTCAGCTCCATAAGGAATCTGAGGCCAGCTTGAGCCGGTGGCTCACGCCTTTGAACCCAGCAGTAAGGAGACAGAGACAGGTGGATCTCTAGAGTTCAAGACCAGCCTGGTCTACAGAGCGAGTTCCAGGACCGCCAGAGAAATTGACTCAAAACAAAACAAGAGAACATAATGGAAGTCAGGCTTCTGTTACTGAATAAATGACCACACACGCCATAGGCAGAAACATTTCAGAACTAGCGTCTACGACAACAGAAGCTACACACGTGCTTCAGGCGCCAGGCTGAGCGTCACACTGTGCCCTTATCAAACGCTCCCACTACACTGTGTGGCTAGCACTCCCTGACTCTCATTTGAAGCAGAGAGAATGAGGCTCAGAGAGGTGACAGCTTTTAAGGGTGGTGCTTCAGTGTAGCTTAGTGGCATTGTATAACTGGGTTCCATTCTAAAAGCCACAAACAACAAAACCCGGACCCAGGCAGCTGGATTTTTGTGTCTGTGCTGAGTCCTAATATTGAGTTAAAAGCACAGGAACGTACTTTTCAAAGTAGAAAGTGGAGGGTTTATATGACAGAATTGTGTTGTTGAAAAATTCAAGTCATGTCTGGCTTCTCGCCTAACATGCAAGAAGAGGTCACCTTCATCCAGAATTTCCTTCTATCTCAAGTGGTTCTGACCTTACTCTGGGGCGATCGGCAGGGTTGGCATCCGCTTCCTTTTACAGATAACACAGAAGCTCAGAGAGGCTGAGTAACTTCCTGCAGACTGCCCAGCCATCGTTGTGCAGAGCAGTTAGTTGAAGTCACTAAGGTCTTTGGTTTCTGGCAGGGGCTCTGCCACAGCTCCACTCAGTTCGTCCCAGAAGTAGGGCTAAACCAGTCCGGGAACTCAGAAAACCTTTGGGGAATTCCCTCCTTCCCTTGTCTGGCTGGGTCTTTCCTGGTTTGCTCATCCTTGGCCCCTGCTGTCTCCTCAGGGCAAACCCTTTGGGCCTGGCTGTGCACCCCAGCCCAGTCCTACCTTGCCAATGACGTCATTGCGGCTGAGCTTGTCTTTGTCCATGACAGTGATGATGATGGTGGTCTCCCTCAGCTTCTCCGTGGGTATGTCGAAGGCGAAAGACTCATTGAAGATGGGGTTCAGGTTCCTCTTCTTTGTCACGGTCTTCTTTTTCTCTACCCGTTTGTCTTTATACATCAGCCACACCTTCACATAGGGGTCTGGTAGGTGATAGTAGATGAAGGGTCAGAGTGTGTATGTTGGGTGGGGGACTCAAGGATCCTCATGCCCTTCCAGGTGCATCTAAGTGGGAGCTGGCTGCACGCTTTTTAAGTGGGTGACGAGGCCACGTCAGGCAAGAACAAGAGGGATTAGGGATCATTAGCATATGGTAGAACCTAAAAAGACCCTGGCCACTGCTTCAGTGTTCTCATGCTGGTACAGGTCTTCCTAAGCAGCACTTGAGCTAGGACCAGGGTCTTCCCACCACAATGCTGCCTTTCTTTCCGATTCAGGGAGCCTGGCTGCCAAGATGACACTGACCCAGAATATGTTCAGAGAGCTCTGCTATCTCTAGTCAGAGGACGAACGGGCAGGGGTTAGGGTTAGGGCCCCAGTACACTTCTATCTCCCATATCTGAAGTGACCCTTGTGTCATAGGAAGCTCCCCCACAGGCCTGCCCATCCTACTGTGATAAGCCTCAGCACCTGATGTGCCCCCGATGTCCATGGCTTTGAGGTTGCGAGCTTTGATGATGTTCACGATGATGGAGTTGGCAGAGGGGTTGTAGCAGAGGGACAAGAGCAGCTCCCCTCGGCTCCCCTGTAGGGCAACAAGAAGGGTGAGGCTGGGCCACAGGAAGGGGGATGTTCCCCTTGGTCTCCCTGCAGGGATGACAGGTGTGAGAACTAGAAGGGAGGGTGTGGTCAGAGAGCCTAGCTGAACACAGGTCCCCTCTGCCCTGACCTGAGTGATAGCAGCCCCTCTGTTTGTCAGCACTGCCATCTCCTCTCCACAGGAGGGCCTGTGCTTGCTCGGGGCTCTAAATTCCCTGAACAGAGCGAGCCCTGGGCTATTTGCACCGTTCAGGTGATTCACTCCACTCTGAGCATTGCTGACATCCTGGGACTGAGGCTGGGTGAGGACCCTCTGCCAGCCCTGACCACATGGCTTCAGTTAAGGGACTACAAAGGGCCTTACACTCCCATCGCTGCATGGCTTCAGATCCTTCCAGAAGGTCTGCATCTGGGTCAGGTCCACCTTGTTCAGAGGGATGGACACCTCCCCAATGGGGTCATTGCGGCTGAAACGGTCATAATCCAGGACCTGGAGGTAGAGGACCCTCTGCACCACTTTCTCGTAGGGAAACCCTGGGGCCGAGAAACAAGGTGAGAAATGTTATCACAGCAGAAAAGTTAAAATGGAGAAAAGGGAGAGATAAGAGAGTAGAAGGGAGGGGAAGATGGAGGGGGAAAAGGGGGATGGGGTGGGGAAGAAAGAAGGAAGGCCCTGTGAGTGGGGCTGACCTTATAACCTCTGCTACCAGCCTAGGCCAGGGGGCCACAGCTGACTGCAGTAGCACTTTCTGAAGGGCCAGCAAGGACTGTCTCGTGACCCATCAGATGGGGAAACTGAGGCTCAGATGGTTTATGTGACAGTCCCAGGACCAACAGTAGGACAAAGACCATCAATGTGCTCATTGCTTATGTGCCCATTTCAGATCTGGGCAGTGGCCCCCTTGCTCCCTCCTTCAAGTCTGGACAAGTGGCTCTGCCCGAGGCTATGAGGCTGTCATATAGAGTCCTAGGAAGAGAGGGAACAGGGAAACTAGAAAGGTGCCTGTGAGAAGGAACCCGTGCTCTGGGACTCTGCCTTCTCCTTCACTTCCTCCAAGGGCTGAGCCTGTCTATCAGCTCTTCCTAAACAGAGCTCATGGATACCCAAACCACGAGCACCTTTTGCCCAGCAGCCATGAGAATGTCCAAACCGCCCTTCCCGCTCCCAAGCTTCCTCCCGTGGCCCATTCTCAACGCTGTGGCCAGATTGATTTTTTTAAAAATAGCCAGCATGCCACAGCCTGCTCCTTTTAACATCCCAGTGTATTCAGAAGGAAAGCCAGCCTAATTTGGTACCCAGTCCTTCTAAAGTGTGGCCCCACTGTCTTCCTTCTGTGGGCTGGTACCCAGTCCTCCCTCAGTGCCCAGGCTCCATCGCTATACCTTTCCCCTGATCCCTTGAAGTCATCTGTCCTCATCAGGACCTAACCTGTGAGCCCCCACCATGCCTGCTCCAGCCAATTCTCAACTTTTACATCTAATTCTTTCCTGGCATCACAGATGGGGTGGGCTGCCCTGTAGCACACTCTATCACTGTGCCTTCTTGTCTCTAGGGCAAGCCCAAACAGATCTATCCATCTCTTTCCTACATTATCTTATGGCTGGCCTGCCAGGCCAAGGTAGCCACTTAATATTTTTAAATTACATTTATATGTGTGAATGTGTGCGTGTATGTGTGTGCTCATGCACACACATGGGTACTCATGTGCCAGTGGAAGTCAGAGGACAGTTCACCAGGGACTGGTTCTTACCATGTGTATCCTGGGGAATCAAACAACGGTCATTAGGCTTGGCATCATGATAGAGAGCTCATAACTCCTGACCTCCACAGGCCCCTCACACAGAAGGCTTTTACTTATGTAGATGCACACAAATGCACATAAAACTTTTTCTTTTTTTTTTTCTTTTCTTTTTCTTTTTTGGTTTTTCGAGACAGGGTTTCTCTATGTAGCCCTGGCTGCCCTGGAAATCACTTTGTAGACCAGGCTGGCCTAGAACTCAGAAATCCACCTGCCTCTGCCTCCAAGTGCTGGGATTAAAGGCGTGCACCACCACTGCCCAGCAAAACTTTTTCTTAAAGAAGGTCAACAGTTGAGGAAGACACCCAGTGTCAACCTCGACCTTCCACACACATGCATGTGCATGTGCACCTGAACACTACACACACACACGCCCAGGCACATGTGCACACACACAGGATAAATAATTTAATGGATGTATAGATGTCAATGGGCTGGCCCGACATTGTGGCCAGAGTGAAGAGAAAAGGAGGAAGGCGGGTCTGACTTCTGGGAGGCACAGGTGACCTAGGATGGGCACAGGCCAGCCTCGATGTGCTGTGAGATACTGAGGTGTGAGCAGGAAGAAGGGAACACCTGAGGGAGCCCCACCAGCTGGAGTGACAGAGAGGAGAGAGGAAGGGCTGGGAAGGACACTAGTAGGCTCTTCCCCAAAGACACAGAAACCCCAGAGGGGCCTCTGATGGACTCGGATCTGATTCATGCAGGGTCTGTCTCTCTACCTACCTACTAGGGAAGACATGTCTTGCTCATCTTGAAGGCCCCAAGGGACTTTGCCCAGGTGACCCTAGCATCTTTTCAGGTGACATGCATGGAAACAAGTGTCCTGGGAATATCACTGGCTCCAAGAGGGTCCTGCATCTAAATCAGTTTTTTCCAGTGCCACATGAAACAGTCTCGTATATGTCAAAAGCTCAGCCGTCAGGACCTGCCTTGAATGACTGGACACAATAGCAGCTTGTCCTCCAGGAGATGGGACTGATTCCTTTTTCTCTGAACTCTCAGGATCCAGCTAAAAGTTGGCAGTGAGCGAACGTTTGTGTGAGAGAGTTGAGCACTGGGGCCTCACCCATGTGCTGGCCATACATGCCAAGCCTCTGGTTAACTGTGCCATCTTCAACCCAGTGCCCATGTTGACCTGAGGAGGAGGGGCCCAGAAACACAGAGGCATTTACAAGAGAGTCATTGTCACAGACAATGTCAAGGCACAGAATGCACAGGTACTGATCGGCTTGGGTGCCAGTTGGGGAAGGGTCCCTGGGATAAGCCTGTTGGGCTCTAGAAGACCAGGCCAGGGCACCTCAAAGCAACTGTAACCCACAGGAACTGAGTGTTCCTAGCTGAACCAGGTTATGGGGAGACTTCAGGCTTCCCACTGTAGCACCCTGCCTGGGATAGGAAGTCCCCTCACTACACACCCTATGTTTTCAGATATGAGAGACAAGATTGGCTTTGAGAGCAGGGGCATATTTGGCTAATGCCTCATGGACAGAGGGAATGGCTCAGAGATCTTGCTTGCCTTCCATGGCAGTAAGGAGTCAAAGGCCAGCAACAGACCATATCTTCAAGGAGCTGATATCAACACCTTTTAGGTGTCAGGGTCTGCTCTATGTGCTTTGAAAAGTTACTAATTTGTTTAATTACCATTATTACTGCTATTTTATAAATGAAGAAACTGAGGACCAGAGAGGTTAGGATTTTTCTTAATGTCACACAGCCAGTAAGTAAGAAATCTGAGGTTCCAGTTCAGACAGACGAGACCAGGGCTGAGGAGGATGAGGATGAAGATGGAGGAAAGAGTCCAGGAAGGTTCTGGCACTTTCTCTAGATTTGTAGGGCCCCTTTACCTGGTTGTTCCAGAGCAATGTACCTCTGAGTGTCATAAGGTGGGACCCTAGCCTGTAACAGTCTTCCCCCTCAAAGCCTGTGGTCAGCTTGTTGACTTCTCTCATCTCCTGGGACCAATCAACAGGCGTGTGAGTGTATGCATCTTACATGCCTGCATGCCTGTGCACTCGCAGGCGTGGGTTTGTCCAGGTTTCTAAACTGCAGCCACACAGGTGGGACGGATCAGTGGAAGCAGCAACCAGCCTCACCTTCAAATAGAAAGGTCTCATTCCAGTGTGGGTTTAGATTCTTCCGCTTCACCTTGGTCTCCAGTTTGTGCTTCTTGTCGGGTAGCAGGTAGATCTTGACAAAGGGGTCACTAGTACCGCTGAAGTCCTTGGCTGGCAGCTCTTGGGCCTTCATGACCTTCACGGTGAGTGTGGACTCTTGGAAGTTGTAGCCAACACTGAACTGGATTCGGCCCAGGTTCTCTCGGCTGCAGCCTTCGTGGGCCTCATCCTCCTCAGAACCCGGGGAGAGCTGCAGGGGAAAAGATGGCGGGTTGGTGGGGATCCTGTCTACCAGGCTCCTAAGCAACATGTCAGGGTCCAGAAACCTGTCTGGACTGGAGGCCTGCTAGCCAATGTCTCCTTATTGCAACATGTGGCCAGCTGGGGTGGTATTGCATCACATTCATGGCCAGTGGAGGATGTTCAGGCTCTGAGAGCCCTGCCTTAACCAGAAAGGGAGGGGAACAGGGCCAGGATGGCTCTACCTCCTGGATGGACCCCAGAGTCATGAGCAGGACACCCAGCTTCCCACCTCCTCTTGAAACTGTCTCCAAGAGTCACCCTAAGCTGTCCTGGCCTTCTCTCCTATTCCAGCCCTACAGACTCATGGGAGGCACACCAACTCTTATAAAGGGGCTTTTGTGGGGGCTGTGGATGATATAGTTTACAGGATAGGAAAGGCAAGTGTTCAGATGAGGAGAGGCTGAGACACCAGGGGCATGACTGAGATAGGCTTGCAAGGATGTCCCCCTGGGACTCTGACTGAAGCAAGCTGGGGTCTCTGGGGACTGAGGTTGTACCTCCAGGCTATGCCTGTCCCTAGTCTCCATTCCTCAGAATAGATACCTGACAGGTATGGACAGCAGTGGTGGCCACAAGGAAGTGGGGCAGTTGGGGCTCTCCCAGTTGGGTTATCATTCTCTAAGAATAATGGAAGGTCTTGAGGTCCTACCCTGCCCAGTCAGGGGCCCTGCTGGCCTGGGTATTTTATGGTCTACATCTCCTTAGGTGATAGAAAGGAATCAGGAATGGACCCCAGGGAATTGCAGGTAGGATGAAATGGTAGGCACTTGCCTTCTCCCCACATTCCCTCAGAAAATCTTTGCCCCCACCCTGCTTCTTGGAGAGGCAACCCCAGCTCTTCCACACAGTATCACAGTGACATAAGGCAGACAGAGGCACATACCATGGTGAAGTCTCTTACGTCACCTTCTCATGGCCAGGCCAGGCGGCTGTCACTCACCTCTTGCTGAGGAGACTGGCTCAAAGAGGTTAAATCACACGTACAAGCTTTCATAGCAGTAGGGACCCTCTCTGACTTCAAGCTTCACTCAACAGGCCCAGCCCCCAAGTCACAGAAAGGCCCTCCCCACAGTCACTGAAAGCAAAGACCTGCCTGCACCAATGAGAAGTGTCCAGATACACTGGTGATGGAAAATACTGCCCACGGGTCAGCCACCTGCCACACACTAACTCTCCCCTGTGCTTGGCCTCGTCTGTGTCTTACTCTACCCTGAGGCAGGCACTGGTATGTTCAAAGTTTGGCTGGGAGCACACAGATTTCAGGTCACTCACCTCAAGTCCCATGACTGAATGGCTAGTCATAACTTGAAGTCAGGTTTGTGGCCAGCAACTGTGGATTCCTGGCTACTTGTCTTGGCTCCTGAACTTAGACCTTAGTTTGAACTTGACCTCGGGCTCCATCCAGCGGCTGAATGGGGATTGCACTGTGTGTGTTTGGGACTGGGGCTCATTGAGCCCATAGGGCCTCTAATGCTCTCTGTTGAAAAGATGTTCTTGAACTTCTGACCCCTGCCTCTATCCCCTGACTGATGGGTCACGTGCCACCACACCTAGTTGATTAGGTGCTAGGGATCAAACAGTGCTTCATGCATGCTAGGTGAGTACTCCACCACCTGAACTACACTCCTAGCCCATTGCTGATGCCTCTGCTTAGTCCCTGGCTGATCTCACAGCCCACAGGCTCTATCCTAGGCCCACTCAGGATGTGGCTTCCTGATGTCCCCACATCCTAAGCTCGCAGCAGCCATCTTCACCTGAACTTTACTTCCTGAACCTGCATTCAGGGAGGGGGGTTGGGGACCATGGAACTTAAGACTGTGGGACTCCCAGGAGGGTAAAAGAATTCATGGCACAAGTAGGCAGAGCCAGCCAAAACTACCTGCACCCCATTCCCTCTCACATTATGGGGGAGTCTTAATATTGTAGGTGTGGGTAGCCTCAGCCCCACCTAAGTATGCTCTATCTCATGGGGGACGGAAGCTAAGCACCCACGTGCTTTCTCAAAGCCCAACTCTGAGCTCTAGTAAACAAGCCATTGCCATAGCAACTAGGCTGCCCAACTTTCTCCTCCCCTGCCCCAGCAGTAAGCCTTAAAGGACATCAAGCCAGTCTGTGCCAGGTCCCACGTTCCCTAGAGAGGTTGGTTCTGTCTACTTCTAGGTTTCTGACTCCTGGCCCTCAGCCTCAGCAGCCTGGGGTCTGGACAGCACCACAGAGTGAGTTCACAGGTCATACTCTGGCCTGCTTATCTTTACTGTCACTGTTAATATGAATGACCTGGCACTGGCAGAGGACTGGGTAATTAGACTTGCCTTCCCACCTCCGGGCATCTGTGGAGCACACGAGAGAGAGAGATGGGCCTGTACTTCCTTCCGCTGCTTGCTGGAGTCTGCCAGCCTCTCCCTCAGGGCAGTAAGGGGCTGGACGGCTGACTGGGAAAGGGCTGTCCCTTCTGGGAACTTGACTACCAGGAAATAGCACCAATTAAGGGGCTAGGCAATAAGACAGGGTGGTCTGTGGCAATGGGCTGCACAGAGCAAAAGACAACCAGCCTACACAGAGTTGTAGTTGCAAACGATTGGGCCAAGGGGCATGCAGACACACGCTCCACCTCAGGCCTGATGCCTGGAAACACAAGTCCTTACCCAGAAGCCTTGTGACTCTGTGTGCACATTGCTACTTGTGGTAGGACAGATTGGCAGCCCCGGAAACCGTGAGACCCTGCCTTCTCAGTATGGGAGCCCAGTGGAAAGAGAAGGTGCTGGGTCCCCACCATAACCCTCTCTAAGCCTTCCTTCCAGGAACTCCAGGCCCACCAGATCCTTAACTGGTTCTTGTCTGCCAACTTGCCAAGCCTGTCCTTGGGCCTCTGGAAAGAACAAGTAGCTGTAACACATTGGTGCCACCAGGAGGTGTCATGAGAACTGCAGCCTCAGCTAAGGTGAACAACCTAGACTGGGACCATAAGCCAGTCAGCCACAGAGCAACCGAGGTCACTGGTGGGCTACAGGACCGTCACCCCTGGCATCTCCACCTTACTACCATCTCTGCCATTTTAGGGAAGGGGCATGTGCCTCCAGGCCACTGCCCCACAGCTTCTCCTCCCAGGACTTTAAAAACATCTTGTTCTCAGCTCAGTAAAGGACCAAAGGAAGACAAATGAGGAAACTGAGGCACGGAGAGGCATTTCGATGAAAGATGGGGGTGGAGGGGAGCGGGCCTCACTCAGTCAGCAAAGCCACCCGGCTGGGACTGAGTACCTAAGTCTCTGACTGAGTTGGCTACTTCTGGTCCCCCCCACAGCCCGTCCCCAACCCTTCTCACCATGAGCATCTCGCTGGTGAGGGAGTTGACGAGGTCCGAGACAGAGGAACGGGTCTCTGTTCTGCGGTCAGACTCATCGTGTGGCGTCTGGCCGGGCACTGGGGCTGTATTCACAGCCTTCCCTCCTGCAGGCAACCTGGAAGTGGGGGTAGGGAGTTCCAGTGAACACAGGCTTCAGGTAGGGCTGGGCTGGGCTCCATGGGCCTGGGTAGCCACAGGATCTTCTCTGAGAAATCAGCCCTTGTCACTTCCTGTGGGCCAGCAGGAGTGAAACCCTTGTTCACAGAAAGCCTGGTGTTTCCTGAAGACTCACAATTGGGGATCATCCTTCTTGAGCCTTTGTCTCGGGTGATTGGCTGAGCTGCCTTGTGGGGGCTGTTTAGAGGGAGCCTGCACTCTTCCTGTTACTCCCCAAAGCCCCCCAGCTCTCTGGCTTACATGGCTATTCTCTGAGTTCTCCGGCTCTGCAGAGACCTGTTCCATCCAGTCTGGAAAGGGGAGGCACTAGGTGGCCTGTCCAGGTGTCTCTCCACGTCATTACCCTCTACAAACACGCCACAGCCTCTCTCCCAGAGCCCCACCTGTGTTTGCTTGGCCTGAGCAGAGCCAAGGTGTTCTTCACCTTATAGCCAAGGTGAGGCGGGGACCACTGTCCACATGGCTCTGTTTGGCAATGTCTCTCTGCTGTAATAAAGTGTTCTTGAGCTGTCTCACGCAGTACCAGCTTGGAATCTCTATATTACATTTGCATGCTGCCAGAGTGAAGCACTGTGCACATGCCTGTATGTGCATGTGTATATGCACATGTATATGCGTGTATGTGAAGGCCTTGATTGCCATTCCTCAGGTGCTGTCTCTATTGTTTTTGATACAGGGTCTCTCATTGGTTTGGAGCTTGTAAAGTGTGGCTAGCAGGTGGGTTACAGGAACCTGCCTGACTTCAGTTCCTCAGCATAGGGTTTCCAAAGCCACTATGCACAGCTTTTCTTTTTACATGGGCTCTAGAGGCTCAGGTCCTTGTGCTTTTACTGACTGAGCCATCACCCCAGCCCTGAGCATTAACATTTTAATCTGATTTAATACAAGCTCTTTTACCAGCTGAAGATGTAGCTGTATGATAAAGTGCTTGCTTATCCAACATTAATCAAGACCCTATGTTCTATTTCTAACATGGCACAAGAAGTGCCCATTCAGCCTTAACAGCCATTTAGGGTAAGAGATAACCCCGTGAGCCCTAGTCCCCACCCCGTTCCCCACTCACACAACACATTTGATAAGACTCTCACCCAGAGTTAGAGAAAGGCAGGCTGCCACCTAGCAGGCAACCGTGTCCATACCCGATGCCATGCTGGTTCAGGGGGCCGGGATCTCTGGTTTAACAGTCAGGTGGTTAGCCCAGGCTCCATTCAGCTGGGACTTAGGAAGGGACGACTAAGACCCTGCCCAGGGACCAGGCTGGAATGTCTCATGAGGAGGAAAAGGTGGGAACAGGCAGTGAGGAAGAGATGGTGTAGGGCTTAGGGGAGGCTAAAATTAAACAGCTTTGAGAGCACAGAGCCACACAGGCTGGATACAAGCCACATCCCCTGGCACAGACCAGCTTGAAGTACATGGGCGGCCACAGCAGGCAGATACAGACATGCTCAGAATATGCCAGGCCCTGGGAAGACACCAGGATCCAACAGCAGGGCGTGCACACACAGACACACATACATACACATAAAAACTCACACAAGCCCAACAGATATCTAGAGCGACAGGGAGAAGACAGCAAAGGCGACAGGCAGTGCAGCCAGCACCTCTGTGGTAACACACACAGCTGAGGGCATACTTAGATCCCTAAAGGTGGAGGGTGGGGGAGACCCAGCCACGCGAAAGTGTGCATGTGAATTAGAACAGAACAGAAGCAGGAAAGGCAGGGACAGCCGGCCATCAGGTGCACCATACACCTGCCGTTGAGACCCTGGCCTTGCGCTGAAACAGGGCATAACACGTCCACCCACCTGCCTGCCCTCTCCCTGAACACCCTAGAGGTGCGGGACACACCAGTGCACAGAGTAGCAGGTACATACAAGCCCACCCCCCCAGGACCACACACACACACACACACACACATACAGAGACACGTGCTCACACAGACAGGCACGGGGAGGAAGAGGAGACTGAAAATAGCTGGAGAGGTAAAGTCAGGTTAAAAATAGAGCAGGAGAGGAGAGAGCGTGAGATTGACTACTGAAGGTATGAGAAAGTCGGAGTTATTTTGGCCACACCACAGCGTCAGCATAGCTGCAAAGCAGCCTGGGAAAAGATGGTCAGCACCCCTGAAGCTGTCGGAGGTCACAGGACAGAGATAGGCATAGGGATCAGCAGAGGGAGAGGCCGAGGGGCTGGTCACTGGCCCAGGGACACCCCTGTGAGGAGCAGATGGAAGGAGGAGACAGAGAGAAGAGAGACAGAGAAAGAGGGGAGAGGCGAAGAAAGGTTAGTCAGACGTGTGGAGAAGGCTGCTGGGTGGACAAGGGGACAAGGAGGAGCGAGGCGGCCGACAGGAGAGGCAGAGAGGAGGCGGGGGACACACAGGCGGAAGAAACATGGTGGCTTCGGAGGAGGCGAGCAATGGGGGTGGCCTGGTCCGCTCTGCCCCCCACTCGGGGTGAGGGTGGGGCCACGGTGGAAACCATTTGGATCCCAAGGAGCAAAGGTGAAATGCTGGAAAGATGGCCGTGAGAGCGCAGTGGGTGGTGTGGGAGAATGAGTGGGACAGACAGCAAGGGTGGATGCTCCATCCCCCATCCCACTCCTATACCTAAGAGTACCTGAGATAGATGTTGAGGCCCAGGGCTTGGGAGATTCTGGAAGGGAGCCCTCAGGGGACCAAGAAATGTTGGGTGGGTAAGAGGCAGACTGTATCTCACATCCCCTGTAGCTTGTTAGATACCCATCCTTTCTGTATGAACCCTGAAGTGATTTCTTCTCACAGAGTGTTCTCGCTCTTCTCTCTCTCTCTCTCTCTCTCTCTCTCTCTCTCTCTCTCTCTCTCTCCCCACCCACCCCCATGAGCCTGTTGCTTAACAGACCAAGGGGGCTGAGTGTTTCCTCCAACAGCAAAGACACCTGGTCCAGGGGTCAGCTGGGGTAGAGAGGGCATGATTTAGAGGAAGGGTTAGATGAGCCAGCTTGTAGCTATAAGGCCCAGAAGTCAAAGGGTGGATCCCAGAGGTGTGACAGCTTAGTGGGGGCACCTATACTAAGCTATGGGATAGGGGACTTACTAGGGAAGAGTCAGTTGAGGGTAGCCCTTGAAGCTACCCACTCAAGAGACACCCCAAGAGCTATGAGAAATGAGTTTCGAATATGGGAGGGCATGAGCAGGTGAGAATGGCATGTGTCCACTGGGAAAGTGGGGCCAGGTGGTGGCAAGGGCCCAAAGCCTCCACCTCCACACCCACCTTTCCCAGGCAGGCAGAGGACAAGCTGATGTCATGATCAGAAGGTATGGGTGTACTAAAATATGGAGACCTGAGTGGCAAGGAGGTATAAATAGGCTGTTGGGTGAGAATGGAGTCGGTTAATTAACACATGGGTGATGTGAAATCTCGTTTCCAGCCTGCATCTGCTCCCTCACGCTTCACACCTTCCCCCTAACCCTCCCTGGCAAAGGGCTTGGGTTCTTCACAGGCTTTCAGAGGGCTCCAGTCCCCCTTGCATCCTTTTGTCCCTGGTCCCACCCCACCCCCCTTGGCTTGTGGCCCTCTGGCCTGCTTAGAGCCCATCTTTGATACCCTGTGGCTTCTGTCAGACCCAGTTAGGTTGGGGGTGGCAGGCTCTGCTACTCCCCCAGCCCCTTCTTCACATACACGGGCTCAGGGACTGACACCAGCCGAGGCACCAAGTGAAGGAACAGGTTCTCCCCTCCTACTCGGTAGGGACTTCTGACCCACTAGACATGCAATGTGGATTCAGAGTGGGAAGGGAAGAGAGGGCTGGTCTCCAGAAGCCACTGTGAGATAGCCAGATAGCTGTCAAATACAGCTTATCTCTCCTAAGCTACAGGCCTCTAGCAGCAGCCTGGGGCAGTCCCTTCCTGTCCCTAAAGGCCTTTAATGAGCACCAGGGTTACCAGTCTAAACCTGATCTCTGCTCAGCTCACAGGATCTGACAACTGTCCCGGCCCTAGGGCCCATTTCCTCATTAGAAGCAGTGTGTGTTCCTCAGAGGTCACCCTGCTCAATGCTTCATTTGACAGAGGCAGATGCAGAGGCCTAGACAGGGTCTCTGACTTGTCTGAGGTCATGGAGCAAGGCTCTGGCTAAACCAATGCTGGCCCATATGCCCTGTCTTTGATCTCATGGAATGCAGAACTGAGCACAAGCAGATGTGAACACAGCCTAAGGCCAGGTCGAGGGAACGAGCAGCTAAGGATTCTACCTTTGTGAGTGCTAGTAAACCCTGCGACCTTCAACCCTCCCTTTACCAGTGAGCACCGCTCACCCACTCACTCCTCACCAGAGGGAAGGAACAGCAGGAGCTGCTTCCCAGAATTCTAGGTGGAGAAGGCTAGGAGGTCTAGCCTGTACTGCAGCCACCAGGCTACTGTTGGCCTTCACTGGGCCCTGAGAAAGGCAATGGGGTCAGGGAGCCTGGCAGAACCAGACTTTGACCTTGCTGGGAACAGCTGGCCCCACATCCCCTTTCTAGAGGCTGTGCTCAGGGGCCACCCTTCTGGTCCCTTCTGGTCACCAGGCCTCTCCCATGGTTCCTCACCCCAGACCCTCCCCATCAGGGGCTCTTCTTCCATGGCTGAGTGGCATAACAGGTCCTGCAGGGCAGGGGGAGGTTGAGATGGTGGGGATGAGGAAGAACAGGCTTAGCCATTCCCCAACATCCACCCTCACTCACCAACCACCGGAGAAACGGGGATTTCTGGGCTGGGGGGGCAGAGATGAAAGATGGAGGGGCGGCAGAGGGAGGCAAGCAGGGAGATGGGGCCCAGGAGGCTGGGCTTGCTCCAGGCCAGGACAAGCATGCTGGGGAGCAGGCTTGATCCAGAATGGTCCCAGGATGGTCCCTTCATAGACCCACGGGACACCACTCAAGTGGTCAGGGGACAGAACACCAGCTGGAGGGCTTCTCCTGCCCCAGCATCTGCTGAAGACACCACCACCTCGTCCAGCAGACGGGGCCGGCTGAGGCAGGTGGCCTCTCCGTGCCTCCTTCTCTGCCGCTGTTGCCGCTGCCGCAGGCCTCGCCCGTGCTCGTACCTCTTGTCCCCCTGAGCGTTCTGGTTCTGCTGGGTTCCTGGGTTTTGCAGGTCAGGGATATTGGCAAAGTCATCCTGTTCCGAAAGCCCTAATACCAGGGATAGCACCACCATCCGGCCTTCCCTGCCCAGGATGGGCAGCCCACCAGCCGGGGTGACAGGAGGAGGCCCCACGGACAGGAGCAGGGGTGAGGGGAGGAGAGAGAGAGAGAGACAGAAACAAAGAGAGAGAAGAGAAAAAGCGTAAGAAACTGGCCCTGGAGAAAAGAAACCAATCTTCAGAACTGTAAATAGTTGGAGACCTGAGAGGGGTGGAGGGAGAGGATCCAGCTGGCCTTGGGCCAAGAGCTGGAGTCTTTGGGGTAACATGGGACAGGGGCTAGGCACAGGCCTGAGGAGAGGACTTAGGGAACACCCAAGCTGGAGATTGGATCTCCAGCTGAAGTCATGCTTACCTCTTCCCTGGGAGAAGGGGAAGAGGCTCTTTCAATACCTTGTACAGGGCTTGGGAGGGGAGGTTAGGGACACAGGGGAAGCACTACAGGAAAATCTGACATTCAGTGGGCATTATACACTGTGCTCAGGGATGCCCTTCATAGATCTCTGGGTCATGCTCAACAAGATGTCCTTGAAGCCAGCTAAGCAGCTTCTTCCAGGCTTCCAAATATACAGCCCATCACAGGAGAATCCCAAAGCTGTCCGAGATCACAGGCATACATAGAGAGACCTCTCTCTTGTCCACCTTCCCAGAGAGTCAGGGACTAAGAGGCCTCCGGGACCCGTTCAGTGGAGGTCTTTCCTTGCAGTACTTCAGAAGGCATCAGGAAGCAAGGGTGGAGAGAAAGTGCAGGAACTTGGCAAGGTCTGGAGAAGCTCTGGCAGGGCTGCAGGGAGCCTGTGCCTGCAGTGAGGCGCTGCTCTGAGGGAGGATGGCCAAAACAGAATGGCAGGCAGGTACCAACAGGATGAGTGTGACTTGGAGAGGAGGTGTGCGCAGCAGCACGGGGTTGAAGGCCACACACGAGTGGAGCCCGCCTTGGAAAATCACGGGACAACTGTGTGGGGCTTTGCTAGTGACACGGGCACTTCCTGGAAAGAGACGCAAATTCCGATGGCTGCTCTACATCAAACCCATCAGAGGTTTTGAGTTTGCAAGGGCTTTGTAGAGCTCAAGAGAACCTCTGTTGAGCCCGTCAGAATGAAGAGTCGAAGGATTCTCAGACAGGGCAAGCGTGAAAATGTGCTTCAAGAAGGGCCAAGGGTAAGACAGGGAGACTGACAGAATGTTCCAGAAGGGGGTGGATCCTAGGGCAGGAATCTATCACATCAGCCACTGATGGAAAGTAAGAGCTTCTGTGATTATTCCCCAGAGAGACTGTCAAAATGGGAACTCAGGCCAGACATAGCATCTGGGCTGAGGGACGAATGAGAGTTGCGGAAAATGGGAGACACTTGCTACTGAGGTCTGAGGGAGAGCGGAAGCTAACCCCAGAATGTCCTTCTTCTTCTTAGTCTTTGTCTTGGGCACAGCCACAGCAAGCTGACATGTGCTGGCATCGAACTTCTGGGGCTCAACTCTCCCCTTCCCTTAGGCCGGAACCTGGCTTCTTTTACTCCGGCCTATTGCTAATGTCTACATTGGTAAAATTCCATTTGGCTGTCCAGGAGCTAGTTGAGCTGGGGGAAGGAGAACTCACTGAAAACACGTGGTTTTTTTGTTTTTTTTTTTTTTCAAGTTAATGCATTTTTCAGATACTGCTTTTGGTCTTCTTTAAAAACCGAGTTGCTCCTCTGCATAAATACCCTGATTGTCATTCTCTACAGCTGCACAAGCTACGAGGGCAAGGATGAGGGGCAGAGCTGGACTTGGGGGAGACACACTGGTCTGCTTGGATGGGTCATACCTATCAAGAAGAAAGAATGCACCCTCCAATCGAAGGGAGGGCAAGTTACTGCAGGGCCCGGCGGGGGCGGGGGGCTCTCAAGTAGACTCTGGGACCTCAGCCATACAGCAGTTGAACTGCAGGGCAGGGGTGGGCACATCTCAGCCTGTCAATGGTTCTCTACAGTCCACAAGCTGGTAATGGTTTCTGTAATTTAAAAATATTAAGGGGCGGGGGTGGGGGGAAGAAACCTTATGTGGTAGAGATTGAGTGTGTCTTACGAAGCCTAGAGTATCTGGCTTTCACAGGCAGAGTGTGCAACCCCTTACTGGGAGGGAAAGCGGGTGATGCACTGAGCTTAGAGGTGGCCAGCAGGTAAGGGGAATGAGAGCTGCGGTGGGGGCCGGAGCATGGGCATGTGACGCTGGCATCTGAGCCATGCCCCAGGACACAGGCATTTAAGACACGCCCATCAGAATTCTGGTTGCTTAGGAAGATGGTAGGCTGGGAAAAGTTGGTATCTGGGCTTCTGGTATTTTTCTCAAGGACCCAGAGCATCCCTTCCAGGACATTCCTCCTGGCCACAGAAGGAGCTTAGGCACAGGCCCTGGCCTAAGCAACTGCAGAAAGAAAAGGAAGACGGTGGGTATACTCCAGCCTAAGGTCAGGTGGGGCCCAGCTGACCTTCCTTTCTGTTCCTACCATAGCGGAACCAGATGCCTGGACCTCCTACTCCATGGCCAAAGCACCCATTTCGGAACAATCCACGGCCAAGACAGGAGGCCTTGCTGGACATCGCCTCTGGTATAGCACTGGATTGCCTTCCCCGAAGGCAGTTGGACAGGCTTGCCAGATTTCCCAGGGGGCAGCCTTGGGCAAAACGGCTGGTGGGCCACAGCACAGGCGACTTGCAACCAGTTGTGTGCAGCTAGTTCTGTTGGAGGGCCTTTCTGAGTTTATGGCTCTTGTCTGAGCCGGAAGCTCTGTCTGGGCTTTCAGATGGAAATAAAACATGCTTTGAGAAACTTGCTGTCCTTCCGGATGCCCTGCATCATTCCAGTGAGCTCGGCCTTGGCCCTGGGCTTCTCCTCTTCCTCCCAGACTTACGGTGCTGCCCCACACCTGAGAAGTAAGTTTCTCAGGGAAGACCTGGGTGATAATTCTGATCTCGAAGCTGGTGCAAGGCTCATAGGCCCATGCCTCTCAGCCCCTAGAGAGTGAATATCCCTGTGAGGATTGGGGTGGTGGGGCAAGTTCCAGGGAAGCAGCTAAGGCCAGTGGCTGGCTAGCGTGGTGTTGCTTCGCCAAGCTGGGTCCTTGAGAAAAATACCACACTCCGCAGCTTTGGGGGTGTGGCTCAGGCTTGTCCTCGGGGAAGAAGGGTCATTATGATAGGGCTGAGGTCAGGGATGGATGGACAGGGAGGATACATGGGGCAGAGAGGTCAGCAGGGTTTGGTTACAGAGAGGAGGGGAACTGGAGGGAGGACTGCAGGGCTCTGGAGATTCGGTAACAGGGATGGGTTGGGGAGAGGAGGAGGGAAGGGCAGAGTGAGGCAAGGCTGGCACAGTGACAAGAGTGACTGGGACCTGATTTGGGGGGGTGGGGTGGGGGGTAGATCTCAGAGACCTCCAGAGCACTTAGTGTTCTCACTAAACGTGGCGAGGGGGGGGGGTGATTCTCTTCTCAAGCCTCAGAGGCAGTGAGGGAGTTTTAGGGTCCTCAGAGTTCTAAGGACTCTGATACAAATCCTCTCATTGTGGGGCTCCAGATATAAGACACAAGAGGCTGAGGAGGGGGACCCTTAAACTTGTCAGACACACTGTCAAGGACACAGAGGAACAGGAGCGTCCTGCTCCAGCTGCTCCCAAGAGACTTGGGTGGCCTGGGGGGAAGAGGCTGGGTGGGGGAGGTGGGGAGCTAGCCCGCTCAAGGGGAGGACTTACAGGAAGGATTTCATGTCCAAGCCTCGGTTTCGAATCTGCCCCACCACGTGGTCCCAGCTGCCTGGGTTGGAGCGGCTGCGGCCCCCAGCTGCCCGGTACTTGGAGCCGGCCGAGGTGCCCTGCCGAGCCTGACCCCGACCATAGGCCCGGGGGTTGGAGCCCGGTGCCGAGGCCGCGTGGGCCTGCAGCTGGCCCAGGCTCTGGCTGGTGGTGGGCTGACTGGGCTGCCGGCCCCGCTGGTTCTGGCTCAGCGGCTGCTGCAGGCTCTGCTGCCGCATCAGTGTGCGGGGTCGCTGGCATTTCGGCTCTCCCGCGGAGCTGGGGATAGACTCAAGGGTAGTGGCCGTGGACAGGGTGGAGTCCTCGAAACTTGGGGCAGGTGGAGGAGAGGAGAGAAAGGAGAAGCAGGTGAAGGGATCACAGTGGAAGAGAAAGAAGCCGAGGGCCAGGGCTGGGAGGCCCCAATGCAGGGCACGCTCGGCTGGACCTCGCCAGGCCTCCATCGGAGTTGTCACTGCTGCAGTCGCTGCCACCACCTCACCCACCCTGAGGTTCCCAGGCTGGCTCCGCCCACCCACCTCTGGACCTAGCTCGCTGGTTCCCCAGTACCTCTGTCTGGGCCGACCTCTCTGCCGGTCTGAGTGGGCTGCAGGAACTGTGGTAGCTGCGTGGTGAAGGCAGGTCCCCAGGGCCCTATAACTGCCTGTCATGTTGGAATGGGAGGGGCAGGGAACTGCTGCCACCCCTCTGCCATCTCACTAGGGGGACACTAGGAACATCTGCCTCTGTGTTCTAGGTACTACTGTCCTTTGGAGACAGAAAGAAATCCAGGCCAGCACAGAGTTGGCCTAGTAATGGCTAGGGAGGCAGGGCAGCCATTCCTCATACTCTGTGGGAAGAAAAGAGGAGGCAGACTCACATACAGAAGCCTACCCTCTGGCCAGAGCAGCCTTGGAGTTCAGTTCTGGGGCAGATCTCTGACTTCCTCCTAGGAATTCCTGCCCTGGTACCTAGGGAATGATTACCACTTAGAAGTGAGGACCAAAGAAAGAGCAGACAGGAAGTGGGAGAGTCCCAGGAGTCACTGGTCTGGCTTTATTCTAATTCAGACTGACAGTAGCTACCCCGCCTCTTACATATAAGAGAATGTCCATGCACTGGCCCACCAGCATCTCTAAACACGCTGGGCGAGGCAGGGCAACAACGGGGAAACAGGGCCTGGCTGGTGAGAGGTGATGTAGAGCCAGAGAGACCTGGGTTCAAAACTCACCTCTGTCATTGTTAACGGGACACCGTTAGATGAGGTCTTATACTTCTTCAGGCCTTAGCTCCTCTGCTTTAGACAGAGGGCACAAAGCAACCCCTTAGTGGCCTTGTTCAGAGCTGAGGTCAGGGTTGTACACTAACGGCCCCTATGCCAGGGCATGGGGACAGGAGTTTGTGTTTTTCCTTAAGTTTTTGTGTTTCTGTCTGTTTTGTGCTCTGTCCAGAGATTAACTCTGGTTAGCAACAATCACGACAGTACTGGGGCAAGCTGTCACTCAAGTACCACGGAATTAGAGCAGACACTGTGTTGAACAACTTCAAGTAAGTACCTTCTCCCTAGGTCTGAGGTTCCAATCTCCTCATCCTTTCTAATCCAGCTGTCTGGAGCAGGAGGTGGTGAACTATGACCTATAAGCTGAATCTGGTCCACTGCCTGCTTTTATAAATAAAGCTTTGTTGGAACCCTGCCACTGCCATTTGTTTACACTCCATCTGAGGCTGCTTTTCTGCTACAGTGGCAAGGCTGAGAAATGTGAAAGATGTGGCTAGACTTGCAAACCCTAAATATTTCCTAGATGTCACTTGGCCCTTTACTGAGAGAGTTAGTTCACCCCTGTTGTAGGACCATGGGATAGCCAAGTATATCCTGGGAGTAGGAGGAGGCCCCAGAGCCCTTGGAAGCCACGTTCACCACAGCAGCCAGACCTCAGCCATGCTCACCCCTTAAGTCTATTCTGGGAACCAAAAGACAACAGTTAGGTGGCCCCTGTGGGATGGGCAGAGAAAAAGAGAGGGGGATAGATAGATAGATAGGTAGATAGATAGATAGATAGATAGATAGATAGATAGATAGATAGGACAGAATGAAAGAAGAAAGCAAAACGTGGCTGTAGCTGGGGAGTTCTAGGCAGGCGGCAGCCTGGCCTGACTTGGGCTGAGTATCAGGGCTCTCCCCAGGGCAGGCCTAGGTCTCGCCAGCCTTGGTAGGCCCACAGCTCAATGGGGGGCAGGCCAGCTGGGGGAGGGGTGCACACCGTCTTCTCTGTCTCCTTGCCGACCTCATTTCACTTTCCTATCATATCCAAAATTAGTCCAATTTACAGCCCTTCAGTCACAGGAAACTAAAACTGGATCCTCCAGGCCTGAAGCCAGTGAGCAAATGCCATGGAAGCCCAGTCAGCTGGGCCGGGGCCACCCGGGGAGGGGCCTTGGCTCTCTGATGGGATGTGAGGCATCCATTTCTAGGGACATTCCTGAGACCATGTATCAGGAGAAAGTGGACTTGTGTCCACTTGAGTCAACAAGCAAATGAGGCCTCAGTCTGGTAGCCTAGCCCTCTGTGGTCTCCATTGGGGAGGGAGGTGTCTTCTGAAGAGAGCCAGGAGGGTCCTAAATTGAGCTAGGTAGCCCAACACTAAGAAGGTGTCAAGGCTGTTGGCAATCTAAGGGGGAGGCTATACCATTGCCCAAGAAGGAAACAGTGTCAACAGCTCAAAGTGGAACCCACATTCAAATTTGTGAGGTGCTCATGGTTCAGAGGATCTGGGGCTTACAAGGGCTTTACTGTGGGAGACCAGAAGTTCTGAAAGTCAAGAGGAGAATAAGATATCCTTAGCGGGATGATAGCTCATGCTTGTGTTAACAGTCCATGACTGCTTGGTAAGCCCATGCAGCCCTTAAAAAGAAGCAGCTCTTCTGACCACCCTCTGACATTTGAAAGGAGCTGCTTGCTGGGGCTCAATAATCTCAACCCTCAAGAACTCCCAACAGTGGGACAGCTCACTGACCAAGACAGGACCAGCCAGTGCGGATGGCTGCGATGAGATGAACATTTGAGGCAGCATGGTGGCTGCTCATAGATGAAACCCTATGGTGGATGGTGTCATGGTACAAGCGAGGCTGGGAACAGGCAGATGAAATCAATCAAAACGGAATGGCTCAAGGCTGGGCCTAGAGCCATCAGCTGCCCAAAAGAGGAAAGGTCTGCTGGCTAATGAGTGTGTCAATACAGGGAGAGATAGATGGGCCTGCTCCCCAGGAATGGGATGGTCCCATGGTGAGACAACCAAGGGCCTGCTGCCCACAGAGGGATGACCTGATGGCTGAGATGGGGTGGCCAGTCAAAGAGGATGGGATGGCCCAAGGACTGGAGTGAAGCTGCTCTGGGGACAGAGAATGAATGACCTGGTCACTGGCAAAGGAAGACATTAATGGGAAGCTGCCAGAGGCCTGAATGCGAGAGCATGTGGCTGAGTTGGTTGTGCCTGATGAGGACAATGGAATGAACCAGGGGCCGAAGACGGCACCTCTGGGGGCAGCAGCGGGCATGCCAGGGGTCCCGCTGTCCACCCTGGTGGGGGCAGGCCTGAGCTCACGGCTCTGGCAGCCATGGGGTGCCATCACTCACTTGGACAAGTTGAGCTTCCCTGCGGCCAGGTGGCTCTGCACCATCCGCCAGCGGCCTCTCCCCGCCTTGCCACTGCTGCCCGGCTCGCTGGGGGCAGCCCCGCCGCTTCTCAAGGCGTCCTCTCCGGGTGGTGGCACCGGCGCCGGCTTCTCCCCGAGCCGGCCTTCCCGCTCCACCGCCAGCCCCGCCGCCGCAGTGGCCACTTTGGCGCCTGACAGGAGCGTGCCACTGGAGGCGAGCAGGAGGCAGCCAGGCCAGAGGAGCACCGGGGGTGGCGGTGGGGGAGAGAGGGCAGGCCACACATGGGGTTGGGGGTAGGGGAAGAGAGGAAAAACATCGACAGATAAAAGGAAGAAAGAGACAGTGAGAGGAGAGAAACAGACGGACAAGAGACAGACAGAGAGAAAGAGAGACATCAGCACTGCAAATGAGTTAACAGTGGAGCCTGTAGAGGAGAGAGGGGACCGGGCGGGCTGGGGTCAGAGAACAACGCACCACGACAATGGAGGGGGCCCCTCCCCACCGCCTAGGGCAGGAGCGGTGGGGGTTGGGGGAGGGCAGCCACCTCCAACTCTATCCCACAGGACAACGAAGGGTTAACGACGGAGGAAGAGCGGGCTGTCCAGGCCAGGAGGCCCCCAGGCAGGGAGAGAGAGAAAGCCGTGTTAGTCAGAGTTCATCACCACCACCACCACCATCACCGCCACCACCGCCACGAACCACCGACCACCGACCACCGACCACCAGCAGCCACGGCCGCAGCACACAGCGGGGGGAGGGGGGAGGAAAAAGCGAGCCACAACCGAGAGGGAGGGACCAAAACGGGCAACCCCATCCTGACTGCACAGAGGGTGGGGAGCCAGGGGGCGTGGCTAGGGACCAGGTGTGGCTGCGGAGGGGGCTCTCCTGCATGGCTGGCCCTGGGAGAGGTGACAGGCGAGGGATAGGAAGGTGAAGGGGCAGGAGGGGTTGCTCGTCTCCATGGCCAGCCTGCCCATGGGATGAATGGAGGGGAAAGTGGAAGGAGATGAGCAGGAGAGGAAGTGAGAGGGGGCAGGAGACGGGAAGGGTGGGGCGTGCGCGGATACTCAGTACATATGATCAAACCAGGTAAAGTCACTCACTTGAGGGACAGTCGAGGGTCGCCATAAGGGGCGTAGGGTGAAATGTTTAGAATAAACTCCTTGGGAGGATAGGAACTCCATTTCTGCTGCACTGTGCTTTCATTGTTATTCCAAAAGTCTCTGTCTAGGTCGCTGGAGGGGCAGAGAGAGAGGGGAGAAAACAGGGAGATACAAGAAGAGACCAGAACTGCAAGTCCTGCGGGGGCAGAAGGGAAGTGGGGCCCCTGGGGGCACACAGAGGGTGGGGCATCGAGGGTCTGCTCCTGCAGAGGAAGAAAGGCAGGAGGGCAGATGGGCACCGTAGCCTGGGCCAGGCATCCTTGCAACTCGCATATCTATGTAGGCACACGCACACGCATACAAACACACATGCACTGGAAGGCTGGCCAGGGAAGCTGCACAGGAAGGAGACAAGCTGCAGGCAGGCAGACGGGAGAGTCTCGTGCCTAGGAAGCTGGTGGGAGAGAGAAAGACCATGAGAGAGGAGGGGTGGTCAGGTTGGGGGTGGAGGTGGGAGACAAGGCCTGGATGGCAAAGGGAATGCTGGGAGAAGGGGGAGGTGCAAATTTAATGTTTGAAGGTGCTGGAAAGTAAGGTAAGTCCTGCTGCTGGTAGCTGGCCCTGGCTCTCTCTGGCCTCAGTTTCCCTTCAAAGATGACTCGTTTTTCTCCCTCTTCCATATTCTCTCCAGTGGCCTAACATGTCCCTGGGCCTCCTCCTACTTCTGGTGAGGCTGGAATGCAGGGCTTCCATGAGACTGGGTGAGCAGAAGGCTCCACTTGAGACAAATAAGGTGACTAGGACAGTTGGGTGAGGCTTCCACAAGAAGGAGGCATCCTGGCCTCTGACCTCAGAGAGGGTGTCATCAAGGGTCATCGAGACCCTGGGTTCTGGGGCCTGTGTGAAGGGCCTCTTATGTTTGTGAAGCCAGTGGGACCTGCCCAGACTTGGGTTCACAGTCTACCCTTGGCCTGGCCTGCTGGGAAGTCTGTGTTCTGTCCCTTCCTAAGATGAAGCTGCTAGGTTTAAAAGGGATCCTTACCCCAGTCCACCACCCCTCCTCTGGGTGACTTGTCCTCCTCAGCTGACATGCTGAGGACAAAGGATGAAGGAATTTCTGTGTAGGGAAATAGGTGGCAGAATCCTGGGCTCCTGCAGGACATGGCCTGGATGTCCAGAAACTACAGACAGCTTATTAATTTCCTGGGCTCCCAAAGTGACAGGGTTGGGCACTGAGGGCCAGCTAGAGAGATAGCTCAGCAGTTAAGAGTACTGACTGCTCACTGGGGGAGAAAGGTAGCTCCCAGGCCACATTCTAGAAGGGAGCCATGCGCGGTGACAGGAATGATGCTGGAGTAAGAGCCTAGGGAAGAAGTCTAGCCTGTGTCCCTGCTTAGGCAAGGTGAAATATGGCGAGGGGCTGGCAACTCGGGGGCATGCTCCCCTAAGAATCAACTGTTCTCAGGGGAGCTGCTTCTCATGTTACATCCTGACTTTGATGCTTCATCTGAGATGAAGGAATGGGGAAGAAAATGAGATAAGCTAGACAGCCACCACAGGGCCCAGAGGAGAGATGGTGGCCTTGACTCTCCCAGGTGACTGTCACTGTCTATAGATACTCTTTGGAAATGTCTCACAGGGGAGTCTCTGCACAAAGTTCAAGCCCAGGCCTTGAGGCAGCTCACAGAGTCAGGGGGAGCAGTGGGCGGGGGAGGGAGGCAGAATAGTCACCAGTGGAAAATGCTCTCTCTACAAAAGATCTCATGCCCATCAGGGATACCCTTTTGGCTCCACTCCCCAGCAAGACCTTGTTTGGACGGAGAGACCCTGCATGAGGCCTTCAAGGAAGGAAGCAGGTTGGCAGGCTCCCCTTTCCTGCTCCCTCCAGGTCTCTATCCAATCTAGGCCTACAGGAGAAGATCCACTCAGCATCATCCCAGGCTGTCCTCCCACCCTGATCAGCATCATCCCAGGCTGTCCTCCCACCCCGAGTTCTGGGGCCACTTGGTTTTCTACTATGGTTCTATAAAGAGAAGATCTCTCCTAAAAGAAGACTGGGAAAACGTGTCCCTTTACTGAAGTCTTAAATGTGTCAGTGGCCATCAGTGTCACCCAAAGGGAGGTGGAGTGTGTCGTGTCTCCTGGACCGGGTTGGCAGTGAACCCCTGGAAATGTTCATCATTTTGGAGGCACAAGTTCGCCAAGGAACACAGTTTGGGAGAGCGTTGCTGAAGAATGGAGTGTTCCAGAATCCTTGACAGAGCGCTTCCCCTAGGAGGAAGTCCTAAGCCACTGGGGAGTTGTGCGGTAAGTAAGTTGCGCAGGATGAGAAACTCAAGGACACACATGAGTTCTGGCTTCTATGCCCAGGGGCAGCCCGTCAGGTGGAAGCAGGCTCAGGCTGTGGACTTTGGGTCCACAGGGTGTCGAGGGGCACTGTGCCCTCACTGTGCCTTAGAGAGGGTCCTTTGGGGCCCTGGCTGTAGCCTGCTTCCTGCCTTGATGCCTTCCTTTTCCTTGCTGGCTAGAGAACCCTTTCTAGAATGCCTGCCTTGACCTGAGCACCTTGTCTAGGGAGATTATGTTCACCCATCCTCACCCAGGCTTCAAATAGCCAGGACTGGAGGCAGTCTCCTGCTCCCCCTCACGTGATCCTCCTCAATTCCTCACCTTCAGAAAGCTCTGAGCCTGTGTTCTGCAAACAGCCCCTGAGTCCCACCAGCTCCTGTCTTTGAAGAGCTTGCAACCAAACTCAGCTTCAAAGACTCCTTATGGTCTCCTTCTGAGCCTTCCACCCACCCAAGCCCGCAGTTGGCCCACCCTTCTATTCACCCCCCACCTCAGACAACCACCCCATGACTTCTATGAAAGTCCCAAACAGGGTCAGAGTAAGAGATGAAAAAAAGAGGAGGGGCAGGGAGGGATCCCTTGGGAATGGATAGGGGAGCAAGAGGAAGAATGAGAGATGCAGGAGTGCAAGGGTGTGCAGGGGTGCAGGGGAAGGGGCAGTGAAAGTGGGGAGTCTTATGTTGACAGGGGTAGGGGATGGGTAGAGCTGGGGGCTCAGCTTCCAGGCAAAGCCCCTTGGCCAGCAGGCTTGATCCCATCCAGTTTAGAGTGGAAAATGGGCTGGACAGAACTCCCTGTGAAGACCTGGTCTCTGTGGAGAGCGAGGGGAGAAAGCTCCATTCTCAGAGCCTGAGCCTAGGTAGGCAGGGGTTTCCCTATTGTCCCCTAGTGACTCTCAGCAGAGAGCCGGGCAAGGTGCTCTTAGTCTATGGACTAGGTTCTTAGATCTTAGTAGGGAACCCTAGGCAGGGTACAATCAGTAGGACTTAAAGGGGGACACGATGCAATAGGAGGGCAGAGCCCTTCCCCATGGGTCAGATTCCCTGGAACTCAGTACTGGGGCTGGCTGGGGTCCTCATGGTTTGTCTCCCACCCTTTCCAAGTTACCCTGGGAACATGAGTAGAGTGTGAGAAAAGGAACCCAGTCTATGAAGAGGGGGTTCCAAGACCATAAGTAGGGTCTTGGGGAGGAGGCTGGAGGGTCCAGGGGCCTGCTAGAGTGGGTGGGGACAGTGTATACGATATTAAGATTGGATGGAAGAACCAGCAGGACACGTACAGAGCTTAACGAGGCTGCATAGTCTCTCCAAAGTCTCAGGGTCTGGAGCATAAGCAAAAAAGTGTGTGTGGGGGGCTGGGGTCATCCAGGGTTCTGAGACCAAGGTTGTGGGCATGGCCACGGCCTCAGGGAGTAAGGACAGTGTTAGATATGCCTGTGGCCAGGTCTGAGGATAGGGAGAAGGACTTCTCGAATTTGGGCTATCTGTTTGTATCCCCCCAAACTGGCAGCCTGGCACCTACTTGATGGCTTTCTTCTCACCGCGCCCACGCCCCGAGTCTGGTGTGCCCACCGTCTCCAAGGAATTCTTGTAGCGTTTACCCTGTGGAGACAGTATCAGGGTTACTCTTTGGTGTGGGGAGATCTGGACAGCCCTCCCCCAAACCCCCCAGAACAGAAGACCCAGAGGTAAGGAGATAGACGAGATATCAACAAACTCCAGAGGCAGTGTGAGGGGTGGGTTGTCATTGTGGGGTATCTGTCTCATGCCTGGGCCGCATGTGTGCTCTAGGACCTGTCTCTGCCCACAAGCAATCCTTCATGCCTGACCCTCAGGTATCAGGCCTGTCTGCTTGTCTCCTGGGCCTCTGGCCCAGCTCCCAGAAACACAGTTCCCTCTGCCGTGGACAGACGGCTCTCAGGCGCCTGGCCACGTCACAATGTCCACGTCACCACCCCCAGATGGTGGGGGCGGCATCCTGTAGGGCAAGGTTGGCAGTGGCCGATGACGTGAGTGGTGGGGGCGGGGAGCAAGCCAAGTGCCTGGGCCTGCCAGGGTTGTTGGTCATTGCCTGGGGGCTTCCTGGGGTCCTTGTGCCCTGGGGCTAGGAGGCAGGGACAGGGCTTCTGTAAGATAATTTTGTGAAGAGAGCAGTTTCAGTTCAGAGGTTCCTGAGCTACAAGGTAGCCGGCCCCTGGAAAACCCAGAGTAGCTTAGCCCAGTGTGGGCAGGAAAGAAGCAGGACAGGGGTGGGCATCCTGGTCCACCAGTGCAAGGGAGAAAAGCAATGACCAGGTCTGCTGCTGGGAAGGTGAGCACCATTCACCTTCTCGGCTTGGGTTTCTAAATTTAGCTCATGCAGAGCCCAGCCCCATTAACATTCCTGGCTGCTACCAAGCGTCCTCATGAGCACCCCATGGGCCTCGGGTCTGGGCCAGGCCCCAGGATGATGCAGGGCAGTTCGAGGAGGCAGGCTGGACAGGAGCCAGATCTGCTCTGCAGCCCCCTTTACAATCAGGTATTAACTGGCCCCGTCCTAGTAGAGTGGGAACAGATAGAAACACAGACATACAGACACACACATATGCAAGCAGGCACGTGTCCGCTTCAGCATTTCCTCACATGCACCACACTGCAACCATAACAGTCAATTATTCCATCTTTCCAAACACAGAAGAAGAGCTGCCACGGCCGTGTTCCCACAGGCCCCTCCCTGGCAGCTGTATGGCCACAGGAATCTGGGGGAACTGCAGCAAGGCTCCCAGAAATATGTGGAGTGCAGAGCCCTCTCTCCATTTTACCTGCAGCACCTCTATATCTCAGGGCACCTTGATTTAGCCCTAGCAGGTCCACAGTACCACATGTCACCCTGGCCAAGTCCCCCCACCCTGACCTCTCTTTATTCCCTTCTGGAATGGTTTGATGTCACCAGGAGGGTCCACTGGAGAAGAGGCTCCTGGTCAGATCTTTTGGGGTTTTTTGGGTTTTGTTGTTGTTGTTTTGTTTGGTTTTGTTTTGTTTGTTTGTTTGTTTGGTTGGTTGGTTTGGTTTTTTGAGACAGGGTTTCTCTGTGTAGCCCTGGCTGTCCTGGAACTCACTTTGTAGACCAGGCTGGCCTTGAACTCAGAAATCCACCTGCCTCTGCCTCCTAAGTGCTGGGATTAAAGGCGTGTGTCACCACTGCCCGGCTATTTATGTCAGATCTTATACTCTGGCACAAAGCCCCACAAAGGCTCGACTGTTCACTCTCTAGCACCTAAAGTGGACCTAGTATCTACAGGTAGTCTGCAGCACCAACCTGAAGGGCCCTCCCATTTCCCCAGCAATGCTGGGCCTTTGGGCCTCAAGCTATTTCCCTGAGCTCAAATCTTCAAATTCAAATACAGAGATGCTGGGCCCTCCAGGCCCACAGAGCTACCCTCCCTCACCTTTCTCTGGTTCCTCTGGTCAGTCATTATTTAGAGGTTCAAATTCTAGACAATTCCCAATGCTGATTGGGACCATCAGGGGCTGGGCCACGCCATGGTCACCAAGGACTATTTTTGAAAGGACCTCAGGTAGGAACTGGAGACATGTTTCTCCCCAGCATCTGGGCAGTATGAGGCTGGGCCTTTCTGAGGGGGACTTTGGAAATCCCTCCACCTTCTCCTCTTTCTTTTAGGTATTGGCAGGAGACCTTGCCTTAGCTAGCACCCCCTTCCAAGGATGCCCAACTGCCCCTTCCTCCAGACCAGGGAGGGCTGGGGTTGGTGATTTCAATGGCCTGGGACATTTGGGAGAGATTCTGCAGCTGAGAGAACCTTTCCTGTTGACCGCAGCGATTAACTCTGTAGCAGGAGCCAGGGTGCTTGCTATGTGGGACAGGACCCAGGGTAGGACTGGGCTGGGACAGGGAGAATTTCATAGGACAACCCAAATCATAGAAAACCCTAGTGAAGTCCAAGAGACACTAGGAGCCAAATGACACTAGCCTGCTTGTGAGGGAGGGGGCTTGCTGGGATGATCTGGAAAAAGCCAGCTAGAGATTAAGGGCGTTATTAATGTTTGGAAATAGAATCTGGGCTGTCAAGGTATCGAGTCACTGTGGCTGAGGGGACAGGAAGGCCCAGCTGCTGTCTGTGAGGTAGCATTTTAATGTTCCTTCCAAAGACCAAGGAAATTGCCTGGGTAAAAAGGGACTGTTATCAGGGATCCACGGTGCCAGGAGTTTGGGGTGGCATTTCTGGGGCAGGGGGTGGGCACTGAGAAAGTAATGGTCTATAAAGAGCAAGTCCAGAGAGACAGAGTATGAGCTAGAGTCCTAGGAAGAAGGTTCCTGACTGGAGGATGCAATGTGGTCGGGCCAGAGAGGATGCTGGTTCAGAACCTCCCAGCTGCCCAAGGCACTGGGTGCTAGAAGTCCCCACCTACTCTGTCTCATACTCTATTCCCATGGGAGATGAGTGATGGTGGGATGAGGCCATTTGTACTCTGGGCTTGGAAAGAGTGCCTTCACACGCATACACAAACAACTCAGACTGGCACAGTGCTTATGCAAGGAGTCTAGGACATGGGGCAGATCTCAGTTAAACAGGGATCTGACGAAAGGATATGCTTCCCCTGCTGTGTACACACACACACACACACACACACACACTCAAGCACGCACACACCAGATCATACAGCCCTCTTCCTCTGCCTTCAAACACATTCACGAGGTCTAACTGGTCCTACAACAAGGCAACAAGGCACACACCAGGCTGCAGTGTGTGCATAGCAGTCACTTCCGTAGTCTCAGAAGACACTGCACAAAGCCTGAATCCCTCCAGCCTTGGCATTTTGAGGCAGTAGACCAAGGAACAGTGGAGGGCAGCTAGCTCACACGCCAGTCCACAGCAGGGGACAGGTCACACTTACACAGGGAGCTGAGCCTGTGGTTCTTCCCCAGGGGTGGGAGCTGCCCCAGAATGGAGAGGCTCATCCAGGAAATGAATTTGCCCTCTTGAAGGAACCATGCTGGGATATCTGCTTCTCAGGTTCTCCCCACGGTTTCCTCAGCAGATCTCAAGCCCTTTTCCAGAGGTGTCTACCCCTTCTCTTCCTACATGAGTGTGGGGCATGTGGCCCCTATCCACTCAGGGCCTAAGAATCAGCTTTCAGCCGGTCCTTATGGTTCCTCCCTGTGTGCTGCTTCCAATCATCCCACTGTGAGCTAGAGAAGGCGGTGGGTATAAGGGGGGTGTGTGTGTGTCTGATTCCTGCCTACACCTGGGACATCTCAGACCTCTGAGATCGCTCCCTGTAGCTCTCACAAGTCCAACTATGCTTCTAGGCAGGGTGGGAGGTAGGACTCAGGCTGAAGTTCCCCGCCCCCTCACCCCCCCTCCCAGGGGTCCTGCGGAGCTGCAACACTTGCCTAGCTGCAGAGTTTGGGTGGAACCAGTGGCTCACAGCTCTCCCTCCCGGCGCTCTCGGGTGATGAATGTCCCTCCTGACAGTCTCGTTACTTATTGATAGCCTAATCCCGCTCGTTAATTCCCCAGCCCTCGTTAAAAATGAAAAGAAGCCGTTTGTGCTTGTACAAACCAGGAGAATCAGGATGGATGTGCAGGCGGCTGGGGGGTGGGGAGGGGCGGGCAGTGCCTTCTCATTGGTCAGAAGGCTATGCGTCTTGGCCACGCCCACTGGGGGGCGTGGGGAGGGAAAAGAAGGATGCGACGCACCAGGGTTCAGGGGCCTCAATTCTTAGTCTGCGCGTGTGTGCCTGCAGTTCTTTATGTATGAGGTGGGGCATGTGAGCACATGCTCCTCTGTAGTGCTCTGCAAGTGTACCTCTTCCCCCGTGTATGCCTCCTGGGTGTAAAAGGATGTATGGGACCCGAACCCAGGCAAAGAAAGGGGTTGAGTATGTGCAAGCTTGTGGTGTGAAGTTCTGTGTACATGTCCCTGACTGTAAACAGACAGGTCTTCTGATTAGCCAGTCTTTAGAATTCAATAGCCAGTGATTGCAGTATGGCTGATGCAGTGTCAGGCCGGGCCTCAAAGGGTCTCCCAACAAGAGCCTCACCAGTTTGCGCTGACACCAGTGGCACAGGCCGCAGAGGACGATAGTGACGCTAAGGCTGACGGTGATGATTGCAGAGACCAGCAGGACATCGCGGGTGGGCGCCCCTGAGGAGGACACACACAGTCAGAGCTTTATGGGCCAGAGCCACTCTATCCTTGAGCCCCTAGAACACTCCCCCTCCCCCACCCCTTCTTTCTGGCACTACCCAGTCCCAGCGTTGCTTTTTCTCCCAGCCTGAACTCGGGAAGTCCCTCCCTTGCTCGGCACCTCAGTTTCTTCATCAGTACAAATGGAAGAAACGCATGGCTTGGTAACTCTATCTGTGTCACTCTCGAGAGGACACATGTGCCCCTTAGGTTCATCAGTGATCCTAGAAGAGTCACTGCTTCTGTGTGGTCTTCTTGTGCGTCCATGTGCCACACCTAATTCTGAACAGCAAACCGGCCCAAAGGACATTTGCCTTCTGAGCACCTTCAGACTCCCTTAAGAGCTTGGCCAAGACTCAACAGTGACATGGGCAATGAGAAGGGAGTATCCGGAATGTTCTGCCCACATTAACTCAACTCCCCTTGGGTTGGAAGCCCTCTCCTGGTCTCAGCTCCATTCTAACCCCCCAGGCTTGCTTCCTGCCTTTTCATCCCCGTTGGCTCCAGCCTCCTCAGTATTATTTGTTGGGACATCAAAGCTCACAAAAACCACTTAAAGCTTCCATTGTATGCATTCTGGGGCCTCCTACTTTAGGAGTGGCAAGCCACGGTGAGAGGAAAACCCCAGGTTTCTGCTCAGATCCTGTTCCTTAACTCCGAGGCTCAGTTTTCTCCTCTGGAAATGCATATTTAACAGCCTCCCCTGTCTTCCTCACAGGGGGTTGTAAACATTAGCCCAAAACAAATGTACAGAATGCAAAACCTGGACCAAAAATGACCATGTGGGGGAGTGAACGGAGAAAAAAAGCAACAAGGAGCATACATGAGCTCTAAATATGTGTGCACGGGGATGTGTCCTAAATCAAGAGGATGCAGTTTATTTACAGAGGAGCCTGCATGGGTTTCTTGGTGCCAGTGATTGTGGTAATTAAGAGTTGACGATATCTGTCTGGTCCTGGTTCCTGTGGTTTTAGCTTATGCCTCTCTTCTCCTCTGGGTCACTTGTATATGGGCCTCACAGAGGCGGTCATTCTCAGCTCTCAGACCCCCAGGCTCCCTCCCACAACCACTTGCAGCACCCTGGGGAGCCTATTTACTACCCATTCTTTCTAGAAGGCTGTTTGGGTCAAACCAACATCTGAGAGCTCCCAAGGACATGTCACCCTCACACAGCCGTCACCAGGCCCCTGCCTGCCAACCTACAAAGTCCACTCCTGTACCAAATGTTCATTCTAAATCATAGGCAACTCCCGATGTGCAGCAGTGAGCTCTGGCCATGGACAAGCCCTAATGTCTGGAACCTCAGTGTCATATATGTGAAAGGTACTTCACCTATAGGGACAACATCATCCTCATGACAGCAAATGAGATAAATGTTATAAATTAGTTTCCATTTACAGATAGGGTAACTGAGGCTTAGAGGGCTTGGACATTATGTTCAGTTTCTCAGCTAGTGGATGAGAACTGATGTTCAAGCCCAGACAGTCCGGCTCAGAGTCCATACTCTTTGCCTTGGATATTGGTTTGTGGTTGTCAAAGTGTGCTCTTTGGAACACCTAGTGTTCCCTGGACTCTTTTTTTTTGGGGGGGGGGCGCTGTAGAGATAGATTCTGAGCAGAGAAGGCTGAAGGCCTCTTCAATCAAATCAGCATCATTTCCCTTGGCTTTACATCTTGGGCTTTTGTAGAAAATTACATTTGAAGAAGGGGATGCTGAGCAAAGTTGAATCCTTCTGGAATGGTGGCTCAAGGGTCTCCTGCAGCGTGGATGCTATTATCATTCAAGGAGCCGACCCCTCCCCCACAAGATCTCTCAGACCCCTCAGCATCCTTTGCACAGCCCTTGAAGGCAGAGTGAAACAAATGCTTGCCATTACAGATTGCACTGATGTTGGAAATAAAAGTGACAAGGTGTCCTTGGCCAGCATGCCCTCAAGTGCTGTTACCATCAAGGGGCACAAGCGTGTTCTCGCCTGCCAGCCAGAAGAAATCATTCCCGGAGGATAGAGTCACTGTGTCCCTAGGCTGCGAGGGACCTTGGAAGTCAGAGTCAGGCCCCATGATGCATGATCCCCTCTGGATAGCCCTGGTGGTGACAGGGAGCTGTTCCTGCAGGAGACTGGCTCTCCTGCAGACACCATTGAAAAGGCTGCTGAGGCTTGTGCTTAGTCCAATCTGTCTCCCTGGAACTTGCAGCCGCAGTCCCCAGCCTGCCCTAGGGCTGCTCTGCCACATGACAGGCCTCTGAATCCCTGCCGACAGTTCTCATGTCCCCTTCAAGTCTTCTCCAGGCAAAGCCGCACTAGCTCTCTCTATCCCTTCCTCAGATGACATGCATGGTTTCAAGTCCCCTTAACGTCAGCACATTAACATTTGAGGAAAGAAATGTTGCAGCCCTAGTCAGCCTATGCCCAGAGTGGAGTTCCACGACCTCTCCTTGGGCAGAGGAGACATCCCGGGTCCCCAGGGGTGAGACAAAGACAAGGGCAGACAGACGACATTGGGAGACCTGGGAGGCAGGGCAAACCAGGAGCTAAGCAGAACCAGCCTGTTGGGCCAACTGTAGGGGTGTTCAGGGAGGGAGGGATGGGCTCAGGAATGATGCTGCCCCTCTGCCCAGGCCTGTATTGGACAAGTCACCACATGGAAACTCAGCATTCACAATCAAACTGAGTCCTGCCTTCCTGTCTATAGCACCCCCAAGCAAATGTGAGAGAAAGAAGGCCCAGCTGCCCATGCATTGAACTCTCTAGTAGATAACTCCTGTGGGGTAGAGATTGGCTCCTTCCATAACCCCATTCCATCATGGAGGGTAAAAACCTGGTACACAGGAGGCGTTCAATAAATACTTTTTGGAAGAATCAATGAGGAAGACTCCCAGGCCTCTAGGAGTAAGACTAGCCCTGGGAAGATGCCATTTATTAAATAAGCACCCAGTGTGTACTACACTTCAGGACCTGTGAAGACAGAGGCTGTCAGTGCTGCACTCACTCCAGTATCCTTGGTGACACACAAAGACGTGCTCAGTAAATATTTGTTGAATGTGTTCAATGCCTGCATATGTTATCTCATTTGTCACCCAAACACGATAGAAGGGAAGAGATGGGAGAGGCGTCAATGACAGTATTGGAGCCTCCCTCTTCTACACACACACACACACACACACACACACACACACACACACACACACGGGCATCCACCCACATTCCAAACTAGGACCCTGTTTATTCTTTCTCTGAACTAAACTTCGCCCTACAAACCCATGAGTTGTCAAGATCCCAATGAAAACACCTCCATGAAGCCTTCCTTAATCTGCCCAATGAGAATTGATGTCATCTGTTTCAGCGTTCCCATTACGCTGTGCCTGCAACATCCTTTAGAGTGTAGTGATTAAGCTGTGGCTCTAGAATCAGACTTCTGGGCTCAAATTTTGGCTCAGACTCATCCCAGCCATGTGACCTAATCCCTGCATGCCTTGGTTTCTCTACCTGTGAGCCAGGGCTAATAATAGCACCATTTTCCTTGGACTACTGAGAGACTAACAGGAATTAGCACAAATAATGTGCTTAGCACAGTGCCTGACATAGAGTAAGCAGTAAATGCTGGCTATTATCATAGCATTACTGCATTGTGCCCTGGACCAAAGATATCTGAGGCAGGGAGCTGGGCTCACTGAGAAGTGAATGAAACACCGAACGGGGTCCATTCTCATTTCTCCCCAGGTCAGCAGAGGCCAAGGGTCACATTTTATTGGGTTCTTTGCTATCTACCCCCCTGCCCTAGGATGTAGCCCTGTAGAAGCTTAACGACAGCAGACATCAGTGGGTGCTTCTAGAATAGAGGGGGAAGGGCTGGGACATGGGAGATGTGGGGCAGGGGCAACAGCTGGAAGCCAGGCTGGGCCTCAGGTGTGAACTGCAGACCCAGTGCAGTCCTTGGTAAAGCTTTGGTTCCACTGCCTCTCATCTCCTCGGCAAGCCATGATTTATGGATGAACAGAATCAAACAGGACTGCGGGCTGCTGGGATGCCCTGGGGAAGCTGCTTGAGAGGCAAGTGGACTTCTGAGGGCAAGCTCACTGGCTGCCTGGTAGGAGAAGGGCAGGTATACGCACAAAGAACACAGATACAGGCACTGTAGCTCTCTCGTGTACACCCACAGCACAGAGACTCATCTCTGACACAGATACTCATACTTAAGCACACATATTACTGTGTATACATGGCCCGGTACACGGCAGATGTATGGCCCACTCTGTCACTCATGAGGCCTGGGCTTTCAGGTGCTTCCTCTGGCATGGAATTCTCACTCCTGAGTTGTTTGCCATTTGTTCACTCGCATAGTCTCTCCTCCTTCCTTCCGAGGAACAGCAGAGGAGGTATTGTAAGGCTTCTTGGAAGCTCGTGATCTGGGCTCAATCCCCAGGCCCATCTTTGTCCACATGCATAACCCGTGCAAGGCACACAGTAGGTCTCAGTGTTCTCCCTTCCAATGTTGGACGTCAGTCCTGCACTCTCCTGGTGTGATGCTGTCAGGACTCAATGACAGCTAACATTCACTGGGGACACCTAGTGTGACAGATACCACACCAGGGAGTTTGTGTATATAATCTCTAGAACCTATTTAATATCCCCAACTGACAGGGGAAGAAGCAGAGGCTTGGAGAACCAACATCCTTGAGCCTGTGATTTCCCACCCTGCTACTGTGACCTCCCTCTGAGTGAATGGATGTCAGGAGATATGCTCTACTGTACTGCCTGGCCACACCCATTTCCCTCCTTCCCACTGCACCCAGGCCAGACATTTCATGCCTGGGAGACTTTGCATGGTGCATTAGGTTCCATTGTTGTGATCACCTCAATGACCAAAATCAACGTGAGGGAGAAAAGGTTTACTCCATCAGTGAAGGAAGTCAGGGGAAGAACTCAAGCAAGGAAGGAAATGCAAGGTAGAAACGGAAGCAGAAGCCATGGATGAATGCTGCCTCTAGGTTTACTCCTCCTGGCTAGCTCAGTTTGCTTTCTTATGCACCACAGGACCATTTGCCCAGGGGTGGCACCACCCGCAGTAGACTGGGCCCTCACACAGCAATCAGTAATTAAGGAAATGCTCTACTGACTTGCCTACAGGCAATCTGGATGGAAACATTTTCTTAAGATTACCTCTTCCTAGATATTCTAGGTTTGTGTCAAGTTGATTGGATGATTGGTACTTACGGTCTTTTCTTCACGGTACTTGACCAAAGATGGGCTTTATGACTCCCATAAGCCTTCACTTCTTCCTTCCTTCCTTCCTTCCTTCCTTCCTTCCTTCCTTCCTTCCTTCCTTCCTTCTCTCTCTCTCCCCCATCTTTCTTTCTTGTATTTTTTGAGGTTTTTAAACTTGTTTATTGTTATTTCATATGCAACGATGTTTTCCCTGTGTGAAGGTATCAGATCCCCTGGAACTGGAGTTAGAGTGGGTGCTGGGAATTGAACCCGGATCCTCTGGAAGAGCAGCCAGTGCTCTTAACTGCTGAGCTACCTCCCCAGCCCTCCCATAGGCCTTTCTATATACTGGAACTATGATAGCTCACAATTTGGGTGAGCTCTCTCTATGGCTCTCTATAGATCTCTCATAATTAGCTCTCTATATCCTTTCCACGCTGGAAGTACCTGGAGGGCTGAGACCCCAGATCCATGATCTCTGCAGCGAAACATCCACAGAGATGCTGTGGAGATAATTACTAAATAAATGCCTGCAACCATCCAGTTCCAGGAAAGACCTCTTCCCTCAGGAAGCCCTCCCCAAGAACAAAGCAGTGGGTGTCTTTCTCCAAGAAGAACTAACTGACATATCTCATTCCTTTTTCTTGGGCATAGATCTGTTCCCTCAACCAAGGCCATGGAGGTAATACCCTGTCTTCTTGTTGCTCATATAGCACAGATCATGCTATAGGGGGACTATGGGGTCCACCAGAAATCTACACACAGACTCCCTTACCAAAATTCACTCACATATGTACCCATAGATGGTGACATGCATACTGTCTGTGCCTACTCCTTCTCATCCTTTCCTGGAGGCTTTTCTGGCACCCCCAGCTTGCATGCCACTGACCTTTTTGTTTTGTTTTGTTTTGTTTTGTTTTTTCAAGACAGGGTTTCTCTGTGTAGTCCTGGCTGTCCTGTCCTCACTTTGTAGACTAGGCTGACCTCGAACTCAGAAATCTGCCTGCCTCTGCCTTCCAAGTGCTGGGATTAAAGATGTGCACCACCATCGCCCGGCACCACTGACCTTCTTACCAAGTACTTTCAGTAATAGTTGTTGATAACATGAGTCAGGTCCACAGCCCTCAGTACTTATTTGAAAGCAAATCTCCTTTGGGGAGTGTATGTGAGACAGGGTTTCTCTGTGTAGCTCTGGCTGTCCTAGAACTCAGTATGTAGACCAGATTGGCCTCGAATTCATAGAGACCCTGCTTCTGCCTCTTGAGTTCTGGGACTAAAGGTATGAGGTCACTACACCTAAATGAAAGTAAATCTCGTATGCCCATTTTACAGTGAAGGAAACTGAGAGTCAGAAGGACTCAGAGACTGCCCTGGAACACATAACAAGAGAGAGATAAAAGCAGATAGGACATGAGGTCTTCAGGACCTATGTCCCATGGCTCTCCTCTATGCTACCCTAGGGATGTTGTTTCTTAAAACACTCCATGGCTAGAGGGAAGAGAGAGACTGGACACTGGATAAAGAAGTTAGGGGAAGGGCTTGTCCTGGCTAGATTTTTGTTTGTTTGTTTTTTGTCAACTTGACACAAGCTAGAATCATTTAAGAAGAGGGAACCTCAACTGAGAAATGCCCCCGCCAGACTAGCCTATGGGCAAGCTTGTGGGGCATTCTCTTAATTAATAATTGATGTCGGAGGGCCCAGGCCACTGAGGTGCTATCCCCTGGGAGGTAGCCCTAGACAGTACAAGAAAGCAAGCTGAGGAAGGCATGGAGAACAAGCTAGTAAGCAGTGTCCCTCCATGACTTCTGCCCCCAGGTTCCTGACTTGAGCTCCCACCCTGACTTCTTTCAATGATAAACTGTGCTATGGACCTGTGAGATAAAAATAAACCATTTCCTTCCCAGGTTGCTCTTGGTCGTGGTGGGTTTTTTGTTTGTTTGTTTGTTTTTATTTTTTGAGACAGGGTTTCTCTGTGTAGCCCTGACTGTCCTGGAACTCACTTTGTAGACCAGGCTGGCCTCAAACTCAGAAATCCTCCTGCCTCTGCTTCCCAAGTGCTGGGATTAAAGGCATGCACCACCACTACCTGGCTTTGTTTGTTTGTTTGTTTGTTTTTTGTTTTAATCACAACAATAGAAACCCTAACTAAGACAGGTCTCCTTCTCAAGAACTGCCCAGAGGGAGCCATAGCTGAGTTTCCTCAGCACTTCAGACACCCCTCTGGCATAGGATGCTTACAGACCTTCCCCCAGGTGCTGGCCTGATAAAGCATTCTCAATTGGTAGAGGCTCAGAAGAAGCCCAGAAGAAGTCCCAGAAGAAGCTGGGGCCAGACGCTGGGCTAGCTGGGAGTGGAAAGAACAGAGTAGTCTGAGACCGTGCCCAGGGCTCCATCACCGGTACTGATTAGGGCACAGACACTATGAGAGAGGGAGAGAGGGAAAGAGAAAGAGAGAGAGAGAGAGAGAGAGAGAAAGAGAGAGAGAGAGAGAGAGAGAGAAGGGCAAGGGAGAGGAAGAGGGAGGGAGAGAATGAGTGAGAGTGAGCGCAGTGCAGAGTGTTGGGGGTGGTTGGGTCTAGTCTGCCAGCACCTTCCCATCCTGAGCCCACCTCCTCCCACCTGATCCTGCACTAGGCAGTGCTTCTCTCAGCCCCCAGGATGCCACTCAAGGCAGAAAGCCATGAAAGCTGGAATCAGGGCTTCCCACATAAAGCCCCCTTCCAAATGAATGCTGAGCATATGGAAACTGGGGAGGGGTGGCATTTACAAGTAGACTGAGCTACCAGCCTGGGGTAGGTGATGTGGACATGGAGAAGGGACATTTGGGGTACTTATGTCACCTCCCTTCTTCCTCTAACCCAATACACACCAGAAAGCCAAGATGTGGTGAGAAAGGAAGACAGAACAAGTGAAGCCAAACCCTGAAGCCCAAGCAGGCAGGCAAAGCCCCGCTGCTTGGCATTCGGTAGAATTTTATGTCCTCTCTTCACTCTGAAACTCCTCCTTCCAGGCCACCCACCTTGGAGCCTGGCAGCTCTCTCCTTGCAAGGGGAAGAGAAAATGAGATGGGTGGGAGAAAAGGAAAAGGAAAAGGAAAAGGAGGGGAGAGAGCCCAGCGTGCCTTTCAAAGGAAAGCTGGATCTTGCCCTCCCCCATGCCCTCCCCCATGCCCTCCCCCATGCCCTCCTGGACATCCTCCCTGAGCGTCCTTCAGGAAGCCCACAACACCTTGGGACTCACCTGGGGCAAGAACAAGGGAAAGCCTGAGGGGGATTGTTTTGGAAAGTTACAAGTAACTGAAAATAGGGGCTTAACACAAGCAAGCCTTCTCAACCTTGACTGTAATAAAAACAGATAATGCGCGAGTGAGCTAGGGCGAGCATGCTGGCAGGGGCCGCAGAGGCCGGGCTGCATGCAGACAGTTTAGAATTCAGAAGGGGTGCCAAGTGAGTAAACAGCGAATGGGGGATTATCCGGATGGGCCAGGATCTGGTCCAGCAAGAACTGGATAGGGACATGTCAGGATGCACAACACTCAGACTCCTCCACAGAGGGTGAGGCCTGCGGGGCAAGCTACAGGGTTTATCCACACCTTCCCTATTTCTGCTCTCTCTTCCGGCAGACATCATCATGGCCTGGGGAATAACGGCTCACATTTGTACTGTGTGGAACAGTTTGTGGAGTGCTGGACAGCTTACCAAAGGTTTCACATCCATTACCGCACTTAATGGAGGTCAGGAGGGCATCCTCTGTCCAGTAACCTCCTCCCCACACCACAGCCACTCTCACCTCCCACAATTCCTGGCTTAGGGAGGCCTGGAATTGCTGTGTGCTGGCCTTCAGCCTCAAAAGAATAGGAAGGGAGACAGGCCATCTGCAGATCACAAAGAACTGCCGAGGCCAGAAGCCACCGGGATCAAGGCCATTCAGGATGGACAGGTTCAAGTGTCAGATCTGTGCAGGGTATCTAGCCAGTGATCCAGGAACCTGCTGCTCTCCCTGCCCACCTTGTTCCCAAAGCTGATGAGCTGCCTGGGTAGCCATGAAAACGATCACATCCATCAGACAGCAGGAACCCAAGAAAGGAGGAGCTCACAGGAAGGGCCTCTCCAGCAGGAGTGTGGAGCGGGGGCAGGATCAGGGATGTGTGATGATTAAGTACAAGCCTTGACCACTAGTTACTCCTATGAATAATGCATTGTTGTGCCTTGGCCTAAATCAGCATCTTATTGTTATTAATAATACACGGCAGCACAGAGGCCTGGGTTGGAACGCTATGTTGTATCTCATTGGAGGATCTCAGAGCACTGCACAGTTCTTCAGTACTGATGACTCAACTTCACCTCCCCAGGCTATAGGCTTCGTTATGGGCCAGGAAGGGCACCTGTCCTCTCTGACTTCCTCCCACCTGAGGCTTGGAGCCACGAAGGCCACAGGAGAGAGGACTCATCCATCCTGAATTTCAAATCCTCGGCCAGGGTTTGGGGTGGGGGAGGGGAGTACACTTAATCTTTGCCAGCTCAAGGGCTCTTGAAGAAGCAACGTTACATGAAGCACCTTCCAGAGATGTTTAAGAAGGAAAGAGGTAGTTAGAGAGGGACTCCACACTGCTGGGGATCTGAATCCAGCTCTACTACGCATCAGCTGTGTGACCTTGGGCTACTCACTCACCTCTCTGTTCTCAGACTTGTCGCTAGAACTTAGAGTGTCTGAGATTCCCTAGTGTGTTATTTCACTATATTACAAGATATTGTCACAGGGTTAGTGATTTGGAAGATGAGTGACTCGGTGCTTTGGTGCTGCCCTTGGTACTGAAACAGATGTGGCCTGGATATCCCTGTCCTTGGTGCTGAACATTCCTCTGTCTCAGAACTGTGACCTCCTCTACACCGCCCCTCTGATTGTTCCTAGAGAGGAAGACTCAAGAGACTAGAACCTTTTCACAATTACAGTGCTGTAGCTTTCTCTTTGTCAGTTCCTTCCTAACCAAACCCCAGCTGGAGCCATGAGAAGACCTCCAGAACTCCTTTTCTTTAGATGGTGTGGTCCCATCGAGTCACAAGTCTCTCCGCCAATACAAAAGACCGCACCCACTTCCCTCTAGGGCAGCCTGCCACACTGCCTCCTGGTGGCAGTCTTGGAACCTGCACTCAGAGCAGGAGCACAGAAGGTCCCCAGTGGTGGTGCAGGAGCACAGGGAAGAAGCGGCAGACGGCTTGGCCCCCGCCGCCCCCTCACCGCTCCCAGGGCAATCTGGCATGCTGAGCTTGCATCATTGCCCAACATAAGCACGCTCCAACTAGTCTGTCCTTGCCTTGGTCTGGTTAGATGCCATGCTGTCCTGGTCACAATGCAGACTGAACAATGCAGATGACCAAACTGCACCAAGCAAAACTTGCTAATTCCTCCTCTAGGTGGTGGGTGGTGTTGACATGACAAACATCAACCTTTCCTCCCACTACGTGGCCAGAAAATGCCTATAATTTGCTTCCCTCGGGGCAGAGGCTCCTTACCTCACAGCCACCTGAAGGAGACGCTTCTCCCAGCCCTTCCCTAGACTAAAGTGAGGAGCTGGGTGAGGCCAGAACCACAAGACACTCCTAGTCTACAGGTGAGAGGCTCTTTATGAAGTAGCTGTGTTTGGTGACTCTGAATTGGTTGAAGTTAGCCTGGCTGCCTGGAGAAATTCCCCCAAGCACCCAAAACAAAAGGCAGGGATGGGAGCTAGGGGCACAGCTCAGTTGGTAGAGTGCTTGCTTAATATGCGCCAGGTCCTAGGTCTGGTTCCCAGCGCATCATAAATGGGGAATAATGGTTCGCACCTGTAATTTGGCATTCAGGATGTGGAGGCTGGAGGATCAGGAGACCAGTTTGGGGATACCTGAAACCCTACTTCAGAATGAACAAACAAAGCAAAGCAGATGAAACCACCATAGACAATACTGAACCACAGCTTCTCTTAATTCAGGGAAAGGAGTGAAGTCAATTTACTTTAATTACAGTAAAGCTATCTAGTACCATTCATTGAGCACTTATTATATGCTAAGCACCATACTAAGAGCTCTGCAAACATCACATCCTCTAGCCTTACAAACACTCGCAGGAGGAAGCATCACGCTCAGTCTCTTATATGTGAAGAAAGCGGGGCTTAAAGAGCTGGAGCGATCCATCCTCTGAGGTGATGCTGCTGGTGGACAAGAACCCTGTCATGGGAAGCCTGATCTTTACTCAATCAGCTATCTCCCAACATTTCAGAGGCCTCACTATCCTTTGGGTATCTGCAGGACCACCCTCCTCGTGCCCCACCCTGACCTCAGCTGAGAGCCACATGGACATGGGTGAGACAGTAACACCTTGCACTCGGCAGTATGTGTAACCTTACTAAGTGTTGTCATAGCCACTGACTAAACTCAACCTCATGACACTGAGGATGGAGGGCAGGCAGGAGTGACCTGGCTTTGACTTTACAGGGGTCAACACTAATGCTCAAATGAATGAGTAGCTTGCCTTAGGTCACATTTTTAGTCAGAACTCAGTTGATGGTGGCGAGCCTGCTAGCTCAGTGCTTTCTTCCCACTTGCTCATGGCTGGGGTCCTGGCACACAAGGCAGAAAAATCCTTGGGGGCTTCCTTTCCTAAGAGGCTTTCTGAGGCCCTGACCTGGGCTGCTTTCCCTCTCCCTGCTCCCCAGGGGCCACCAGCTGGCTCAGCTTTAAGTTGGAGTCTTGGAGTCTCATTCTAAATGTTTTTTTTTTTCTTCCAGGCAATTACCTCCTGCTAATTAGGAAGCGTGGTTGCCAGTCCCAGGGCCCTGGGCTGACCCCTTTCTCAACCCACAGGAATGAGGGTGTGTAGAGGGAGGGAGTGGCGGCACTAGTCACGAAAACGTCCTGGGTCAGGGCTGCTCAGGGTAGTGGGGGCAGTGGAGGGTCAAGTTGTTTCAAGGACAAGAAAGAAGGGAAGGGAAGATGGTAGTAGCTAGGAGCCGGCCCCTGAATGGCTGTGAGTCAGGAGACCAGAAGCCAGAAGCAGCCTAGATGTACCCATGCAGAGTAATAGAGACCTGTGCAGCTGAAGGGGCCAAGCTATCTGGAGAAACAAGCTATCTGGAGCTACAAGGAAAGGAAGAGAATGGATGAGACAAAGGAAGGAAAGAAGACGGGAAGAATCTAAAGAGCAGACACAGAGACAGACATCTCTCCCTTCTTCAGAGAGGAAAAAGAAGTCACCCCACAAAATAACCAAGATTACAAAAGAGGATGGCAGAGGGAGTCGCTGGGAGACTCCAAGAGGGAGAAGGAGAGGAGGAGGGCAGGAAAGAAAGAGAAACCACTGGAAGAAAACCCCAGAGGACTGGAAAATTGGGGAGGCTGGCTTGGAGTGGCAGCTCCCAGAGTCCCAAGAAGGGCTACCTCTACATCATTGTCCTTGAGCTTCCTCAATGTCAGTACGCAGCCAGCTGGACCTGTGCACCCTCCTACTCAGCCACAGGTGAGGGTGGGCACCACGGCAGTCCACCAGCTAGCTCCTGCCCCAGATGTTCCACATTATGGGGGACAACCAGCTGATTTTCCTCCAATGCTAACTTGTAGCTCCTTCCAGTGGGCTGAGCCAGGGGACCCTCCGGGTCACAGTAATGTGACTGGAGCAGATGGGGCTGTATGCTCCAGTCTATCTGTGTCTCAGCAGTAGGGTCAAAGCACAAAGAGGTAGTGTTTGGCCAAGGTCAAACAGAAAGTGGGCGAGGAAGTGGGGCACAGAGGACTCAAGCACTAAGTCCCCGTGGTGGACAGCAGATGAATGTAGATCTTGACTGTCAGCAAGTCAGGCCTCGATCAAATTCCTGTGGCGTGTAGTCCAAGGGAGCAAGGGTGGCCAAGGGATTGAAAGAGAAGTCAAAAAAGGAGGGTTGAGTAGGAAGGTTCTGCATGGGCAACAATGGCAGCTAGCCCTGCTGAGGACTTACAAGGCAGAGTGTGCCACTTGCTTAACATGTGATGTGTGGGCTCCCATTTGATCCCCATGACAACCCTATCCTCCTGTTATAGTGAAGAAACTGAGACTCGAAGGGCTACTTGTGAAATGGTTCCAACTTGGTGGCCAGCCAGCCATCGTGAGGCCACTAGCCAGAGACCCCTTTATTGTGGCACTATCTGAGTTCCCAATTCTGAAAATCTAGGCCCAAAATGCCAATGGGGCTGCAGTTTTTCCTGCAGCATAAAAGTGAGCAGGCTCACAAGGTCCCACATTTTAACGAGTCCCCTTTAAAGCACTGTGGCCTAGGTTCTAGTCTTAGCTCAGCCACTCACTTACTGTGTGACTTTAGAAAGATCATTTGCCTTCTTTGAGTCTTGCAGCTCTCACCTGTAACATCTAAGAGTAGGGGCCAGATAACAGTGACAGCTCATGCATGCATGGTTTACTCACTAAGGAGCCCCCTGAGGCAGAACTGAGATCTCCATTTCATAAACAGGAATGGAAGCACTGCAAGGTTAAGGTGACAAAGCGAATCAGTGCACAGCAGATCTGGGGTATGAGCCCCATTATTTGTACGTCTGTGTGTACAGGTGCCTACATGTATGGGTGGGGCACACACACACATACATACACACATACGCACACACACACACACACACACACACACACACACACACATTTGCATGTACACACGTGGAGACCAGAGAACAACCATGGGTGTTTTTCCTTAGGAGCAGTTCACCTTGGTTTTTATTTTATGTTTATTAGATCTTTGTTTTCTTTTTATTTTGTCTGGGGGACATGCAGGTTCCACAGAATGCATATGGAGGTCAGAGGACAACTTGTAGTAGCTTTTCTTTGTTTAGATCACGTGAGTCTGGGGCTGAGCACAGGCTTGGTGGCAGGTACGTTTACCCTCCTTGCTTTGCCTATTTTTTTTGTTGTTGTTGTTTTTGGAGTTTTTTCTTTTTCTTTTCTTTCTTTCTTTCTTTTTTTGAATCAGGGTCTCTCACTGGTCTAGAGCTTAATGAAGTGCCTAGGCTGGTGGTCAGCATGCCGCCTGTCTCTGCATCCCCAGTGCTAAGATTACAAGGATGTCCCACTGTGCCAGGATTTTGTTTAAAAATGTATATCTGGGGAATTGAACTCAGGTCCTCATGCTTCATGGCAAGCCCTTTACTAACTGAGCAATCTATCTAGCAATCTATCTCTCGCTAATTTTGACCTAGCGTCCCCATGCTCTGCCTGACACTGCACATTCTTGGTTGTTTCCCTGCCTGTGGCTTATCCTTCTTTACCTACCTGTTCATCTGTTCTTAATCAGTATGTACCTAGAATAGTCATGCTGGGTCACACATGCCCACACATATTCCAACACCAAGATGAGGCCAACTCTAGTATGCATTTATGCATATGCATACACACACACACACACACACACACACACACACACACACACACACACACCCCTCTCTGGGTTCTGGTTGGTTTGTGGAGACCTCGTGCCATGCTGCACTGCATAGCCACGTGGTAGTGACGTGGGCCACCACACCCTCTCTCCTCTGCTTCCCTCTAGTGCCTGGGTGGCTGGCTCACCACGTCACACACCTGCTGGCACCCCCATCCCCACTGCCTTCCTCACGCCTCTCCTCTAACAGAAGCAGGCACCTTCTCCAGGAAGGAAGCAGGCTCAGGCACAGCCTGGCTCCCACAGCCTCAAGATGCCAGCCAACTCGGGGGTGGAAAGGGAGAGAAAGAGGCATCAGCATGAGGTTCTGGGGGCCTTTGGGTCTATGGTTCCTACCAAGGACCAAGCCTTCCCTCGGTTCTAGCTGTCATAACTCAGCTCTCACAACCCTAGGGATGCCAGCCCCACCTTAGTCATTTCCACAAATAAGACAGATGGGGGACATGGGAACAGAGGGTCTAGCCCTCACTCCCAAGCAGGACTATGGTACCACCAGGGCTCTCTGGCTGAGTTTTAACTGCACCCCTCCACCCCATCCCTGGTCCCTACGCTCTCTCCTCCCCCTGCCCAAACATCTCAGAGTTCTGGGTATTTTTAGGCCTCAGCTGACAGGCTGTGAAATCACTCCCTTCGCACCTCCCCAACCAGGCGGGGGCTGGAGAGGGAGGAATGAGGTTGGGGAGGGCCACACAGACAATTCATTGGGCTCCTCCCAAGCTGGCAGGTGCCAAGCAGGGTGTGAGGGGCTCCTCCTCTTTTCCCCAGATCTTCTGGCAAGAAGATCTTTCCACATTGCCTGGAGAAGAATGGAAAAGAAAGGATCTCTACTCCATTCAGGGGCAGGAGAATAAAGGGTTTATAGGGACAGCCCTAAGCACTAAGGAAGATGCTGGGGATACCCTCTGAGTCCGGCTCTGCAGCCAAACCAACTCTAAGCACTCCCTTCTAAGAGATGGGCTGAGAGACAGGCTGGCCGGGATCCTAGTAGGATAAGGGAAGTGTTAGGCAGCGTATCTCAGTGGTTACCACTCAGCCTATGGAGTAAGAATGACTCAAATTCTTTATCCTGCTTTGTAGGATGGCCCAGCCAAGATCCTCTAGCTTTCTGGTCATCAGCTTCCTCACCTATACAACCTACGCTAGCTGTGAAGTTTAGATTAAAAAGCAAGGTGGTACGCACACACACACACACACACACACACACTCCCTCATGCATATATATGTATGCACACACACTCAAATGTATGTATGCGCATATGGACTCAAATGCCAACATGTGTGTATGCTACCAAAATCTCAGTGTAAGTCTATTTGCCCTGGGATGTCTGCACCCAAGGGAAATAAGAAGATATATTTATACCCTGCTGGAAATGGACCCCTGTGCTTGGGCATGGGAAAGGGGGAGGGGTGCCCTGCTTAGCTGTCATGGAGACAGTTTAGTGCTGTTGGGACTCTGGAGCCCAGATCTGGAGGCTTGAGTGACTTTTGTGGTCCTGTTATGGCCTGTCCCTGATACCCAAAACGGGCATGGGATGCAGACCAATCAATAGGAATATCACCTATGTCTCTGGGGCCCTGTAACTACTACTCCCCTTGGCTCCCCATCCATCTCTGAAAGATGTTTTTTTTTTTGTCTAATGACCCCAGTGCTAGAACACCTTTTCAGGGTCTTTACTGATGCCCATCCAGACTGGCTGGCATCTAAATGCCCACACCCACAGGTTTGCTAAGGTCAGAGCCCGAGTAACCTGGCTTTGGGCTTGACCATGTTTAGGTGAGAGAATGTGGCAGAAGGACAGAGACAGAGATGGGCAGGTATGTCTCCTGGTGAGACCCATCCCTCACACTACCACACTGATGCAGTTCTTTACAGACATCTGTTCAAAGGGCTTCCATTACCTTAAAAAAAAAACCAAAAGTGGGGATGTGATTTGGTAGAATTTTTGCCTGCCATGAATCCCCAGCACTTCAAAATCTAGATGTGGTGGTATAAACCTACAATCCCAGCACTTGGGAGGCAGAGAGGTAGGAAAACTAGACGTCCAAGGTCCTCTCGGGCTATGGTAGAAATTCCAGGCCAGTCTGGAATACATGAGACTCAGTTGCTCCCTGGGTCAATAGCCCAGGCCTAATTTATCTTCCCAAGCCTTACTCCAGGCTACTACATTCCTTAGGGTCTCCCTTCCAGCCATGTTTGGGCACTGGTCACTGCCGCCTCAACTGGCCAAGCCCTCTCAGGTTCCTGTGCCTTTGCACCTTGCCAAATGCCTGACCTATGCTTCTTCCTACAGCAAGCTCTTATTTGGTCTTCAAGATCCAAAGCGCTGTACCCAAAGCTCTTGGATCCTGATGCACGCCTAGAATCCCAAACTGACTTCTAATTCCAAGTCCTCGCCAGGGTATGCTGATGACGGATATGTAATACGTTTAGAAGAGTGCGTGTCACACAGCGAGCACTCCGCAAATCCGTGCTACATTGACAGCTATTCCCCATGGCCTCAGTGAAATCCTTCCCAACTCTTGCACTAAGGCAGTAGCATGCTTGGCCTTCCCGGAGCTTCCAGAACCCCCGTCCCACACATCAATCTCTCAGTACGGGGTAATGTTGATAACAGCTGCCCTTCCGCATCAAGAGTGTTTACTACGTGCGAAGCTCTGAGATGACTGCTCTTCTTGCCTCATCTCTCCTCATCCTCCAGTCACCCAAGAAAGAAAGAATCATCATTATGCCCATTTCACAGAGGAGGAAACTGAGACGGCAGAGGAAAAATGAGACAGCAGCAACTACCTCGGCAGGAATGCACCTAGACAGCAGATAGGCCTAGGGCCCTGGTTTAAGCAAGTCATCCCTAGTGGCGTACACATAAGGCACCTAGCATATACTAAAGTACTCCACAAACAAGACATACTGCTATAGTGCTTCTGCTACTATTAGTGGTGGGAAGGTGTTGGGAGAGCCGAGAAGGAATCCTTAAGCAACATTACACCCTACTCCACTCTGGGAGGAAGAAACCAGAGGCTCAGAGGGGTCCTGGGTCTGCTACATGTGGGGTCAGGGGTTATAAGGTGGTAGACAGGGAACGCTAATATCACTGGACCTAGAGACCCCAGCGGATGCTTTGATGAGCAACTCCTCTAGGGGGCTCTGGTGTACTCAGATTGGGCAAGCAGGACAGGGCCTGCTTTGGGCTGGCCAAGCCAGCCACAGCTCTCTGGCCCTGCTGACACTATCCCGTAGTAATGAGACGGATCCAATTTGTATCCAGAGCCCCACGGGGAGCAGCTGCCGCGGCAGGGTTTGAAGTAATTTAATTGGACACATTAGCCACAGAGCTCTCTCCTCTACTCCCCTGTTTGGGGCTTCATGCAGACACCCCTTTCACACTTACCCAGCCCTGGGAGGGTGTAGGCATACACACCATCAACCAGTTAGGCCAGACTCATTGGCACCCCTCTTCTCTTTTTTCTGGGGTTCCTGGAGGCACAAGAACCAGAGGCCCCTTTTTGCTGATGCAAACCATAGCTCTGGAAGCCTCCTGAAGCTGGGACTCAGACCCTCCCTCCTGCCTCCTCCAGTGGGAAGAACAGGGTCACCCCTTTCTCTCCACTGAGCAGCCCCAGAGGCCCTCATTCTCCCGAACTCCAAGGACACTGAAGGAGCAGGGCCAGCAGCACAAGCCTGCTCTGACAACACCTTGGTTCTGTCACTATCAGGGTAACTATTGATACAGGGGACAGTCCTTCTCTTGGGGCCTGGGGGAGGGGTGCAAACACACATGCACAGAATCAGTCACCAAAACACAGATGACTTCAGTTTAACCCAGCTATATGCATACACAACATACACCACACAGACACACATACCACATACACACCACACATCAGACACAGACACAGACACACACACACACACACACACACACACACACACACACACACCACACACACAGACACACACACATACATACCAGACACACACCACACACACACACACACACTCAGCATCATGGTAATCTTGTCTCTGTATACAGAATACCCTCACAACCCATCCCATGTTCACATTCATGCCTGCTTACAACCAGGTGAAGCCCTGATCTCTGAAGATGGAAGCCAAGTTGACAGGTTGAGGGTATGGTAGGGGGTAGGCAGGATCCCTAGAGAGTCCCCACCCTGTCAGGCTGAGTACAGGGCCGGGGGGAGGGGCCCTCCCGGGAGCTTTCCATTACTGCTACCTATGCACCTCAATGCACCTTGCTATGAATACACTCATTAGCTGCTGTTTACAGCGGGCAGGGCACTCGGCACAGGAGCGCAGCTATTACGGCCAGCCAGCTGCCTCCCGCACACGCACGCACGTAGGTACACACACAGCCACCAAGCTTCTGCTAGCACCCCAGCTTCCCCTCCCCCCTCGCTGGAGCCCCACATGTTCTCTCACGTGGATATACCAATTCCCCAAACATCCCAGCCCACCATATAACTCAGTTGCAGGCCCAACCACCCCAGGTGACATACCTTTCCCTAGGGCCCCTTCCAGGTAGAAGCTGCCCAGCCTTCCCGAGCAGCTGCTGAGCCAGCCCACCTTCCTATCAAGGGTTGGGAATGCAGGCATAGATGCTGGGCGCTCTCCAGTCCCTTCCACAGGTCTCATTCTGTCTGCCAACTCTGCTCCAACCCTTGGGGAATTCTGCTGGGTGAGACAAAGTCTGGCCCTCCAGAGGCAAGTTGGACAAAGCCCAGCAGGGCTACCCCCTGCTGCCTGGAGGTCAGCACCTCCATGTCCATGGAACTGGCACGATTCGCTTGGCACCACTGGCTGGGGTTCCCTGGCAAGGGAGAAGGGTACCCAGGCTTAGCCTGGCACAGACTGGCTCCGGCACCTGGCCAGAGCAGTGACCGCCCTGATGGAGAAAGCTGACCTCATTGACCGTGAGTGCCACCTGTGGGCACTGACCATGGAATGGGGACACAGAGATGTCTGTGCCCACCTGGGATATCTCAGTGTCTCTGAGAGGCCATGGAGCCAGCTCCTCCTCCTCCACCCAGGACTGAGCCTCCCAGCCAGCGCAGGCCCCCTCACCAGCTATTCCCCTGTTGTTCTAGGCCTGATTCCCCTGGGGGAAGCAGTTATTGAAAACGGTCCATCAGATTCAATAAGGATTCAAAGTCCCTGGGAGAATAGGTGGTGGGTGGAGAGTGGGGGTGGGTGGGAGGGGACCACACGCTCCTCCTCTGTCCTTTCCCATGACATGTTTCAACATCTGGGCTGGAGGGCCCTTGCTCTGTTGCCCTTGGAGTCTGTGGGTCAGCTAGGGCCAGGACCGGCTGACCAAAGACTTCCCTTTGTTTACTTGATGCCCACCTGTTCCTCTGCCTTTTAGCCTTCCCCATAACCCCTACCACCTACCATAAGCTGGCCCATCACCATGATCCGACCTTCTGTAGCATCCTACCATCAAAGAAGGTCTTCAGGGCCATCTCTTTTCTCAACCCTTGGGTCCTTAAACACATAGCCTGATGGCCAAGCTGTCTCTAAAGGGCCATGGAACACCACAGAGCAGTCGGTGATAGCCCTGTCTCCACAGCAACTCTACAGCTTAGAGGGGCCCCTATATCCCAACCCAGTGTTAGACCTGCTCAGCCTCAAACCCTGCCATACCTGTAGGGAGAACCACATGCTCTGATGTTCTAACCTCTGCGCCAAGCCCAGGACACAGGCATTACAGCAAATGAGGCCCGGTCAGGTGGGGTCAGCTAGGGGAGGACTGTCCTTTGGAGAGCAGTTGTCAGGGAAATTGTGGGACAGTCTGGCTTTGTTGGATTTCCACACCCAGCCTTAGCCCTGGTCCCATCCATGGGCCTTATACCATAAACTTAATCTGTTCTTTCATCCCTAACTCCAGCTTCACACCAACCCCTTCATTAGACTCTGCCCTTAACTGTGCCCAGGGAGTTGATAGTTGGTTTAGACAGTAATTACCTTGCCATGTCAAGGACGCGCATGTGTGTGTGTGTGTGTGTGTGTGTGTGTCCCCTTCACCCCTAGTGGATGACCTGCCTGACAGAGTGTCTGCAGGGGACAGAATCCACTAACAGGTGGGACAAATAAAGGCTTCAGGCACTGCTGTCCAGTGGGACTAACAAAGTCCCAGAAGCCTGGTAACTGAGTAGGAAGCCCTGGGGACCTGACCTCTCTCTCCCAGCCCTTCTCTTTGGCCTTGCTCACTAGCTCACTGCAAGGTCACCTCTCCCTCCCTCCTCCTTCCCACTGCTGTCCTGCCTGTCCTGCCTGCCCACTGCAACGCTGACCCCTGCAGGCCTGCTGAGGCCCTGCCCAGCCTGGGACAGGCAGTCAGAAAGACTAAAGGAGGCAGGCCAGGCCAGCGTTGGGATGCAGAAGATGAAGGTTGGGAGGGAGAGGATAGAGGAGGCTGCAGGTAGAGGGTGGGGGGCTGGGCAGCCTGGAGCAGTAGCTCATGGGTGTATATGGGAAAGACCAGGTCTGCATTCTCCACCTGGCTCCTGACTTCTGTTCTCTTCCACCACCTCTTCTTTATAATAACAGGAGTAACAACGCCTAGGGGCCAGGGATCAGGTGGAGAGAGAATAGCAGCTGTCAGGTAAAGTCTTGGTCTTAGGATGAGCCCAATGGGGACCTGCAGAGGGAGTGAGGGGAGAGAGAGAGCGAGCCCTCTGGCACTGGTTCAGGGCATGAGGAGCAGAAGAGGATATCTTTTTTTTTTCCTTTTTTTCCTTTTTTGTAATGAAGCAACAATGGGCCACAGGTGTTCCTGAGAAGGGTAGATGAAGAGATCAGGCTGTAAGAGGTACTGGTTCCTGTGGGACCAGAGGGGAGATGAGGGACTGGTCTGAGTCTCACTGGGAATTAATCTGCATATCTCACTCCTACCTGGTGGCAGGCAAAAGGGAGGGGGACATAGGGACAGCAGAGTCTGGGAGACCTTGAGTAAGTTGCTAGGAATGGAATTCTGACATGGAACTACAGGGATTCTAAGGAGTGGATGGTGATACTAAGGGGCACAGAAGGCCCCAGAGATGCCAGAGGATCGGGATTCAAACATACCCTCCCCGATCCAACCTATTTTTGGTTCCACCAGTCCAATGCCCACACCAGAGAGAAAAAAAAACCTCACCAGCTTCCTTCACAGTCAGAAACACTCTCACCACAGGCATGGGTGGGCCCTGCAGTTTCAAGGGACAAGATGGGCAAGCAGGAAAGGGAAGGTCCAGGGGCTGAAAGCCTGTCAGAAGCAGCTACGGAATCCAGGCCCTTTGCCCGAAAGATGCTGAGCACATCAAGTTGGTCTCTGTGGAGACGGCAGAGGTGCTTGGAGGAGTGGTACATCATGATGCCAAAGTATTAGAAGGAGAGCAGTGGGTGGGTGAGGGCATGGCCCAGGGCCTGTGACCTAATCGCAATGGAGACCATCCCCACTGCACACCCCCCACTCCTGAGCTGGGCTTTGAACTCAACTAACAAGAACGAAGCAAGCAAGAGGATGCCCCTACCTCTCCCTGGGGAGAAATGTCAGGCTAGGTGGTCTGTTCAGATAGATGATGAAAAGGCCCCTCAAAGGTAATGGCCCTTCAGCCCACACCTAGAGGACATTTAGAGAAGGGCGTGAAGCTCCAGAGAAGACTGAGTCTCAGAGCCCAGTGCTGACTGAATACAGTGTCTGGCCCCCAGGAGGTCAACCTCAGTGGACTTGGACTGCCCCTGGGAAGAAGACAGCAAGTGTGGATTGGGCATAAATGGGCAAAGCCAGTGTCCAACAGCTTCCTGTGCAGAGCTTCAAGGACTTGAGTCCCCTACTGTGGAGGGTTTCGGCTTGGCCTTCTTCACAGCACCTGCCTCCCCCAGAGACCCTTGTAGGGGGAACCCAGAGAGTCTTGTAGAAGTAGGTCTTAGGCTGGAGCTTTTAGCCTTGGAGAGCAGCCCAGAAACAGACCCCGGAGGGCAGGAGGCGTGAACTAGCAGGAGTGGGGGTAGGGGGGTCCTGCTGGGTCTAGAGAAGTATCCCAGGTGGGAGCTGGAACTGAGCCTGGACAGGAGCTGAAGGAGACCTGTCTACAGGTGGGCACTGCGTGGGGGAGGCGGCAGGAGCCAAGGAGGAAATGGCAGAGCAATCTCCAGAGGAAGAAGGAGAGATTCCTGGCTTAGGCTCCAAGGATGCTAGATGGATGCTAAGCCAACAGTGGGCTCCCAAGCCACTCCCTTTCAGAAAGGCAAAGGGGTGCGGCCCCCTTCCCCCTTTCCCTGGTAGGACTGGAGTGAGTTTGGTATTCTTTGCGTCCCCCCTCCCCAAGCTTAGGAGAACACTGCCCGCCGCCCCCATTGTCATCCACTGCTGCGCTTCCTCTTCAGGTACCCCTGCCTCCCCCTTCACCGCTCCTGCGGTTCCCCACCTCCCAGAAGCCTCTATCCCCCGCCGCTGCACCAGATTCCCACTTGCCCCCTGGAGCCCTCTCAATTCACAGTTGGCACCGCAGATGACACTCCGCTCCTCTGTGCCCACATCTTGGCCCAAAGCTGCCAGGATCTTCTTTGCCCTGAGGTCCCCCAACACTGACATCCCCGGGGCACTGGTGCTGGGGAGCAGGGGGTACCTCTGAGGGCACTGCCCGGCTCCCACGGGGACAGCAGCTCCTCGCTCCGCCACACACGTTGTCCTTGGGCTGCTGGGGGTGGGGGGGAGGTCTTTGTGGGGACACTGCGAAGTCGGCCCCGGGCATCCAGCCTACCAATGTCCCGACTGCGGGGTTTGAATAAGAGTCTCTGCCACTAGAACCCACGCCCCCGGGGCACGGATGACCCTGGTAGAAAGGGATGCAATTCGTGCGGCTCCAGCCGACAGCAGCCCCAAGCTGGGGCTCCGAGACGGCGCCCAGGCGCTGCAGCCGTCCTACCCGCCGGTGCGGGGCGCCCCAGCCCGTGCGGGGTGCCCCAGCCCTCGCGGGGCCGCGCTTACCTGGGCTGGCTGCCTCCGGGTCCCGGTACATGGTCCCCTTCGTCGCCGGCTCCCTCCGGGCTCCTCAGAGCCGCCTGCGGCCGCGCGCTTCTCTGCCGCCGCTGCAGGGCATGGGGCCGGGCGACCCCCGGGGGCGGGTCCGAGGGCGGGGGCCGCGCGGGCTGCACGGAGCCGCGGAGCCGGGGAGCGGGGGCCGCCCGCCAGCCCTCCGGGCCGCCCGCGGAGCACGCTGCCGCCGCCGCCGAGCCGCGCGGAGCCTCCTCCCTCTGGCCTGCGCGCCGCGTGTGCGCGCCGGAGCGTGTGTGAGTGTGTACGAGGCGGTGTGTGTGTGTGTGTGTATGTGTGTGTATGTATGTGTGTGCGTGCGTGTGTGAGTGAGTGTGTGTGTATGTGTGTGTGTATGTGTGTGTGTGTGTGTGAGAGAGAGAGAGAGAGAGCGAGAGAGTGTGTGCGCGCCCGGGGCACCGCCGGCGCCGCCCGCCCGCCGTGGAGCGCCACGGCCACTGCCGCTGCTGCGCCCACTGTCGGCCGCGCGCTGCACTGCAGCCCTAGACTGGCCGCCGCCGCCCGGAGCCGCCCCGAGGGCACGGCCGCCGCCCCGCGCACCCTAGGCGCTCACTGGGCCCCGCCTGGAAGGACGGCGGAGCTCCACCGCTATGCTCGTCTAGTTTACGGAAGACGTGATCCATTCGGCCCGTGCACCACGGGTGGCGGTGGTGTCGCACGCCACAGGGTCGCCCAGCTGGCCACCTCCTCCGATGTGCCCTCTGACTCCGCTCCGAAAGGCGTGGAGATCCACCCCAGATTTTCCGCTCGGTGGCCACTCGAGGGCGTTAGCTCTGGACACGGAACAGCGGAGGGCCAGGGAAGAAGGGTTGGTGGGTATCAAAACCAGGAGTGGAGTATGTTGCCAGCGCTGGACCTCGGTCTGACGGGCTTGTGTTTCCTAGAGCTGGCCAGTTGCAGGAACGGATAGGACCAGAATCTCCATCTTCCGTGGGGTACTAGGTATCAAGACCCTTCCCACTTATTCCAGCTCCAAGAGAGAAGAAAGCAACCGTTCAGCCCCTATTCATTCCTTTCCTGACCCCATTCTTCTGGTCCTTTCCCTTGACCCAGTGCACCCTTGATAAGAATGAAAACCCCCTTTCTCCTGTCAACCTTGAGGATATCTTGGTGTGCTCTCTGCCCCTGTATCTTTTCAACATTGTCCAAATAGGACAGACTCTGTTTTTCTCTACAGAATAAAGACTATTTGATTCTGGGGCAGGGAGGAGACTTTTAAGGCCCACGACTGAAACATGGGGATAAAATACCATGCCGCCTTGCACACGTCTACACAGGCTCTCACTTCCCTGCCCCCAACACTCTCAAGCATACAAACCACCTAGGTCATGAAGAGCAATAGACCCCTCCTACGGTGCATGTCTTGCCGTACCCTACACTGAAAAGGTTGAATGGCTAAGACAGCACAATCTTTGGGTTACAAATGTCAGCATTCCTCCTTCTATGCAGTTCACAAGTGAACCAGGCTTTTCAACATTGAAGGTTTCTGCTCCACAAAAGCCACCTATCTGGCTTTATACTGTGTGTATGGCTCGTGCCCTGCCATACCTCCACCTCCCACACAGTACAGGCAGCCAGCACCCATGGGGATGAACCTTTGTTCCAAAAGTCCCTCATTGTGCTTGTGCACGCACATGAACAAAACACACACACCATTTCTTGGAACTCACATAGAACCACACACACACACACACACACACACACACACACACACATATTCACCTCCACCCACAGCTTTTCCGGTTGAGAAACAGATAAGGAAAATTCCCCAGCAAAGCTTCTCTAAGACTGTTCTGGTGAAGAGCATACTTCCTGGGATTGAAGAGTCTAATAAAACGGAAGTGGGGAAAAGGCACTTGTAGGGTTGGGTCTGTATTTCCCCAGTGGCCAGAAATCCCAGCCCTCACTCTGCGATCAAGGACTGCTCTGTCCCCCATTCATCATGCACCCAAGAATTCAGGAGCTAGCCACAGCCTGTTTTGGGGGCCCAGCAAACCCTAGGAAGCCAAGCTGGGGCTCTAGGGTCTCCAGTTTTCATTCATCCCTCCTCCTAAATCCAGCCGCCTCTTTCAGTGCAAGAGTGCCTCATCTACAGGGCACTATCAGTGTGGTATGCAGAAAGGGCCCTTCTGCAGGAACCATCCTACTCCAGATCCCTCCCACCCTCCTGGGGGTGGGGGGCAGCATAATCCCTTGCCATTGCAACCTGACAGGTCTTTCGCGGGGCAGCTGGAAGCTCCTAGTTTCTCAGAGCCGATGAAGAGGACAACAGAGCGATGACACAAGCCACCTCCTCAGGTGACAAATGGTAAAAATCAAGCCCCTAGAAGAGATCCTGGGAGCCCAATGCAGCCACAGAAGCTGCTTAGAGGACATGGAGAAATTCTTGGTTTAAATCCCAGCATTTTGCATGCCAGTCTGAGATCCATGGGTAGACCTTTCCATTTGCTCCCATCCCAGGACTTGCAGTGTCTCTCTTTAAAAAAAAATCAACTCCAAGTCATTCTCTCTCAGCAGGTATGAGATAGCTATTACTCCCCAACCCAAGATGGACAGTCCCCTAGACATGCTAGATAAAACCTCATGAGATTGTTTTGTGCAAAACAAGGCTCCAGGGCATTGTGGGGTTTGATTTTTTTTATTTTTATTTTTGAATACTGGGGATTGAGTCCAGTGCCCTATGCTTGCAAGGGAAGTACTCTGCTACATCTTCAAACCCCTAAGACTTTGAAAACCTCCTTTTTCTCCCCCTCAGGCACTTTGTTTAGGGGAAGCAGAGGCACTGGAAAGGAAGAAATAGAGATTCGTGTGGCTCTGCCATTGTATTTAGCCTGCACAGACACACATTTTAAGGTCTTGGGTTCTTCGTTCTATATCGAGGATAGCAATTCTTATTATTTGATTGCTGTAAGATTAAATATGCCGATACCATTAATAATATTTTAAGCATTGGTTTTATTCTTGATATTGATTTCTATTATTATTGTTCATCCTTAAGAGAGATACTACGCTGGGCAGTGGTGGCACCCGCCTTTAATCCTAGCATTTGGGAGGCAGAGGCAGGAGGATTTCTGAGTTCGAGGCCAGCCTGGTCTACAGAGTGAGTTCCAGGACAGCCAGGGCTACACAGAGAAAGAGAGAGAGAGAGAGAGAGAGAGAGAGAGAGAGAGAGAGAGAGAGAGAGAGAGAGAGAGAGAGTAAGTACATATTCTCCATTCTCATGCTTTGCTTATTGAGGAAGTCATTTCAGAAGTCTAACCTCAAGCCATTCTGCTACATTTGAGGGCTACTCTCTCCTGCTGGAGCATCATGAGAGCCCAGCCAACTGGGAGTTCCTGCCTTCTGAGCACTCACAAAGACTGGGAAGACGCAGGAAATGGACCTGAGTGAGAGCTCAGGTTTTTGGGCAAGGACCCAGGAGACTGAATTACTCTCACCTTGCCCTCAGGCCCTGGCTCTTAGAAGAAGTCCTGGGCCTCTGGAGAGGAACCTTCAGGAGAGGCCCTCTTCTTCCATGATGCTGCAGGCCCCTGTGTCCTGGGTTCCATGACGTGGCAGGAAGCAGTCACAGCACCTGATTCCCCCAGGACTGGCTTTCGGCATGCCTTGGACCCCTTAGGCCTGTTTCCCATCTGGTGCAGTCTTTGAAATCAGGTGTCCTGGGTCAGCTGCAGGCTGGGAGTAGGAGCAGGGAGGGACATTCTGTCCCTCCAGAGCAGATGCCAGGCTTCTACTCTCCCAAACAGGGCCCCCGAGGCCACCTGGCTGTGTTGCTAGGCCACGACGTGGAGGCAGGGCTCCTGGGTCCACCAGCTTCTTCCCTGGTATGATCTCTATACTGCTGCCTCCCTACAGCTCCTGTCCCCTTACCCCCCCCCCTACCTACCAGGCTACAGGATGAATTATTAATAAAAATGCTGAGGAAGCTGTTTGTGTGTGCATGTGACAGAACAAACACATCTCTCTCCTTGTCACAATCCATGTGGCAAAAGACTCGGATACAGCGTTAACCTGATCCAGGAGTGACAGGCAGAGACCAGCTTGCACAGCCACATCAGAGCCTATACAATGTGCTAGGCTAGCAGCAAACAATTGTCTCACAGCCCTGTCCCCATGGCCCCCTGCCAGCCCCTTCCTCCTCTGCATAGGCCCAGAGTCTGGAATGGATAAAAGCATAGGATTAATATGTCACCCAGGTATGCTGGTGTTGCATGCCCATAATCCTAGCACTTAAAAGGTTGAGGCGAGAGGATCAGGAGTTCAAGGTTAGCCTGAGCTATAAAAGATCTCGTCTTAAAACAATAATAAACAGATGTCATTACCCTGAAGGGACAGGGCATCAAGGATCAGGAAGGTGGCAGCAGCTATCACTGTGCCTGTCTCATCTCAGGGAGTGTAATGAGCACTGTTGGATTTCTTACCCATCCCAGCCCTGTGGCACTCCTACTTTGGAAGTCTAGTCCTAAAGACAGAGACTCCATGTTACAACATTAAGAGCATAATTCTAGCCCTGTGCTTTACTCCTGCCTCTGTTTCTCAAACTGTTGGTCACTAGTCACTTACTCAACATCTCTGGGCCTCGGTTTCCCAACCTGTAGAGTAGGGCTAAAATAGTACTGCAAAAATGTCAAAATACATTGAAGAGATGGCAAGGTGTCTTTCCAGACTCCCTGGGGGTGACCCCAAAGCATCAAGAACCCTGACCCAGCCTGATCTTTGTATAGCTACAGGCCCTCAAGGATCTTCAAGGCTCTGTTGCAGGTCTAGAAGCATTCTCGTACCTCCATATCATCTGTCTGCCCTTGTGCTTTCCCCATCTTGATTCTCTCTCTCTTTTTAAACTTAAAAAAAAAACATTTATTTATCTGTTTTGTGTATGTGCGTGGGCATGCACATGCCATAGTTTGTGGGAGTCAGTTCTCTCCTTCCACTATCTGAGTTCCCAGGACCAAGTTCAGATCATAGGGTTTGGTGGCCGGTGCCTTTACCTGCTAAGGCCTCTGTGCCCCTGTCTCTCTTTTCTCCATGGTCCTCCTGCTAGCCATTAATGCTTGGCTCAGCTCTTGTAACATCTGCCCCCAAAGCTGAAAACAGGTGTCCTTCTTCTAGTAAACCCATCTAGGGACAGCTACAGCCTTAGTCTTGGGCCTCTGTGTTGACTTTTAGGCTGCTCCAGACCCCTGAGAACGACACCCCTTGAAGCTTCTTATCTTGCTGATGCCAAATTCAAGCATCTGATTTAGGACCCTCAATTTTTCTGAGAATCAGTTTACAATTCTGAGCCATAAGGATGCTCTTTTGCCATCTTGATAGTGTTTTAGGTCTTGCTGAAAGAAAGAAAAAAAAAAAGCAGGCACAAACAGATATAACATTTTTGCTTATCAGTGAGTGTGTGGTCTAAAGTTTCCAGTAAAAGATCCGTTGTCCTGACGCTCTGCAAGATGGTTTCCAACAGTCCCAACCCAGTTCTTCACACTCTTCACCTTCCCCATGATTACTCTGGGTCATGAGAGAGGTGGGCTAGGGGGAATCTATTCCTAAAGTGTTTCCCTCCAGCCTTTGTGGCTTCTCCCTCCTGCACTGTGTGGCTGGAGCCAGCCTGTCTGCAGCTCAGACTGGTGTTTTAATCCTTCTTGGAACCCATTGAACCGGCTTCACCTGCCTTTCAAGGTATTTAAAGGTTCTTTGACCAAATGCTTTTTGATCCTCCATTGATGGGAACCGAGCAGAGGCTCTTTCGCCAGCTGCCCCATTCCCCCTATGTGATTAGTCTCTAAGAGCTCTTTTTGATATTGCAGAAACCGTCTGTGGTTTGTTCAAAGTCCTTGCTCTTGCCACTGCCTCCTCCAGAGAGCCAAGCTGGTCAGCTCCAGCCTCCAGTGCCCATCCTCAATGATGACCTAGTTAACAGGGTCCTCCCAGTGTCGAACTCCCACCGGGACTGTTTTGGGACCTCATCCCCAGTCTAGTTAACAGAGAATCAGGTACTGCTCCTTTCAGGGAGTGTCCTCTTGTCTAGATAGGAGTGAGTGACCACAGGGCCCATGAAGCCTCTGGACCCATTTTCAGGGTCTGGTTAGTGAGAGATCTTAGCATGATGCCAAGAAAGAGGAAATGGAGGCTCTGAGTCCCAGGTTCCATGTGTGAGGGGATGGAAACTGGAACATACAACAGTCATGTCCCCCTGACCCTTTCAAGGCAGCGTTTAGTGTATCCCAGGTTGGTCTCCAACAGGCTATATAGTTAAGGCTGAGCACAAACTTCTGATCCTTCTGCCTTTGTCATTCCAAGTGCTGATGGAACAAGCACTTGCAAGCCAATTTATGTAATGCTGAGGATGGAATCCAGGGCTTTATATATGCCAGGCAAACACTTTAACTGCATACATTCCCAGCCCTATCCCAAGATCTCTGTGCTCCAGTAGTGAGTAGCTTCCAGTCTCCAAAGTTCCTCTGGGCTGGGCTCAGATCCAAAGTTGGAGGGTCAGGGTTGAGAAAAACTAGGTTCCCTTGCTCCTAATAGTAAAGAACTTGTAATCGCCCAGCTTGGGGCCCCGGACTGCCACCTCTCCACCGGAACCCAGAGCGGGTGGTCCTTGTCTCCAATTTGGACCAACCCAGTGCTGAAGTTCCAGTAGTGTCCTGACATAGTGTCCTGACATAGTGTCCTGACAGGCAGGAACCCAAGAGGGCTTGCGCAAATCGGGGCATTGCAGAGCCCTGGTGAGCTGACAAATATTCAGACTAGAGAAGATAGGACCCAGGACCTGGAGAAGCATCCTCCCTGGAGGAGGAGACCCAAACACAGAGCTGGTAAGCATCCAATGCTGGAAAGTGCTCAATCTCTGCCCAAGGCCCACCTCAGCTCTTACTGAAGTTGAAGATCTGTAGTGGGTGTGAGGGTCCTTCAGATCACGTGATTATGCACCGGCTGGCCTGTAACTGCCCTCTCTAGATTTGGGCTTAGGATGAGTTCCAGCACCCAGGTAGTGTAAGTCACTAGACCCCTCCTTCACTAAGACCTCCTGAGAGGCTGCTGGGCACATTGGCTGTGCCAGATCCAGCGCTAGAACCCAGTCCCGGCAACTGTGATAATCATAATAGCAGCAGCCAGCGTTTATTGAGCTCTGAGGGCTTGCCTGGCCCGAGTGCCAAATGCATAACACACATTATCCCACTTAATAGTCACAGCAACCAACATAGAAACCATCCCGTGGTTATCCCCTTAGGAAGGTGAGGAGGCTGAGCCTCCGAGGTCGTGCTCCCCCTCCCTCGCTGCTCCGCTGCTCTGCAAGGTCGCAGCCAGAAGGAGGGGATAAGGGAGCCAGTCACCTGAGTGGGCTGTGAAGCTTTGGAGGTGAAATTGGGCAGGTACTGGGGCAGCCCCTCAGCCACCTGTGGTCCTGCCCACAGAGGTGAGGGAGGGGCAGAGGTTCCCAGCAGCGAGGGAAGAGGGAAAAGAAAGGGTTCTATCCCCTACTTCTCTGCTGCTCTGATTTCTCCCAGGTCCCTGTCTTCCTGCTCCCATCCCCCCAGCTGTGGGTGGCCCCCAAGGCTGTCTTCAGCCTTCATCTTCCTTGCTTTTCTCCTTGTGATCTCATTCACTCCCACAGCCTCAGCTTCTGCTTCAACCCTGCTTCCAGTCCTGTCTCTGGAGCCCTGACCTCCCTCCTGAGCCTGGCATCTGCATTCTTAATGAAGCATCTCCACCCAGGTGGAGTGAACTCATTCCCTTCCCCAGGGAAGCAGCCCCCATTAGATCACAAGGCCGCCCACCCCAGAAGGCCTCATTAACTCTCCCAAGTCCCAGATCTGTTTCCCAGATCCTCTTGGAACTCTTTCCCTCATCCAGTCAGCCTCTTAGCCCTGCAGTGCTTCTCACATCCTATCTCTGACTCTGCAGCCACCTCCCCAAGTCACATTCACAGCCTCTCTCTCACCCCACACCTCAGGCATGGCTCCTGACTGTCCCTCCCCCTCAGTCCTTCTTCAGTGTGACTTTCTAACCAAGATCAGGCCTCTTGTTTCCCAAATCCTGGGGGTCTTCAATGGCTCCTTACTACCAGTAACAGTAGCTATGAGTACTTTTGCCCTAAATAACATTTTCTCTGGTATGGCTTCTATATCTTGCCCCCTTGCTGGTTCAGTGCCCCAATGTTTAGCTAAAAATTCTTTCTCAGTTTCCACCAATAAGTTTCCATCCTATAAAGCCCAATGGACAATCCACTTCTTCTAAGGAGCTGTCCCTGATTGCCTTAGGAAAGCTTCTCCAGAAGCCCAAATGTATGCCCTCTATAGAACCCTCAACAGGATTCAGCAGCAGCTTTCTTTTCCCCTTTCTTTCTTTCTTTCTTTCTTTCTTTCTTTCTTTCTTTCTTTCTTTCTTTCTTTCTTTCTTTCTTTCTTTCTTCTTCTTCCCTTTCTTCCTTCGCTCTCTTTCTCTCCCTTTCTCTCTTTCTCTCTCTCTCCTCTCTCTCTCTCTCTCTCTCTCTCTCTCTCTCTCTCTCTCTCTCTCTCTCTCTCTCTCTCCCTCTTCATTTTTGTTTTGTTGTTGTTTGTTAGTTTCTTTGAGATAGGGTTTCTCTATGTAGCTCTGGATCTCCTGGAAGTTCATCTGTAGACCAGGCTGGAACTCACAGAGAATCTCAAGTCACTACCTTCCAAGTGCTCAGATTAAAGATGTGCAGTACCACAGCTTAGCTTATTTAGCATCTTTCTAATCATACAGTACATTGGAGATCCTTCTTTTATTTAATTTCTTATAGGGTCTCACTGCGCAGCTCAGGTTGACCTTGAGATTCCCTCCTCCCTGTCCCTCCCCCCTAAGCACTGTGATTACAGCCAGACACCACCATGCCTGGCAGTGGGAACACTTTAAATGCAAGAATTACTTATTACTATCCATCTTCATTTTCTTTCCTTCACGTTTTTATCGATCCATCCAACAAACGTGGGTTGAGTAGCTACTTTATGCTAAGCATTGGGTACAAAGAAGTCCAACTCTGGACTGCCTCTAGGTGCCAGGTGTGCAGTGGAATTGGGTCAGTGACAGAGGGATGTTTGAGTACACTCAGTTTGATAGCCACCAGAAATGCCAGACTTTTGGTGATGGCATGCAGCCGTCGTAAGACCAAGTCTTGCAGGGTGAACAGTGCAGCGTGTATAATTGCAGGCATGAGTCAAGTCCTCTTGGATGAGAGAAAACAATACAACGACCTTAGCCCTGGGGGAATCCAGAAGCTTCAAAAATGCCCACAGTGTTGCATCAAACATGAGTCTCATAAATCTTTGCTGAATTACGTGGATTTGAGGAAGAAAGAAAACATAAATGAGACTAGAGAGAAGGCTATGGGGGCGGGGGGTGGGGGCAGGGCATGTTTTAAAACATCTGCACAAAGCAGCCCTGCCATTTACTACAGAGGGATTAGGTGAGCTTGTGGATGTATACTACTCTGAACTCGCAAGAAGAGTGCTAAATAAATAAATATAATAATAAATAAATATACTGGTGATGTCCCCGTCAGACCAGGTTAGTCCTTCTGTCTATGAAACTTCAGTTTCCCCCAACCCTGAGAAAATCAGTCAGGTCCCATGGCAGTTGACTTCTCTCACTGGGTTTCAGTTTCTCTCTCTGCCTACAGTGTAAAGGCATGAGAAGGTGTGGTCCTGAGGATATCTGGTCCTGCTGGTGACACAGTCCCAGGGACACTATCTGCCCAGGACACACCCTCTCTGTTCTGTCCTCCTTGCCACACCCTGGGCTGAACTGATCTTTTGTTTCACTATGACCAGATGATACGGAGCAGAAACAACTGTGAGAAGAGGGATTTATTTTGGCTCATGGTTTTAGGGGCTTTCAGCCCATCAGAGCCAGGAAGTCTCCGTGGGGCAACCCTGCCTGCAGCAGCGGGAGTGTGAGAAACTGTTCACATGGCCTTGGATAAGAGCGGAAAGCAGCTGAAACTAGGAACCAGGCTCAGTGAACTACTTCTTCCAGCTAGGTCCCACAATCTAAAGACTTCAGAGTCCTCAAAATTAAATTATCAGCTGGGGAACAAGCAGTTTGAAATGAGCCTGTGGAGGGCTTCTCAGATTCAAATTTTAAGAGGTGATAAGTTCCCACACACACATAGTTTCCCTCACTTCACAACTTCTCATTACCATTATACTCAGTCCTCTTCCCCTGACCTCATGTCCTCCCCACATTCCACTGCCCTGATCTCCTTCCCTTATCCATTGCCCTTCTTCCTACCCTCACCCCTTGCTCTCCTCCCCTGCCCTCCTCCTCTGCTCTCATCCCCTGCCCTCCTCCCCTGCCCCCATCCCCTACCCTCCTCCCCTTCCCTCCTCCCCTGCCCTCATTCCCTGCCCTCATCCCCTTCCCTCCTCCCCTGCCCTCTTCCCCTACCCTCCTCCCCTACCCTCCTCCCCTTCCCTTCTCCCCTGCCCTCTTCCCCTGACCCCATTCCCTGCCCTCCTCCCCTGCCCTCCTCCCCTGCTCTCATCCCCTACCCTCATCCCCTTCCCTCATCCCCTTCCCTCCTTCCCTCCCCTCCTCCCCTTCCCTCCTCCCCTGCCCTCTTCCCCTGCCCTCATCCCCTGCCCTCATCCCCTACCCTTATCCCCTGCCCTCTTCTCTGCCCTCATCCCCTACCTTCATCCCCTGCCCTCCTCTCTGCCCTCATCCCCTGTACTCCTCCCTTGCCCACATTTCCTGCCCTCATCCCCTGCCTTCATCCACTGCCCTTCCAATTGGCTTCTTTTTTTTTTTTTTTTTTTTTTTTTTTGAGACAGGGTTCCTCTGTGTAGCTCTGGCTGTCCTGGAACTCACTTTGTAGACCAGGCTGGCCTCGAACTCAGAAATCCGCCTGCCTCTGCCTCCTGAGTGCTGGGATTAAAGGCGTGCGCCACCACGCCCGGCCCAATTGGCTTCTTGCTCTATATTCCCTACTCAACCTTCAACCTAGCCTCCCTTTCTCTATGGTCACCTATGACATCCAAACATCAGGTTAGAGCTCTTTCATGGATGTCCTTTGTTTTTGAGCAAAATCTCAGATTCTCTTTTCTACCTAATCTTGGCAGGCTTGCCAAAGAGGGCTGAGTGCTTGCTTAGCATTTCAGAAGCCCTGAGTTTAATTCCCAGGACCACATAAGCTAGATGTTGTAGTGCACACCTTTACAGGTAATCCTAGCACTCGGGAGGTGAAGGCAGGAGGATCAGTTGTTCAAGGTCATCCTCAGCTATAAGAAAAGCGCAAGGTCACCCTGTTCTACATAAGAGACTGTCTCAAAAAAAAGGTGATGGGGAGCACAGACAGTGCTTCAGACAGTGGACACAAAGGTGGGTACCTGTGATGGCGCCTGGGTGGAAGGGTCAGAAACCTGATAGGACAGGAGCCTGGGATGGGCATCAGGGCTTCTCAGGCACACCTGCTGTGTTGTAAGTTCTCCTACTGGGGATGCAGCAGGGTCTGAAATAAAGATATCTGCCCTTGGAAAGCTGATACCCTAGCCCAGCAGGGGAGACAGCAAGCAGCACTAAGCATCAGAATACAGAATAAGTTAGAAGACGTGAGCACCGTGGGAATAAGAGGTGGCCATGCCAATATTCACCAGGTGGATGTGCACCGTTGCCTCAGAAAAGGGTCGGGGACAGGCTTGAGGGAAGGGAGAGATTTAGCCCTGTGGCCCTGTGTGTAATAGAGGGTCGGAGGATAGAGAGCAGCCAGGAAAGACCTTAAGGCATAAGCATGCCTGGGGTATTAGAGTGTTAGCAGGAATACTGGTGGGCTGGAGAGAGAGAGGAAAAGAGATGAAGTGACAAGATGTGTCACAGCAAAGACTCTGGAGGCAGAAGGCCACTGAGTGTTCTGTGAAGGGCAAGGACAAATAGGAGATGGCTTCCATGGTGGGAGAGCCTCTGTGGCTGTGGGGAGGAGTCGGGCAAGCAGAGGGAGGCGAGGTGGATGCTGTTGTGATAATCCAGGCGAGAAACGATGGTGGTTGGATGCCATGGGGGAGGTAGATCTATTTTGAAGGCAGAACCAAAAGGATTTCCTGATGGATTGGATCTGAGTTGTGACAAAAAAGGAGGAGGTGAGGCAGCCAGCAGGGTTTGGCCTGAGTGGTGGAGGGTGGGATTATCAGTGGATGACTTGGAAGGTTCTCATTCCAGCTGCCCTCCTTCCCAATCCTTTCTCATATCGCCCACCGCCAAGGAAGCTTTTTAGACATTTCCCCCAGTTGCTCCTCCCTATGGAATTTTAATTCCAAAGTTACCATAAGTTAATATACTTTGAGAAATCACAAACCATTGCACTATGTAAGATGATTTTTGTCTTCCAAAAATCAACTTTTGCATCTCTGTCTCGGTCTGACTCTCTCTCTCTCTCTCTCTCTCTCCCCCCCCCCCGTGTGTGTGTGTGTGTGTGTGTGTTTTCTCTGAGGGACAAATATATAATGGATCAAGTAGAACAAGGGAGAACCAAGATCAGCTTTGCCTGTGTTGGGTCAGAGTTTTCCAGTACAGAGAAAGATCACACACAGATGGGTGCATACTTGAGGTCCAAGGCTGGAAATGAGGATCTGGAATCATCAGTATATAGATAGTGTTTAAAGACAGGAGAGTGCATGAGCTTGTTGAGCTTGTTGGGGGAGTAATGAAGAAAGAGATCAAGATCAAAGGCTGAGCTTGGAGTGTCCAGTGATACCTGAGGGATGGGAGAAAAGCTGCATAAAAGTTGAAAGGAACAACCAGGGATGTAGAGAAAAAAAGGAAGGGAGGGGAGAGGAGGGGAAGGAAATGAAGGGAGGGGGGAGGAGGGGAGGGGAAGGGAGAAGAGAGCAGAGGGGAAAAGGGAAGGGAAGAGGAGAGGGGAAGGGAGGAGAGAGGGGAGGAGAGAGGGGAAGGGAAACTGATGACTCCCATGAGCACAGTGGAAATCATGTTCCTAGGAGCAGGAACTGTCAAAGGCCTCCAGAAAGCCAGTTATAGGAAGCATGCAAACTGATCATTGGTAGAGCCCTGTGGGGGCCTTTGGACATCTTCATGACACAATCTCTGAGAGAGGAAACTAGCAGGAGATTTTGTGGACAGAAGGCAAGGCAGTAGCTGGGAGAGGGAGAGGGTAAGACAGGATACAGAGGTTGAGTGAGATGGGAGGAAAAGTATCAGGCTCATGTGTGGCTAGATGATTGGTGCAGAGGAAGTGGCTGGGGATGCAGTGATAGGGGCAGGATGCTCCTGAACAGAGCATAAGGTGTGGGTTCGAAGTCTCAGTGGCCGGGAGCATGGGAAGTCATAGACAGAGTGTGGTGGGGTATCCCGGAGGGTGCAGATACCGATGGGGAGGAATACACCCATGCAAACCTGAAGGTGCTTCTGATCAATCACCTTCAGGGAACTGGGAAACAAGGTCAACCTTTGAATGAGGTCTGGAAGGACAGGGGAGGCCAAGCACGGAGAGGGCGTGGATGAAGGGAGCAGCGATTGAAGCCCCGAGTCTCCCAGACTTCTCATCACAAGGCCAGACTACTCAAGCTCCCTGACCTGCTGAACTGTAACTATGCTGGGGAGAAGGGAAAGCAGAGGTTATCAGGGGCCACTCTTCAGGTGCTGTCTACCTTGTTTGTTGAGAGCCTGGCACTTGCTGATGATGCTAAACTGGTTGATGATCAAGCCCAAGAGACCCACCTGCCTCCACCTCCCCAACACTGGGACTACAAGTGCTTTCTACCACAGCAGGCTTTTATTGTGAAGCTACTGAGGCTCGAACTCGGGTCCTTGTACCTCCATGGCAAGTGCTTCCTGACTGAGTCAGTTCTCCAGACCCCAAATTGACGTTTTAAAAATGTTTATTCCTATGACTACACCAGAAGAGGAGCCATGTCAATTAGTTCCTAGTGACTGGCAGGGCTGTGTAGTCAAGCAGCCGGTGTTGGAAGGAATCTGGACCTTTTTGTTTTTTCTAATGCCCTGTGCCTTCCAGTCTGTGAAGCAGAAGCAGGGGAAGGAGCCAGTACCATGTTGTTGGTGTTTTGTACCTGTTACCTATGGAGAGGATGAAGAATGAAGAAGGAGTGTGGGGTGGGCTTGTTCTTTGCTCCTACATACCAAGCAGAAAGAAGAGGGTCAAGTCACATCTGTGTCCCCACTGAGGGAGGTCTTTGATTCCCTGAGCCCCAGCACTCGACTCCACTACGCGAGTTGAAAAGCACTCAGTTAGGTGTGAATCCTGGGGACAGACCCACCAGGGAGCTCAGAACAGTCGAAGGCCAGGGCCACACTGCTCACTTCACAGAGCTAATAGGATCAGGGAGATGAAGCCTTTTCCCTAGACCCCACCCTTGGACTTCCTCCCCAGCCTGGCCCTTCCTGTTTGCCTCCCTGCCTTTCTTTCACCTCCACACCCCTGCACATTTCCTCCATGGGTTCAGAAGAGGTGTGGCTTTCTCTCTTAAGAGCCTAGAATGACTCTGATGAGGGTGAGCACGCATACGCACATATGTGTGCATGTGCTTATATGTGCATATGCACGTGTTTATGAATATGTGTGTGTGTATGTGTGCATCTGTGTATATGTGTGTGAGCATGTGGTTTACGTATATGTGTGCATGCATGAGTGTGCATGTAGGGGATAAGAGGACTGAAGGAGACTGTGTGGTCTAGCTCCCTGACCATAAAAAAGACCTCAGAAAAACAGTCCTGGGAGGGACCTCCGGGTCCTGCCTAGATACCTGCCGAGCACACTTGCCAAGCAGAGCCATTTGCTCCCAGCAGTTCACTCTCTACCTCTAGCAACCTGGAAGCAGCAATAAAACCTCTTCACGGGGGCGGGGGGTGGGGGGCCTTCAGGGAACAGGTACTAATGGGCCAGAATAGGCTCCATGGCCTGGGAGAACAGCCACAATGTTCCCTCTGCATCCAAAGGCCTAGTGGGGGCTGGGCAGGAGCTGCTAAGTGCCAGGTGGTGGTAAGGCTTGAGTGAGGTGGGTACAGACAGAGTGTTCAGCAAAGCCCTAGTCCTGCTCCTCGCCTCTTAATGAACGGAGAATGGCAAGAAGCTTCGGCCTCAGGTCTCAGCAGAGGGTGGCTCCTGCACTAATGCCTGGCTGCCTAGGTCACTTCATGTTCTGCAAGCAGGCAGCCTAATGGAGAACTGGTTCTCAGGTGCCCCTGGCCCCTCTCTCTGCCCTTCTCCCCAAGAAAGCTGTAGCAGTGGGTCTAGGTGCAATCCACAAACTGGGGTCTTTGAGCATCACCCAGCCATGCCCACTCTGCTTGCAGCAGGAGGCAAACCAAGCAGAAAGGCATGGAGCCAACCTACAGATGTGCAGCCATCATTCCCAGGAAGCCTGGTGACACTTTGTCCTCCTTCTCTCCGATGACTGAGACAAAAGAAGTCACTTAAGGGCCCTCACTCACGGTGTCCAGCCAGAAGCAGAGTAGAATAGGGTGACAATAACCACTCTTTTTACCGAGGACCTACTGTGTGCCAGGCGATATTGTAGATGTCAGGAGGAGTGCGGAATGAAAAGCTTCCCTTAGAACCCATACTGCTGGATTTGGTCCCTGTCGCTGTCGTCCCCAGTTTACAGATGGGGAAACTAAGGTTCGAGGGATGAAAATGCCCAGGGAGCAATCCAGGCTCTTTAACCACTGGGTGGTAGAGTAGGGGTTCAAACCCTGGCATGTCAGATTCTATCCACAGCCTTGCCTCTTAACCCCTGAGAATCAAAAGACAGGTACTGATCACTCAGTAAGTAGCCTCTGGTCAATTTCCCTCATGTGTAGGGTCCAAGAGTCTTTTGCAACTCTGTAAATCTGGGCTGTCGACAGACCTGGAACCCATCTGGCTCCCTGAAACCCATGCCACTGAAGACAGGCAGGTGGGCCAGGAGTCCAGCCTTGCAGAGAAATAGAAATTTGTTCTCTGACCCTTGGAGAGCATCCTGGTCTAGCTTTGCCACCACCCTCTAGGCCTTTTCACAGGGGTTGTCTAAGACCATTGAAAAACACAGATATTTGCATTATGATTCCTAACAGTAGCAAAATGACAGTTATGAAGTAGTAGCAATGGAAACAATGTTATGGTTGGGGGGGGGGTCACCATGCTATGAGGAACTGTATTAAAGGGTCACAGCATTAGGAAGGCTGAGAGCCACTGCTCTAGGGGCACTGAGTTTTATTTCCAACACCAGTTTCAGACCCAGAATGAATTGGAAGACTTGAGTTTTAATCTGCACTCTGCCATTGATCCCTTGCTATGATTGGGGAGGCTCCAGTTCCTCCTTTGGGTCTCTATTTGTATAATTATGGGGTTCATTTACCCCTGAGTTACCTCAGCCCTGTTAACTAATTGTAGAAATGTGTTGAGCCCTATATATAGGAACACACTCAAGCTGAGTGTCTGCTGTCGCAATCTCTACTCATCAGGTGCTATCTCCTTCTAAAAGATGAAGTGTGGTGATTTGACTAAGAATGGCCCCCACCAGGCTCATATTTGTGAATGCTTAGTCACCAGGGAGTGGCACTATTAGAAAGGATTAGAAAGATTAGGAGGTGTGCCCTTGTTAGAGGAACTGTATCACTGGAAGTGAGCTTTGAGGTTTCAAATCTCACCTGGCCCAGTATCTCTCTCTGCCTAAGGATCAGTGTGTGGGGCTCTCATCCACTGCTCCAGCACCTGCCTGCTTGTCACCCTACTCTCCACCATATGATAGTGGACCAAACCTCTGGAACTGTAAGTCAGCTTTCTTCCCTTGTTCACTGTGTTTTTTCACAACAATAAAACTGTGACTAAGACAGGAAGGCGGAAGAGTGACATTGCTCACCCAGTCCCAGTGTCTCCTTTGCCCATCTGTTCCCTCAAGGCTTTGCATCTGAGCCCTTTCACACTGTGCAGGGGGAGACCAGAGGTGTGGAAAAGATGGGCTGGGCCACACAAAATCATGGCAGGTCAGGCTAGGTAGTGGGGAGGACCTCTTGGAAGAACATGCTTGGCTGGAAAGATGTTTCTCGTCAAAAGCTTGCCTGCCAGGTAATGGGCTGATCATTTCTTCAGCTCCTTGTTAAAAAAAAAAAAAAACCCTGTCTAACATAGCTGAGAGAAAAGTTCCCAAGAAGGAAGATGAGACAGGGGTCTGCAGCTTGACCTCAGCTTGACCTCCTCTACACCACCCAGCTGCAGACCATGCCCAACCCAGGGTGCAACTCCAGGCTGGGAGAGAAATGCTAGCTGGATTTCCTCTATTCCAGGTCAATTACAGTATTAAGATGTGTGTGTGTGCCAGGTGTGGTGGTGCATGCCTTTAATCCCAGCACTGGGGAGGCAGAGGCAGGAGGATTTCTAAGTTCGAGGCCAGCCTGGTTTACAGAGTGAGTTTCAGGACAGCCAGGGCTACACAGAGAAACCCTGTCTTGAAAAACCAAAAACCAAAAACCAAAAAAAAAAGGTGTGTGTGTGTGTGTGTGTGTGTGTGTGTGTGTGTGAGTGCATGTGCGTGTTCACACACATGTGTGTCCCATGCTTTGTCCTAGATAATAGATTAGGCAAACCAAAATTCAGAACAGAGACGTGGCTGGCTGAACCCTGAAGTATGTGTCACAAGCCTCCTGGGGGTTCTCTGCACTCCTCCAGTTTGGGATGCTCACTCGATGATAGTAGATCAGCACTTTATCCACAGATGGGAAAGAGTCAGAGAGGGGCAAAGAGGGGTGGGAGAGATGGTTCAGTGGCAAACAGCAGAGGACCCAAGTTTGGTTCCCAGCATCCCCATCCATCAGCTCACAACTGCTTAGAACTCTAGCTCCAGGGGAATCCAACACCCTACATTGGACTCTCCAGGTACCTACATACACACATGTGTAGACTTAAAAATAAAATAAATCCTCTGAGAGACAGAGAGAGATGGAGAGGGCTCTCCAATGTACAGTGAGTCCCAAGAAAGCCCTATGCCTGCACTCCATCACATATCTACCCCCTTCCTTCTCCGCTTTACTTTGAGTGCCCTCCCCTGCCTGGCTAACTTCCATCTGACCTCCAGGTCAGCAGAGGCACTGCATGACGCCTCCCCTGGTTTCTCTGGTAGTTTTGCCACTGTTCCTGCCTAGATTACTAATCATTTGCTATGTCATCTTTTTGAAATTTTTAAATTATTTATGCTAATTAACTTTTTGTAGTGCTAGGGAGGTGGGGGATGAACCCAGGGCTTTATACACTCTAGACAAGGTAACTACCACTGAGCTATTTAACTTCAGACCCTTATTTGTTCACTTATCTTAAGAGGTTTTTCATTTTTATTTCATGAGTGTTTTGCTGGTGTGTGTGTGTGTGTGTGTGTGTGTGTGTGTGTGTGTATGTGCACGCATGTGAACCTGATGCTCAGAGGCCAGAAGAAGGCACCTGATCCTTGGAACTAAAGCTACAGACCTTTGAGAGCCATACTGTAGTGCTGAAATCTAGACCCAGGTCCTCTAAGATCATCAAGTTCATTTAAACACTTAGCCATCTCTCCAGCATCTCAGACCTGTTTAAATTTTTTTTACTGGCAGATAAGGTCTTGCTAAATTTTCCAGGATTTTCTTGAAGTAACTTTTCTTTCTTTTTCTTTTTTTTCTTCCCTTCCATCCTTCTAACTCCCTTCCTTTTCCCTTCTTCCTTTCTTCTCCTTTCCTCCCTCCCTCTCTGCCACCTTCCCTCCCTTCCTTCTCTCTCTGAGACAGGGTCTCATGTGCCCTAGTCTGGCCCTGACCTGTCTGTGTCGTAAAGTATGAGCATCACTTCTTGTGATTATAGATTTGAGCCACACTCAGTTATGACTGTGAGGACTGAACTGATTGGTGTATATTAAACAAGCATTATATCAACTGAGCTATTATCTCATCCTTAACCTTGGACTTTCAATTCTAAATTTCCTAAATGCTGGAGTTACAGCTGTGCAACATCTCTCTCTCTCTCTCTCTCTCTCTCTCTCTCTCTCTCTCTCTCTCTCTCTCTCTCACACACACACACACACACACACACACACACACACACACACACCATGATGTGTGTAGCCTGAGTCTGGCAGGTGTAGTGGGAGTTCAGAGAAGGAATAGCACCTCCCACAGAGGGAGGCCAGGGGCCGTGAACAGCAAATCATTGTGGGCAAGGATTAGGGCTAGAAGACTGGCTTAGTGATCTGTAAGTATGCTGCTTTGCTTTGGTCCCAAGTCTGTACTCATGAGTGGTCCACAGGTTCAGGAAACTAAGACATGCCATGGAGATTCATTTCCAGAATAGTCCAGAGGGATTGTGTCTCATCTGTTTCTCTGGACTAGGACTCTGTGCCAACCTTGCCCTGCTCTCCCTACCTAGCAGCCTCCAGTCTCTGGGTAAATAAGCTGCCACGGGCTCCAGGGATACAGCATCAGGGGGAGGTGACAATAAAAGCTTATCCAACCGCTATGTAGGAGGCAGCCACAAATTCAGTGGCTAAGTTATCTGTCTCTACTGTTGACTTAGCAAGAGCGCAGGCCTCTGAAATGTCAGTGCCACGATCTGCCCCTACAGCTGTCAAAGCTGTTGAGGCTAGGGAAACTGAGTCACTAGAGGAGCATGAAGCACTGTGTGGTACAAGGTTGCAGGGTAGAGAGTAGGGGTGTGAGGATGGAAGATGCTTAAATGTTTGGACCAGGCCAGCAGACCTCAGCTACCCATATTCAGAGAGGCAAAAAGTTTCAACATGGACAATTTGCCTCATGGACAGGAGTCAAGAATTGTAGCTGCAGGTTGGTCACTGGTGGCAAATGCCTTTAATCCCAGCACTTGGGAAGCAAGGGCAAGCAGATCTTTGGGAACTCTGAGTTGGGGGCCAGCCTAGTCTACAGAGATAGTTCCAGGACAGCCAGAGCTACACAGAAAAAAATAAAATAAAATCGCAGCTGTTCTGGTGCAGACAGGAATTGTGGTGGCTAGTTTTATGTCAACTTGACACAAGTTAAAGTCCTCTGAGAGGAAGGAATGTCAATTGAGAAAATGCCTCAATAAGATAAGGCTATAGACAAACCTGTAGGGCACTTTTTCTTTGTTTCTTTCTTTCTTCCTTTCTCTTCCTATATTTATTTATCCATCCCTTTACATCGCAGTATCATCCTGCTCTCTCAGTCTCCCCTCACACAGATTCTCCACTCTCCTTCTCCCTGGGTATCACTTAGTGATTGGTGGGGGATGGGGGGTGGGGGTGGGGTAGCTCATTGTGGGTGGAGCCATCCCTGGGCTGGTAGTCTTGAGTTCTGTAAGAAATAAGCAGCACCCCTCCACGGTCTCTGTGTAAGCTCCAGTTTCCAGGTTCCTGCCCTGTTTGAGTTCTCTGACCTGACTTCCTTCAATGATGGACTGCAATGCGGAAGTGTGAGCCGAAAGTCATGATGTTTCATCATAGCAATAGTAATCCTAATGAGGACAGGGATGGGTGACTCTCAGATGTGAATGCAGGACTTGGCTCTACCCATGAGCCTCCGTCACTTCTCTATGTACCTTAGAACCTGTCTCAGCATGGTATAGGGAGGAAGCCTGCCTTTGTCCAGTGCCTCCCCACCCAGGGCTGGTGAAGCTGCTCGTGGGCAATCTTGAAGGGGGCAAGACTCAGATTCTTTCTGAATGCCAGAGAGGTCACCCTTATCTTTAGCCCACATGGTGACTTTGGGACCTTCCTCCATGCCTGCTCTTTGGGAGACCTCAAGCAAATTTTCAGTCTGCTTTGTGCCTTTGCTTCTTCCACCTGTCAAATGACTGGGAAGGTCTCCAAGGCTCTGTTCTTCTGTGGTGAAGGAGTCATCTCCCTGCACTGCCCCACCACCTGCTTCTCAGCTCTCCATGGCATAGGTTCCTGGTTTTTCATTTTAAATTATTTATCACCACCACCACCCACCACCATCATCATTTTGGTTTGGTAAGACAGAGTTTCTCTGGGTAGCCTTGGCTATCCTGGATTCATTCTTGTAGACCATGCTGGCCACAGCTCACAGATAACTGCCTGACTCTACCTCTCAAATGCTAGGATTAAAGGTAGGCACCACCATCGCCTGGCTGTTAAGTTTTTGTTTTTACATTTGTGATTGTGTGCAACCCAACCATTCACAAAAGCACAAGCATTTGCCGCAACACACATATGCAGGTCAGAGGACAACTCAGCAGGAGTCAGTTTCTACTGTATGGATTCTGTGGCTCAGACTCAGATCATCAGGCTTGGAGGTAAGCACCCTTACCCACTGAGCCATCTCTGTGGCCCCTAGGGTCTCCCATTAGAGTCTCCCCAGGTGTCTGTTGCATGGTAGGAGCTCAGATATGCTACTCGCTTTGCAACTTCCAGTGACTATCCTACCTCCCCCTTCCAGGTCCCTTCTCCCAGGAAGCCTGGCTGGTACACCCCACCACCACCCTCAGGTACAGCTGGGCCCTGCAAAATCGGGCTGTATCATGGGCTCCTGTGCACGTGTTGAGATACAGATCTGGAAGCCTCCCCCTGCTTCTCTTCCACCTTCTCCTTTTCAACAGGGGTGCGTGGGCACAGTGTCTTCTTTTAGATTCCCCTCGGCACGGCTAGGATGAGTGCCAAGGCCTTGGTGGTACAGCCGGTGCTCAGGGGGTTGTTTACAGCCTGCAGTGAATCACCCACAACAGCCCAGAGAAGGCTGGGCAGGCCTGGGCTCAGGAATGGAAACAAGGAGACCATGCCATTTTTATTTTGTAGACAGAGTCTCATGTAGCTCAGGTTGGCATCCAGTTCACTGGGTAGCTGAGGATGACCTTGAACTCTGGATCCTCCTAGTGACATAGAGCACCAGCGTGCTGGCATTTTCGATGTTTACCACCAACCCAGCTTATGTTCTATTGGGAATTGAACCCAGGGTTCTGTGCGTGCTGAGAAAGTACTCTAATAATTAAACCACATTTCCAGTTTGAGATCATGTCTTGGAAGCCTCCTCAGGACTGGGGATAAAGCTCAGTTTGTAGAATGCTTGCTTAGCGTGCATGAAGCCCTGGGTTCTGGTCCAATCCTCCAAAACCAGTTGTAAGTCCTGCACTCTGGAGGTAGAAGCAAAAGGATCAGAAGTTTAAGGTCATCCTTGGATAAATAATGAGTTTAAGGCCAACTTGGACTACATGTGACCCCTTTTAAAATGGGGAAGGATGGAGAGATTGCTTAGTGCTTAAAATACTGGTCACACATGCATGTAGACAGAAGTTTGGATTCCCAGAACCCACATAAATATTAGATGGGCACAGTGGCTTGACTGTGATATCTATGCTCAGGAGGCAGAGACTGGGGCTCCCTGGAGCAAGTTGGCTTTGCAGACTAGCCATACCAACAAGCTCTGGGACCAACTGAGAGCCCCTGAACCAGAAAACGGTGGCAGTTGAGGAAGACTCCTGACATCGACCTTGGACCTCAACAGGTGTGTACACAACCCCCTCCTCTCGCCTAGCACACACACCTGCTTCCACACATGTCTAGAAAAGGCTCTTGAGATGCTGTGACAGGATCCCAAAGGTCCCCCCCCCCCCTGCTTTCCTCAGTCCTAGAGGAGCAGGGATGGGGATTTGAGAAGCCAGGCTGGGCCAGGATGGAGAGGATTTGTTTGTGTTCATTCATCCCTATTCCTAGCCAGGGCATCACTCTGGAAGGTCTTGGGCTGGGAACCTCAGGAGGGAGGGAGGGAGAGAGAGAGAGAGAGAGAGAGAGAGAGAGAGAGAGAGAGAGAGAGAGAGAGAGTGTGTGTGTGTGATATGAAATATCCCACACCTTGGCCTCCTGGAGCTTATAAGGGGTGTTGTGAGCTATTGGAGGCAGTCACAGGGTGATTTGGGGTACCATTTATTTGGTGGCTCAGGTTTCACCGAGGCAAAAGCAACAGCACATGTCCCATTGCAGAGGTTGTCTATCACAGTGATTAGCTGGCTGCTGGCCTGCCCATCTGTGTGTACCTTTGTCCCCTCTCCATTTGGGTCTCTGTTTCCTTATTTGTAACATTGGCATAGTGCTTTAGTGGGAACAGGGGGGTGGGGGTGGGTTGAAACTGATCTCAAACTTTTCATGGGCTTCTCCAGTAATGAAGGGAGATCCCACTGGAACAAGAGATATGAATTGTCCACTGGGCATGGATCTGGGTGTTAGTGAGGTCCTGGGGGCTGGGCAGGCAGGCTAAATAAGACTGTCTATTTAAGCAAGGAGGGAAGCTAGAGTAGGGCACTGCCAGCCAATGAGACCATCTCTCCAGGCCAATGTTTGCTGTTGGAACAAGAGCCTGGTGTGTCAACAGAGGGGGATGAGGTGGCCCTTCACTGAACACACAGCCTGTCCCTGGAGCCAGCTGACAGAGACCTCTGGAGCCCAGTGTTCCCATAAAGTGTGGACCTGTCTGAGCTGTACTCCAGTCATCTTCCCAAGCATCAACATATGGCAAGAAGCAGAGGTGGTATGCCATTCAGGAAAGGACAGGGTCCCCAGGGCCTGCAATGAAGGACTCCAGCTGTGCTCCTTGTAGATATTGCACACAAGTTCAGTCTTTTTAAAATTATTTTAATTGTGTTCTATTTATTCACTGAGTGGAGGAGGTATGCACCATGGTGTGCATGTAGAGGCCAGAGGACTGCTTGCAAGAGTTGGTTTTTACCTTCCACTCTCTGGGTCCTGAAGATGGACCGTGGATCATCTAGCCTGGCAGCAAATGCATTCACATGATAGGTCATCTCACCAGTCCATAAGTACAGTCTTGACTCTGATATCAGTTTGATGGATGGCCCTGAGCCAGTCCCTTCCCTCTCTCAAGTAAGGTCTCTGTGTCACTTTCATTTCCTGGAATGAGAGTATAAGAGGTAATGTATTAGCCATTTGCCTATGGGACCCGGCCTCTTCTACCTGGTGCAACTTGTTGGTTAACTCCTGTATACTAGCCGATGGTCAGTGACTACTGGGTGCCTAATGGGTGAGAACATGAGGGTACAGCCAGGTCTCCAGCTTCGGCGAGCTTCTCCTTTAGAAAGGAAGTAACCTGTGACTCCAGATTGTGCAAAGGAGAACCTGTGGCTTCATGAAATCACACAAAGCTTCGGTCACATCCCGGTGCTACCATTGACTAGCCATGTGATCTTATGCATTGTGCATCATCTTTGAGCTGGGGATGATGCTGCCAACCTACTGGATTGTGGTGGCACCATCTAGCCCTAGCATTCATTGTGCCTTCTCAGGATGTTGGGAAAGTATTCAGAAAGCCTTAGTTGTTGTTATTCTAGCCAAGAATTCCAACAACTTCCCTCAGCCATACAAGAAAAATCTCTGACCCTAGCAGGGGTAAGAGAAAATGAATCAAGTGCCCTCAAATTGATGGGCAGCCCGAGGCTGCGTGGAACAGAAGGCTCTGGGAAGCAATGATTACGCCCCTCCTCCTTCCATTGCACCCCAGCCACACCCCATTAAGCTTGCAGTTCAGATGTCCTTAGAAGAGCCCCCTCAGGCTGGAGAGATGGCTTGGTTGGTAAAGTGCTTGCTTTGCAAGTGTAGGAACTAGAGCTCCATTCTCAGATCCCACATTAAAAAAAAAAAAAAAAAAAAAAATCCAGGTCCAGCAGTCTGAGTCTGTAATCATAGTAATGGTAAGATGGGAGGAGGAGACAGGTAGATCTCCGGAGCTCTCTGGGCAGCTAGCCTGGCCTACATGGTGCAGTTCCAGACTAATGGGAGACACTGCTTCAAACAAAAATAGAGGCATAAAGAATCTGATCTACACAGTAATGTGCTTACATGCACATCACACAAGCATGTGTGTCAGATCCTGGCTATCTGGGATTGGTCAAAGAAGCATGAGGGTGCTGGTTGGGCAGGCTTCCCAGCATGCTTGTGGAGAAGCTGAGACTCAAGTATTAAGAGGACCATTTTTAGCTGGGCAGTGGTGGCGCATGCCTTTAATCCCAGCACTTAGGAGGCAGAGGCAGGCGGATATCTGAGTTCGAGGCTAGCCTGGTCTACAAAGTGAGTTCCAGGGCAGCCAGGGCTATACAGAGAAACTCTGTCTCAAAAAGCAAAGCAAAGCAAAACAAAATAAAAAAAAAAGAAGAAGAAAAAGAGGACTTTTAAAATTTATTTACTATTTTATTTTATTTTATTTTATTTTACTTTTTACATCTATTAGGACTCACCAGGAGCCCCTAGCCTGGCTCCTCACCTCTTTGTAGACAGCTGAGTGAGCATGGGCACTCCTAACTCTAGACCAGGTGAGCATGAGCTCTGCTTTGCTCTTTCAGGTCCCCAGCGACTCCAGCACCCCCTCTGAGGAGCCTGACTCTGGGGAAACAGATGGTGACAAAGCCTGCCAGGTACTGGCTGCCTTGGAGCCCAGCTGTGGCACAGATGTGGGGCAGGGGAGGGTGTGTGAAACCAGGTTCAGAAGGCAGGGACCCTTGGCAGCTCCCATCTGAGTCACGCATCAGCTCTGGGAGTGGTAATGAGGGTATTAGGGTTATTACTGCCGAGTGACTGGGAGTGTGCTCGCTCACCCGAGCAACCGCCAGCGGCAGCTTATCCTGCTTGACTGTCAGGCTGCCTCCCTCACCCCTGCCCTCCTGTCCACCCTCAGCCTCTGGCCTCCACATGCCTCATTAGAGCTGCCTGGGCGTGCCTCTCCCAGACACATCATTTTTCCCACTGCTCTTCCTGGGCCCAGCTCGAGACACAGAGCTTAGCCTTGGGGGCCTGGTGGGTGCAGTGATCCTTGAAGCTGATGCACAGATAGGGTATGGCAGGGACACCATCACCAAGGCCAGACTTTGGTCTCTTAACAGGGCTCTGAAGCCAGCAGAGCTAGGAACACCTCTCTGTCTAGGGAGGACTGTCCCTTCTCCCCAACTGGACTTCATGTCTTTGTTTCAGCTCCAATCAGTAGAAATTGGCCACATAGCCAAATGGCCTAGAACTGGGCTATGAGGTAGAGGACCAGGGTAGCAGTCATAATGATGAATGTGCGATGACTGAACCTGAAGTGCTTGCTCTGTCCCGACTGCTCTGGTCTGTGCAAGGCTTGTTTGAATCGACTCTGTCCTCAAAACAGTTCTGTGAGCTTGGTGTGTTGTCACCACCATTCTATAGATGAAATCACTGGCCCAGAAAGACTAAGTAAGTGACCCCCCAGGTCGCACAGCTGGTGAGCAGAACAGCTGGGCTTCCGTCTGAGCATCCTGGCCTCAGAAGCCTCTTTCTACTGCAACCTTCATGACACCTGCCCCAGGTCCCCTCTACCTGAGTCAGCTTCCGCCACCACCACTGTATTCATGTTTTAGAGAGACAGTGGCCATCCATCCCCTCTACTGTCTACACTCTTCTTTTGTGTTCTAAGCAGTTCCACCCCTGAGTGATGGCTTAGGCTCTTCCCATGGCACATACCTCGCTTCAAAGCCATTGCCCTGTATGCCTGATCTGGCCCAGATATACAAGCACTCGTGAGGCACAGGGGAAGAGTGGAGAGAAAAGGACCTTCCTTCTGTGGCTTACAAACGTAGGGTGAAGTGGTCCCCTTCCTGAGCCTCAGTCTCTGAAAGTGGGATCCTCTACCAGTTTCCCTTGAGAATTTATGAGGCCACACCCCAAGGTCCTGTACCTAATAGATTCCTAAGCAGCCAGTGTGACCAGTGTCAGGAGGTCCCTCTCCTCTGCTTGTGAGGTTGAGCTTGGTTTCAGTGATCTCAAGAGACCATCTGTCCTCAGTGTCTCTGTGCTGGAATCCTACACTCATAGCAGGACCAGAAAGAAACCGCTGCTCACCAGGAGACCAGCTCCTTGTGACCTGTTGTGGGAGACAACCCTCACCCTATCTTCTGGAGCCCAGCATCCACCCTCCCCAGTGCTGGAAATGTAGGTGGCTCCCTGCCGCCTCAGTGCTGTCGTCACCACCCCAAAGAGTGAGGATCCAGGGAGACCGTCTCCTGGCAGCAGAGCCTCTGTTGCCCTGCATGGGTGTGTTTGAAGCTGCCACACCCACTGAGGGCTGACTAGACCCTATGAGTAGGTTTAGAGATTCAGTTCTGTCAGAGGCATTGCATCCCCCTGGGAAGTGGGGGCAGATGAGACAGTCATCCTTGCTGCTGTGGCTCCTGCTTTTTGGTGAGAGAGGGCACCTGCCACAGGTGCATGGCAGGTGCCAGCTGCTAAGGACAACATCCCTCAGCGGGGTTTCTAAACACTTTGGCCACCAGCAGGGTCAGAACACCTGGGGGAGTTGCACCTTTGACATGACCACTGAGAAGGAAATTGTTCAGCGTTTTCTCCTGTGGGTGAAAGTGGCGGGCTCCACCCAAGACACTGCTCTGTCCATTCATGCACACAAGCTCCTTCTTGGCTAGCCTCAGTGGGCAGGATATGGAATGTAAGATAAATGCTCAAACCTTCATGGGAGCTATGGCTACGCAGGTGCAGGTGCAGCCTCTGCCCCAAACCGTCCTTGCCTTGAGAGGGTCTCCACATGCCATTTCTACCTCTAGAAAATTTCATGGAGCCAAAAGCACATTTGAAATTTTGTCTCAGCCGGGAGGGTCTGAAAATAAGACAAATAAAATAGCCAGACAGTGATGGCGCACACTTTTAATCCCAGAACTCAGAGAGAGAAGCAGATAAATCTCCAGAGTGAGTTCCAGGACAGCCATGGATACACAGAGAAACTGTTTCAATTAATTAATTAATTAGTTAGTTAGTTAGTTAGTTAGAAACTGTGTGTGTGCTTTAATTTTGAGATGGGCTATAGTTCAAGCTGGTCTTGAACTCCTGATCCTCCTGCCTCTGCCTCTCAAGTTCTGGGATTCCAGGCATACACCATTATACCCAGCCTAATATACGTTTTTATTTTGAATGAGTGGCACATTCAAAATGTGCCATGCACAGGGTTCAAAATTCAAGATTAAAAAGAAAAAAAATCACAGAAATAAGCTGGCGACGATTGTATGTGATATAAGTACACAGGCAAGAGGATTGCCATGAGTTCCAGGCCAGCCTGCGACATATATAGCAAGAGATCTTATCTCAGACAATAAGCTAACAAAAAAACAGGCTTTTGCCACTGAGGATGAAGACCGGAGGATGAATCCTAGGACCCACGAGGTAGAAGGATAAATTGTTCTCTGACTTCTACATGTGTGCTGCGGTATGGGAGAATACAGACATATGCATGCACACAAGCACATATAGACATGCTTAGCAGAGTCCCATCAGCCCCACCCCCTCCACTTTCCTGCTGCAAAGAGAGGCATCCTTATTTCCTGAAATATGTTATGTGTGAATCATGACCTTCATTGGTGCCTACACCCATCATCGTCTTTGACCAAGTGTGCACATCCTTCTCCAACCTGCCTTTCCTCCTTAGCAGATATATCTTGGTTACTGCTAGGCGTTTTTTTGGAACCAGTGCCCTCATCCCTGCTTTATGGCTATGCAGGACTTCCTTATATGGAGCGGCCAGGAGTTATTTAACAGATCTTATTGATGCACATTTAGCTTGTTTCCAGCTTTTGGCAATTACTTTAAATGTTGCAATAAATAACCCCCCACATGTGCCGCTTCAGTGGGTGCCTGTAAACCTGCAAGCAGAGGCCCTCCTGGGGAGGTGTGGGGATCTGAGGTCCTGATTGGGTGGAGAGGATCACAATGCCTTCCACCGTGGTGTCCCCAAGCTGTACCAGCCCAGCCTTGTCTGCTTGCCCTGTTCCCCTGTGGCTTTGCCAGCAGGCATGTTATCAAACTGTGAGCTTTGCCAATCTGATATTTGAACAAGGCTGTGTCCGTGTGGTAAGAAATTTTAAGACAGCAATTATATAGTCGGCTGTCTGTTGAGCTGGAGGACACTGTGCCAAGCACGTGGCACACGTGACCTGGTGCTCATTTCTCCTGAAGGACCACTGGATGTAAAGAACAATTCCCTATTCCATACGGGAAAAGACGGAGGCTAAGAGGAGTTAGGTGCTTTCCTAAGGTCCCATGGCCTCAAAGAGCAGAGTGGATTTGAACCCAGATCATCTGGTCTAACAACCCCTGCTACTCTTGCCTTGTTCCAGATGACCTTCTTGTGATAGGCTTCCAGTACCCTGGGCTGAGGGCACTGGTCCACCTAGAGTTATTGTTCCTCACCAGGAAGTAATGGACAAAGATTTGGTCTCCCTCAGCCTCATGTGACATGGGGCCTTCCCTGACACAAGGGTCCTGAATCTCAGGTCTATCTTCACGATAAAGAGGGCAGGCTCAGTGAGAAGTGGGCAGGTCGGGCATCACACCCCTTGATAATTACAAGGTTCATTCGAAGCCCTGACTTCCTCAGCCTCTCACTGGAGACTTCCCTCTCTGGAGCCATCCCCAGTGCCCTCCCAAGGAGGCCCCGAGACCCAGCAGTCCATCTACCTCATGCCCCATGGCTCTATGTATTCTAGACAACACCTACTCTATTTCTAGAGCTGACTTTGTTCCTAGGGAAACAGAGAAGACTCCAGGTGCCAGGAGGAGTTCCCCTGATGATACTCAGGAGGTGACTCCATGGCGTCATTATCTTCATGACCCCAAGTGGCTTTACAGAAACTCTGAACTCTGATCCTGACCAGCATGGGTGGGGCAGGAAGCTCTGTCAACAGTGGGAGAAACTCATTAAGTGAATGTCAATATGATTAAATGCGCGGATGGTCCAGGAGACACAAGTGATGTCACCTGACAGTAAGAAAGGACTCCCTGGGGCATGTGGGGTTGGGGTGGGGTTAGGGGCAAATACTAACTCAAATGTTGGAAGGGAGGGATCCAGGGAGAGAGAGAGAAGTGACTCATGAGATGAACAAAGAAAGACAAGCCATCCAGACAGAAGGCCCAAGAGGAGCAAATAAGAAAGCACAGAGGGCTATCAACATGGCTTGCTGGACAACGGAGATTTCTGCAAAGTCTGACCCCCTGGGTTCAAATCTCTGGACCCACTGGCAGAAGGAGAGAACTGACCCATGCAAGTTGTCCTCTAACTTCCACAGGCACATATTCCATCCCTACAAATAAACAGAGAGATAGATAGATAGATAGATAGATAGATAGATAGATAGATAGATAGATAGATAGATAGATGGATAGATAGATGAATCAATGTAATTAAAAGTTAAAAATAAAGAAAGCATGAGAGACCAAGAAATGAGAAAGAGCATTTAGGGGAAAAAATGAGAGAGTGGCAGAAACATTTAGAACCCTGAGACATACATACCCAGTACAGCAGAGAGAAAAACCAGAGAAAGGGAGAGAAACCACATAGAGAGGCAGAATGGGTCTGTAGACAGAGGGAGAAAATTAAGATTGAGCTACTAAAGCATTCTGGCCCGGGAATTCTTTTCAGGAAGCTGTGGACGGCATCCTCAGGGACTCTGAGTGGCAGGTTTGTCATTCAGGCAAGACTAAGATGGATGGAACACCCACATGGTGTCAAGCTTGGCTCTAGGTGTCAGGAACAGGTCAGGGACTGGCAGAATGGGAAAGAGATAGCCTCTGCTCTGGAGGTTTGTAAGCACATAAGGAAATTGGCACAGGTTAGCTCAGAAGAGTTCTTGACGATCACCCTAGGGGTCCACGATAGGGTCACATGGCAAAAGCTAGGAGCAAATGTCCTAGACACACACACACACACACACACACACACACACACACACACGCCCTCAGCCCTCAAACACATATAAGGAGGTGTAGCCTGCTTGGTGTCTGGTGTGAGTGATGGTGGGTGGCCTTTCATCTGGAACACCCTAGGCTGATCACAAAGGTTGGAGAGAGAAGGGTACTGAGCCAAGACTGGGGTCTGATCCCTGTCGTGTAGGTGATAGGAACCAGTTTGAGCTCCAGCTCTGCCATTCTTTTGGATACCATCTTGTCAAAGAACTCTTTTCTGCAAATCCAACCTTGCCTGGGGGATAACGGCAAGGTTGTTGGAGGATTGATGAAATGCACCTGCACATCAGAGAGGCCCCATCTGTCTGCCTTGCCTTGTCCCAAGGTACAAGAAGATCAGTGATATCCATTTGGCTACCCTTGACCCTTCAAAGAAGCAGGGAGAAGCAAATGTATGGGAAAGAGAATTGGTCCAGTCTCCTGGCCCTTGAGGTCCTTCATCAATGGAGCCAGGAGAGCCGAGGGTGGGAGAGGAAGCTAGAGTGGACAACGAGAACCTCCAAGGCTAGATCTCACCCAACCCTTGCACACCCAGGATCCCTCCTGAAGCGCTCAGAGCAGAGGGGAATTCCTAGAACTGCCTAGCTCCTGGGAGGGTCCAGGACTTCTATGCCTTCCAGGCCCAGGCTGCTGATTGGCATACAGACATGCAAGCCGGCAGGCAGCTGGCTGGCCAGCGGGCATAGCAGGAGGGTAAATTCCACATTTGCATTTGGATGTTCCTGGCCCCAAGGACTGCTGACCTTTACTGCTGTTACTTCCGCCCCTCTTCCAAGCCTCCTGGGCTCAGCTAGGCTGGCCATCAATTCCCCAGCCTCAAGGGACCTGGGAAATGCCCTGCAGACCCCCAGCTTGCTCTCCTTACTTGTCCTATTCTACCCTGACTCAACATCAACTGCTGTCCCCTCCCCCACTACCCCCACAACTCCAGGATCCTCCTCCACCCCCACCCCCCACAGCGAGTCACCGGCTGATGCACAGGCAGCTTGGGCCCTTGGATTAGCAGTGTCAAGGAGACGTCAGTCGCCCCCGGCTGCTGTGACGTCTCCCAGGGGAATCCCCATCTAAGCTGAGTGGCAGTAGTGCTGAGCACTGAGCACTGTGCGCTGTCAGCTTTTCTGGGCTCAGCAGTCAGGCCTGCACCTCTGGGAGTAGAAATGCTCCCCAGCCCACCTGGTCCCCAAGGACTCTTGTCACGGGTGGCTTAACTAGCCAGCTGACTGAGCAAATCCCACAAGATTTTTGTAAATTAAAATCCATCTCCCAGATGGCTCAGTACAAAAGAGTTCTTGCTTTACAAGCATAGAGATCCGTGTTCGAATCCTCAGAACTTACATAAAAAGCTGGGTGTGGTAGAGTGCTCTTGGGGAGGCAGACATTGATAATCCTGTGAGATACCCGAGGTGTAGTCAGAGGCAACTGCTCTCTTCTTCTGCCTCTAATCGTATGTACGTGGATACACACCTGCACACACACACAGATACAAAGATTCTTTATTTTTTTCTTTAAAAACTTCAGTATTTTATGTACATGGGTATCTTACCTGCATGCATGTTTATGTATCACATGTGTGCCTGGTATCCACAGAAACCAAAAGACGATGTTGAGTCTCCTGGAATTGGAGTTAGACAGTTGTGAGCTGGGAACCAAACCCAGGTCTTCTAGAAAAGCAACAAGTACTCTCCACTGGTGAGCCATCTCTCCATCTCCCACGTACAAATCTAAAACCAGTCTGTCCCCCAGCCCCGAGGGTGGCAGGTTCTCTCCTCAGCTCCAGGAACACTGACTTCTTTCCATCGGGGCTAAGGATTGAGGCGAGGGGCTTGGGAACACCAGGTAAGTCCTCCAGCACGGAGCTACAGCCCCTGCCTAATTCATTCTTTTTAAAAGTAAGCATTGTATTATCTTTTTACTCATTTGCTTTGTGTGGTGGGGGCACAAGGTACTGCACATGTGTGGAGGTCAGAGGACAGTTTGCAGGGGTCAGTTCTCTTCTTTCTTCTTTTGGGTTCTGAAGATAGAACGCAGCTGTCAGTCTTGGTGACTTTACTGTCTGCTCTGTTTCTTATACCTACTAATACTTCTATGAAAAGTGTTGGTATCAGGATCTCTGAATCCAGTGACATCACACCTAGGAGACAGCACGACCCACACACCTCTTGTCAAGGCAACAGCCACTGTATTCCCAGAATCCACTTGGTTCACTTCCCACCTTTACCTGTGGCCACATCACTATCCATATAAAAGGAAGACCCCTCTGATCTCTCTCTCTCTCTCTCTCTCTCTCTCTCTCTCTCTCTCTCTCTCTCTCTCTCTCTCTCTCTCTCTCTTTCCCCCTCCTTCTCTTTTGGCTGCCACCTGGTGTGGTCTTTCTGGAGCTGAGTGACAATGAACACAACAGCCAGGGGTGTGTGTGTGTGTGTGTGTGTGTTGGGGGTTGAATTACCTGTTAAAATATGCTGAAGTGCCTATCCCCAATAAATCAGAGTAAGATTGTAACTGGAAATTGGTGTTGACCATGCAGGGCTGCTAAGGTAAAGTGGCCCTGTCTCCAGTATGCCTGGCGTCCTTAGGAGGGAAAATAGTAAAGATATTGACACAAGAAGAGTATGTCACATGACAGCAGACACAGGCTGAAGCCTCCAGGCTCCAAGTCAGGGAACAGAAAGGAGGGCCAAGAAGGGGCAGGGAGGGGGTTGTCTCCCTCCCTCCCTCCCCCCAAGGACAGGCCTGGAGGGAGGCCCTACCAAGACTTTATTGAAGATTTCAGAGCCAGGAGGTAATCCACTATTGTTTGAGGCACCCAGGTTGCCATTAGTTACAGCAGCCCTAAGACAGGAATGCAACCAGGGATGGGGCCTCAGTCTGTTGGCTTCCAAGGGAACAAGGGGAGAGATGGCTGCAATCTAGGTTAGCAGGTGAAAGGGCAGCATCAGGTTGGGGGTCTGAATGAACAAGTAGTCAGCCTTGTGCACATTTGTTCCTGCCTGGCACTGTTACAGATCTGTTGGTTTCTTCCTGTGTTGCCCAGGCTAGCCCAGAATTCCTGTGCTCTAGACCCTCCTGACTCTACCTGCCCAGAAGCTGAGCCTGCAGAGGTGGGCCACAGCACTGGCTTCTGACAGGCCTGAAGGCAAAATTCACTTAATCCTACCAATCCCCACGCCAAGGCGATGGTGCTGGTTTGTAGATGGGACTGAGACGTTGATGGTGCACACTGGTCTACAGCTGGGGAGGACTTGAATCCAAGTTCTTGGGCTCCAGACCCCATACACTTAACTATTACTCTATGCCCCGTGTAAGAAGCAAACAAGTGTCGGGTAGTTGTAGAGCTCGTCTTTAATCCCAGCACTCAAGAGGCAGAGAGGTACCTGGACCTCTGTGAGTTCAAGGCCAGCCAGGGCTACATAGAGAAACCCTGTCTCTAAAATCAAAAAAAAAACAAAACAAACAAACAAAAAAAAAAAACAAGAAAAAAGAAAAAAAAAAGAAAGAAAAACAAAAGAAGCAAACAAGGGGTTAAAAATCTATGGGTCCACTCGGAGAAAGAACCAAGTATTCTTTCCAAAACAACCTGGTCATGAAACACCTTCCTCTTGAGGAGACCGTTCATGGCTCCATTTTCCAAGTCCAAGCTTCCTCACGTGGCACACAAAGGACACCCCCATCCACCCACCTACCTGCTTCTCACTCTGCTGCAGCTACAAAGAACCAGCCAGTGGTGAGTGAGGCAGAAAGGCTGAGCTGAGCTAGCACACCTGTTTGGCCACTTATGAGTGTGACTTCTGACCCTGGTACTTCACACTCGAGGTAGGAATGGGACCAGGGCACCATAGCTGAGGCAGGGCTGGTTGAGTTCCAGGCTGATCTTGATCTGCTGGCAAGTCTCCCTGCTGCTGCTTACCCGTGCCAGTGACTAGACGCCTTTCCCAGAATGCTCTGCTCTCCTTCGGCATCCACCTGGAGGGATCCTCTGCTCTGGTTCCTCTCCTCAGCAGTCCCCACACCAGGGCCTCTCAGGGACATCTCCTAGCCTAGAGACTCGTCTACTGGACACGTTATATCTATTACCCTTTCCTCTTGGGACAGCAGCTGTTGGCACATAGGGATCTTGCCTCAGTTTATCTCAGTTTAGCTCCATGGTATAGCATGCCTAGTAAAATATCTCTACCTCTGCTTCCACTGTCTTTTATCATTTGTCCATCTGCCCTCTGGCTGGTCCCCATGGCCCCCACTGACTGTCCTGCCACCTCCTGTCAAGCATGACCTCAGCAGGGGATGGGGAAGGGGCAACCTCCTCTCTTTACCTGACAAGCAGATTACAGAGCTGTCTTTCCCAGAAGACAGTGGGTGACAAGTATAATTAGCTGCCTGCCAGTGAGCCATGCCAATGAGCTGGCTGTGCCCTGGGTGTGGAGGGGTGTATTGGTGACAACAGGGAAGACCAACTGTGCCCAGCATCTCCCTCCCTATTACAGTCCTGGGTATAGGGGTCCCTGTACTGGCCCCAGAGGCCACTGCCTAGTCCCAAAGGGGCTAGCCAACTATGCCATCATCTCATGCTGGGACCCTTAGGAGGCCTGAGCTTCAGCCCCATTCCTGTTCTGCTGTGTATGTGACCAAGTAACTTCTGTAAACCCTGGTGCTAGGTGTGCAGGTCAGTCTGGGTTGGGCACAGTGGCCTGAATGACATGATGCCAGGAGGTTTCTGGGTGATGGTGTAAACTCTCCAGTACCCATGGCATGCCCGTGACTTCACCTCACACATCAGGTGCTACTTACACTACATTTTGTACAGGGTTGCTATGGTCCTGGGTAGATTTGGGCTAGCCTCAGTTAATTGTCTTTCCCAGTTACCCACCTTCTCTCTACTCCATGGCTGACTGACAAGAATGATTGGAAGTTGACCAGGCAGAATTTAGAAGAAACTTTGCTCTTGAAAAGTAAGAGACGCACCAGGTTAGGTAGGCTCCTATTGGCTTTAACCTCCATTTTTCTTGCCAAGCGTTGCAGACACGAGACCTGGAGGTAAAGCGGCCATTGTGCCACAGCAAGGTAGAAAGCCAGCATTCAAAGCTGGAAACATCTTGAAGCCAGCAGACCAGCCCTGGACCTTTACCTCTAGAGCCCTTGTTATGTGAGAACACAGCTTTCAGGTATTTTTTGACTTAAGATCAAAGACACAGGTTCATTTTTGGCTATGAGTGTCCCCATTGTGCCAGGCCACTTTAGGCCTTTGCCAGAGTGGCACCACTCAACACCCGTGGACGGGCTAACTGGATGAAGAAATAAGGGTCAGGTTTGCTAAAGTTCACGGGGATGCTAATCACATCACTAATATGGAAACCTGCTGGGTCTTCTACAAGAAGCGTCACCTCACACTGTCCCACAGAGACACCACAAAGCAGAACTCTGCCCCCATTTCACAGATGACAGAAACCAAGTCCAAAAATAGGTCCCACTGTTTATAGGTGGCAGCACAGGCTTGCCTGAACGTGTTGGCCTCCAAGTGTGCCTTCAGTCCCTCATCTGATTTCACGATGTCCATGGGCTCAGCCAGGTCACAAGTCTCCAGCCCTAAGAACCTAATGAAAAGGAGAGCAATGGTGTTAAACAAGGAGGCCTTGGGGACTTCTGAGTCTCAATTGTCACATGCAGCTGTGCTGAGCTTGGCAGGCAGAATGAAAGAGGGGACCCGGAGAAAGGCACCTGGAAGGCTCCTGATGTGGGCCAGTCCTCAAGGAGTCATATTCAGAGCCTCTGATATCAGCTCCTGAGATCTCAGGGTACCGAAAAGTCCCACCTTTCTGTCCCCACAGAGGTCCTCTGGGCAGATGTCTGCTTATTCCCCTGAGACCAAACCAGAAAGGAGGATGTGGAGAGGAAATAATGGCCAATCTTCCCTGGAGCCTCTAAAATGTGGCTCTCACTCCATCAGCCAGCCATGCCAACATGGCCAGTGGGATGTCCCAGGGTAGAGAAGCCATCAAGCCAGTTGTCCCTGTACCGGTGGGCATACACTGCTCAGAGGGAAGGAGCCTAATGGCAATGTGGAGGATCAAGAACAGCCAGACCTGAAGCTGAGGGAGGAGAAAGGCAAGAGGCAGAGAGGAGGCTGGGGATGTGGCTCAGTAAGAAGAATGCTTGCCTAGCGTGTGTGAAGCCCCGGGTTCAGTTCCCAGCACCACATAAAGGTCTGATAAAGTGCATTCCTATATCCCAGCACTCAGGAGGAAGAGGTAGGTCAATCAGAAGTTTAAGGTCACACTCAGAATCATAAAAGTTGTCTAGGGTTAGATATATGAGACCTTATTTTAAAAATAAAATAAAGCCAAAAAGGTGTCTCAGAGAAAGGAACAAGTCTGTGGGGAGGCCTTACTGGCTCAGTGTGAGGGACAGGTGAGAGAGAAGCTAGTGGGAAGTGAAAAGCTGGCCCTGGGCCTGTTGAGCTATGTTGGGTTTTATATGTAAGGGCATAGAGGGTTGGATAGTGTTCCAGCAGAGAAACAGCCCTGGGTTAGAATTACAGCATCCCTGCACTTCTCCTGACTCAAGATTCTAGATCTCTGGTTCTGTAGTTAAAAACCGAACAACTCTGTAAATTTACTATGTTGGCCACAGGGAGATGTTCATGGAATGGTTTCCATGGAAGATCTGTGTTTTCCTTCAGTACCACAGGCAGACAGGACAAAGAGATCAGGCGTCCCCAAGTTCAAAGCCAGCTCCACACAGCTCTTGACATGGACTCTAAACTACAAACACTATCAGAGAGACAGAGCCTCCTCTTTTCCTGCCCAATCTCTGACCACAAGGCACAATCTGAGAGGGAGTGTCATCACTGTTCACGGATGATGTCACTGCTGCTGAGGGCGTGGGGGGTGTGTCTTGCATCAGATGTGAGCATTAGAAGACTGTAGTTTGATTCTAAGTGTCCTCCAAATTCTGGGACATCAAAGGCCTGTGTGTGAAAGGCTTGGTGCCCAACTGGACATTATTAGGTGGTGGAGTAGGTGGGACCTAATGGTAATTTTTAGGTCGTTGGGGGTGTGTCCTGGAAGGGGAGAGTAGAAATCCAGTCTCCTCTTATGGCTCTTTCTTCTGGCCACAGTGAAGTAGACAGCTCTCTCCAACCTGTGTTACACCATCCCAGAGCCAAAGGCAACCCTGACCTGAAGCCTTCAAAACTGTGAGCTAAGTAAGGTTTTTCTCAAGTTGATTGTCTCTGGTATTTTGTTATAGTACCAGAAAGCTGACATATTGAAGGGAAAGGCAAATTACTAGATTTGTCTACTCTGGGCAGGGCCCCTTTACCTGCTTTTCTTGGTGTTACATTAGCTCTCAGTTCCAGAGATTCTTGTGAATTAATGCAGGATCTTCAGCCATGCCCACTGTGGCTGAGGGACCTTTCACAATGTTTAAACAATTCATACTACTCTTTTATTTGTATATATAAACTTAATATAAACGTGCTTGAAATATGATACTGATTTTTTTTACTACTTCATGGATGCTGACTACTACAATTGCTAATCATTTTACAAAAACTGGTTAACAGGATTTTATTAAAATTTCAAAAAGATTACTAACTGAGATATGATTTCAAATGAGGATTTCAACTATCACATTAATTATAATTTCTATTTTACCTCTTTGTTTCAATGAATAATTTTGAATGTTAGAAAAAATATCTTTGGGGAAAAATATTTTAAATTTTCATTTACTGGAGAGATGGCTCAGTGATTAAAAATACTTACTGCTTTTTCAGAAGACCTGGGTTTGGTTCCCAGCAGCCATATGGTGGCTCACAATAGCCTGTAACTCCAGTTTTAGGGAACCTGACTCCCTTTTCTAGTCTCCTCGGGTACCAGCACACATGTGCTACACAGAAAATGATGTAGATACTTATACATTCACTAAACACATCTTTAAAAATTCCATTTGCTCTAACTTGCATCATTTTTGCACTTATTGGAAATGGAACCCAGGACCCACGGAATGCAAGGGGCGCTTCCCCCATGGAGCCTCGTCTCCAGCCGCATGTTTTATCTTTTGGTAAAACTCCATTCCTTTAATTTCTTTGGATCATTATGATTACAGAAATTAGTCACTTTTGGTGAAGTGAATACATGGACATTTTATAAAATAAAATAAAAATTTATGAATTATGTATCGCACTATCGCTTGTCTAAACACAGCCGGCCCTGTCAGTGGGCTACCCAAACACCAGTTTCCACGCATTTAAAAGCCAGGGACTTACCCACACTCCTGTTTTGCCACTGTGAAGGTGTGTATGTCGAGGTAGGAGAAGAGAACATATTTTATTTAACAGCTTGTTTGGTTTGGGAATATTTAAGCATATGGTATGTGGGTCTTCATCTGCAGTCCCAAAAATTTCAGAGGCTATTCTGGATTTTTTTTAAAAATAGCTTTATTGATATGTCATTCATATGCTATGAGACTCATTCTTCTCAGGGCTGGCAGAGGTGGCTCAGCAGGTGAGAGTGTGTACTGCTCTTGCAAAGGATCTGAATTCTAAGCCCAGGACCCACACTGCACAGCTCACAAATGCCTGTGACTCCAGCTCTAAGGGACCTGACTACCTATTCTGATCTGTATGGGCACCTGAACATATGCACATGAAAACTGCACACACATGTACACACACACATGCACACATGCTTATGCTCACATGAAACATACATATAAACATGTACATGCACACACATGCTCACTTGCATGCACACACATGTACGCACATGCACACACATGTACGCACATGCACACACATGTACGCACATGCACACACATGCTCATTTGCATGCACACACATGTACATACAAGAACACACATTCACACATGAAGCACATACATACACACACATCTACACACATCTACACACACACATGTACATGCACACACACAAATAAAATGTAAGATTTTTAAGTGCTTGTCCTTTCTAAACTGTATACTTCCATGGCTTTTAATATATGTCCTGCCTTTCTTTAGTTACCATTAATCCTAAATTAAATCTCATTAAGCTCTGTGAGGAGTTGTTCCTTATCATCTAGACATGCCGAGTGTGCTGCCTGCCTTGGTGAATTTGCCTGGGTAGTGCTGACGGATCACACAAGATGTGGCCATTTGTTTTTTCTTTTGCTTGGCATGACGTTTTCTTTCTTTTTTTTTTTTTTAAGATTTTATTTATTTATTTCAGTACACTGTGGGTATTGGATCCCATTACAGATGGTTGTGAGCCACCATCTGGTTGCTGGCAATTGAACTCAGGACCTCTGGAAGAGCAGTCAGTGCTCTTAACTGATGAGCCATCTCTCCAGCCTGGCATGACGTTTTCAATGTCTGTTTATTTTATATCACCTATCGGTGCCTCAATCCTCTTCACTGCTGAATAATATTCCACTCTGTGACCACATCCACCCATCACCTAATAGACATTTCAATGATTTCTATTTTATCTCACTCCTAAAAGCACTCCAGTATAACTCTTTGAGCGACACATGTTTTCAGTTCTCTGAGGCATGTACCTGGGAGTTTAATTGTTGAGGCATTTGGTAACTCTGTGGTTTATTTTCTGAGGAAGTGCCAAGTGGGATTTCCAAAACAATTCCGCCATCTTGCATTCCCACCGACTGAGCACAGGAGTTGTAATCTCTTCCCACTCCTGCCAGCACTTGCTATTGTCTGCCTGCCTTTATATTCCAGCCCCCCTAGCGGGTCTGAAGAGGCTTCTCAGTGTGGCTTTGATTTGCATTTCCCTGGTGAGTTGGGCTAAGCAGCTTTGCATGTGTTTACTGGCCATTTGCAGGTCTTTGGAGAAATGCGTATTTAAATCCTTTGCCCAATTTTTAATTGGGTGATTCAGGTCTGCATTTATGATGCCAGGGATAAAACTACAGGCAGGAAGACCCCATCACAGACACCTCGAGTGCTTTGCCAGCAGCCTGGGCCCTTTGGGATGGCCACACTTACCTGCTACCCTTTACAGAGGCACTGGATGGGAGTCTTGTCTAGCCAGCATGTGTGAAGCTCTGGGTTTGACCCCCACCACCTCATAAATCGGGTATGGTGATAAAGACTAGTAACCCTTGAACTTAGGAGGTGGAAGGCAGGAGGTCAGAAATTCAAGGTCATCTTCAGCTATATATGGAATTTGAGGCCAACCTGGGATACCTGAGACCCAGTCTCAAGAACAGCAGGGCCTGAGGAGATGGCTCATTCAGTAAGTTGCTTGCCATACAAGCATTAGGACCTGAGTTCGAGCCTTACCTCCCATGTAAAGGCTGTGGTGTGAAGGCAGACAGGAGGATCACAGGTTGGCTGGCCTAGCAGTCTAGGGAAATCATTGAGCTCCTTCAGGAAAAGACCCTGTATCAAAAAATGAGGTGAGAAGCCGGAGTAGTGGCTCAGCGTGTTCTCTCTCTCTCTCTCTCTCTCTCTCTCTCTCTCTCTCTCTCTCTCTCTCTCTCTGTGTGTGTGTGTGTGTGTGTCCCTGTCTCTCTCATGAACACACACACACAAAGTAATAAAATTAAATTTTAATCTGAAAACAAAGGCAGGGAGCAACTGAAGAAGAACCCAGTCAACCTGTAGCCAGTGCTCCCCATAAACAGTAAATTCATCAATTTAATTAAATCACAACACCCCCCAAAGGCAGCTGTTGCGGTCCAGGGCTTGGCCACCTCATCTCTTCTGCAAAGCTTCCTCTAGAATCTCTCTTATAGAGTGATATTTTTGACTGTGTTGGGCCAGAATCAGAGGCCAAGGCTAAGCTCTGACTGGCTTCTGTGGTCCACACCACATCTCCTCAGGCCTCAGCTGTGCACACCTGGGCACCTCAGTTTCGCCACTATCAATAGCTGGCCCCTTCCTTTCCCTGTGCAGAGTTCTTGGGGTAACCGCACTAGGTTGGGATTGTAAATAGAGGTAACTGGACGAAGTCCTTGCGGTGTTTGATGGAAAATTATCCTTCTGAAACCTTTCCTTCAGGGTCCCTGGGTCCCAGGGCCTCAGGATAGTAAATAGCCCAGGCAGCCCCTACAACTCAGATCTGGAGTGTAGGTCTGGACAACCCTGCTCCTAAACCCAGCTGTTCATCTGTTTCCTCCTTCTCTTCTGGGCCACCCAAGCCTCCTCCCTCTTTTTCCCTAAGTGTTGAGTGGCATGTGACTGCTCAAGGGACGTGAAAGGCAGTGGGAAAGTGACACAACACTCCTTAATTACTATCTTCCTTCTGCATCCCAACACCTAAATTTAGCCAACAGAGTCTCGGCACAGGCGATGAAACTCCTTCCTCCCCAGGACCCTTTTCTTAGGGGAGAGAGAGCCAGACCTCCCCCACCCACGCCCTCGGGGGCAGTGAGGAAGGCAGGACTTCTCACCAGCCTGGGGATGGGTCAGAATGTAGCAGAGGCCGGTGGGGGCACTGAGCTCCAGGGGTGACCCTCCCCAATGCACAAGGCAGGTGGCAGCTGGGGCCACTAATCACCAGGAAACAGAATGGCACTACCCACTGACAGGAAGCCCGGCAGGGGAGGTGGAGGGGAGAAGTGGTCCAAGTGTTAGGGACACAGGATCCTGAATGAGACAGTGTCAAGCTCTCTCTCTCTCTCTCTCTACCACCTGCCAGCTGTGCAGCCTTCAGCAAGTCAGCCAGCCTCTCTGGGCATGTCTCCTCATCCGAACACAGTGCACCGCTGGGTAAAGTGGCTGTGAGGTTCCAGTAGACACCACAGATATAGCATGGGGCACCAAGCAAAAATGAACGGGCCCAATCATGATGTTCGTCCAAATACAGTGGTGTGGTATGTTAGCCCTGCAGTGGGCGGGCCCTGCAGTGGGCGTGCCCTGCAGTGGGCGGGCCCTCAGTGTCTGGACTCCTCCTCCAGTGCTCATCCAGGAAGCCTTACTCCTCTTCCTCTAGTCAGTTTCCCTTTCCCGTCTCCTTTTCCAGTATCTAACACAGTCCAAGCTGGTCTCCACTCGCTGTGCAGCTCAAACTTCAGATCCTCCCTCCTCTACTTGCCATGTGCTAGGATTACAGGCACACACCTCTCTATAGCTTAGTTTATACAGTACTGGGGATTGAACCCAAGGCTCTGCAAGTACTCTGCCAACTGAGCCGCATCCCTAGTCCTGCAGTGTGACTCTCAACACCTCTGCTTTAGACAGCAACAACGCACAGGCAGAGGCAGGAGAACTGTCATGCCCTAGATCACCGGCCAGTTGGCAGTCTGTCTGCAAGTGCAGCAGCACCTTCCTGTAGTGCCTGGGGGGCTGTACTGGCTGGTTTAGTGTCAACGTGACACAAACTGGAGTTATCACAGAGAAAGGAACTTCAGGTGAGGAAATGCCTCCATGAGATCCAGCTGTAAGACATTTTCTCAATTAGTGATCAAGTGGGGTGGCCCCCTTGTGGGTGGTGCCATCTCTGGGCTGGTAATCTTGGGTTCTATAAGAGAGCAGGCTGAGCAAGCCAGGGGAAGCAAGCCAGTAATGAACATGGCCTCTGCATCAGCTCCTGCTTCCTGACTTGCTTGAGTTCCAGTCCTAACTTCCTTAGGTGATGAACAGCAGTGTGGAAGTGTAAGCTGAATAAACCCTTTCCTCCCCAACTTGCTTCTTGGTCATGATGTTTGTGCAGGAATAGAAACCCTGACGAAGACAGGGGAACTTCCCTTCTTCCAGGCCTGCTTAGAACTGCCCACTCCAGTAAGTCCTCCATCTGCCTCCCCACTCTGCCTGCAGGTTCCCCTGCTGCAGAGATCTATTGTCAATTACAAGCTCCATCCCCAGCTCCAAGAAGTCTAGAAAGAGACACCTTGTTGTTTCTGTGAGCTACTGGAGTTCAAAGTCACCAATCTTTGTAAAAGGGGGAAAAAAGTGGGGGGTGGGGTGGGGGAAAAAGTGAGGGGGGTGGGGGGGACACAGCTGGAGGAGCTGGAAAGAGTTGGAGTGAATGTGTGCCTGCAAGGTGTGCACTCCAGATGTGGGCAGTGGTTTTATCTAGGCATGGTAGGGTCAGGCAGGGATTCTGGGGTCAGGCTTGATGGAAACCCCACCCCTGAGTCTCAGGTCTTGGTTCCTCATATGTAGAATTGGGTAGCAGAGTTAGCCTCTTGGGGCAGGATGCAAAGGAGAGAGACAGGCTAGTGGGACAGTTCTTCCATTCTGAACTATCATGGACAACAGCCCCTCACTCAGTGCCCGGATAAAGTCATCCTCAGGTGTGCACCCCACCCCATCCCATGGCAGGAGCTGGGGCATGTCATCACCATGCACAGGTTCACACAGGGTGCCAACCTTCAGGGGTATCCATCGGTAAAGCCTGGGAAACCTTTGCCCCTTCACTGTTCTGGCTCCAGATATCCCTTGCTGTCACCGGCCACCTGGAGTTGATTTAAACCTACAGGCAGCCACTGGCATCAGCTCATCTCAACCAAAGGAATCAGGGAATTAAGATCTCAGATTCAGATCCAGCCTAGGCTCTGCCTAGGCTCCAAACTCCCGGCTGCCTCTGACACTGATGCTGTAGGATGCAGACTACTCTCTTGAGCTAGAGTCACCAAGCCCCTTTCAGGAGTGGGAGGTGATGTATCAGGTGGGCAGAGAGTGCTCTTTACGAAGTAGGAAGTGAGAAGCTACACCCCTGCGGGGTCACGTCCTTCCTGAAGAGGCCTGTTTCAGTCATGGCGTTACTCCCTGCGGCGGCGTGCTCATGATGCTGATGACGTACAGGCAGCTCATGTGTTGTGGGCAGGTTTCAGGCACCACACAATGTCCTAAAATTTGACACATGTTGAGTCACCTCTCGCTCACAATGCCTTAGGAGACATGACTGTGAACTGGAGGCCTGGCTGGGTCAAAGCCCTGGGACTCTCAGAACTGGTGGTAGAATAGGGCTCCCACCCAGGCAGTCTGAATCCATTTGTCTGTTCACCCTGCACCCCTTCACCTCCAACCATGGGTCCTTCTGCCTCTCCCCTGTGAGCTGTTTCTCCCAGGCCTGGGATGTGCTGTCCATTGGAAGGTGATGTTGGGAAGAGGGATGTGGGCCCGGGGTGCCCTTACCAGCTCTCCAACCCCCCCTTAAAGACCCTGTGACCTCAACAACAGTAAATATAAGAGTCAAAGAGACAGCTCAAGCTGCGGGGAAATGTTTTCTCAGCTGCCTCCTGCTCCTTCGCTTGCTCACCATCCAGTAAGGGATCCAGTGCATAGAGAAGTGGCCTTCAATAGCATCTCTCTGGGTGACACTGTGGAAAGTTGTTCCTGTGAAGGTCAGAAACTAGGTTTCCATCCCAGCAAGGGGAAGAGGCATGTGCACAGTCCCCTCATGGAAAGCTGAGTATTGTAAGGGGTGACCTGGGGTCTTTGGTACATGGTGGCTTTATGACTAGTATTGTCATAGGGTGATCATTCAATCCTACCCATCCAGGAAGGACAAAAGGAACCAATAGGAGTATGGAGAGAAGGCTCGGAGGGTGAATGCACTTGCCCTTGAAGCTTGGTAACACTGAGTTCAATTCTTGAGATGTGATGACTCAAAGCTATTCCAGCAGAGATAGATGGCAGAGACAGGGGAATCAACTGCAAGCTCATGGCCAGCTAGCCTGGAACACACAGCACAGTGGCAGGTACAAGGGTGGCCCAGCATTGAGTGGTAGACGTTTCAGGGTCCTTGGTGGTCCCAAGGCTCTGACTTGTAGAGTAAGAAGACAAAGCTGTCTGGAGGGAGGACTGCCCTGGCACAGACTTCTATCCACACCACCCATGCCACATGGCCGGGCACTCCACTGCTACTTCCCAGGGGAAGATTCTGGAAAGGATTAACACCTGCTAATTTCCATGCAGAATCACCTAGCATGACTGAGGTACTTATCAGATGTAAAATGGCCCATGTATAAGGGCTCTCAGGAGATTCATGAATGACCTGTATGTACTTAGAATACATTCATCTGAAAGAAACTAAAACTAAAACAAAAACAGAAACAACAATGAAACCAACAAAGCAACAGTGGCCACATACTGTTTCCTTTTTTTCTCCCAAGTAAACAAAATGTGGAGGTATCCACTTCAGGGCTGGTATGGCAGTCCCACACGTGGGTACCTATATTAGTACTTGTTTCTTGGTCCCAAATGGCTGCTCCAGTTCCAACAAGCACGTGCACATTAAAGCACAGCAAAGAAGAAACAAGAGGTTTAAACATCACAGAAGGACTATAGATATCTTAAGAGGAACTCAGGGATATGCTGGATATGCCGTCTTCATTTCAGGTGACTTTGTGTCCGGCTCAGCATCAGGAGTTCGGTGGGGAACACACTTGGAACCAGCCGGCAGCCTCCGGCAGCCCATAATCTGCCTCTGTTCCACAGGAAGGCTGGCTGTGTTTCCTGGCACTGTGCCCCCCAGCGGCCTTGAATCACTCGCTCTTTGTTCTTATGCCTTTCTTGTTCTTGGACATTCATCCCGGTCTCCAACATGCTGCCAGAAGTCCTGTAAGAGCGCGACTCTGCACGAAGCACAAAGCCTTCCCTCTGGCTTCCAAAGCCCCTTGGCCTTTGGGACCTGTCATCTGTCACAGCTCTGCTCACCTCTGCCCCACCCTCTGAGCCAGTGCCTGCCAAGACTCCCCTCCTCAGCCCTCTGCAGGACTCCAAGCTGACCTTGAAGGCACACTAAAGAAGGGTGCCTTGTATGTGTGTCTTCCTCAGTCTCTAGGGAGCATCAGACTCCCTTTCTCTGGCCTCCCTTGGGCTTCCGGAGCCTTCCGTCATCTCTCTATTTATAGTTAGAGTCAGGTGGCTCTGGCCTCCACGTTGCTGGGTCTGGCTGGGAGAGCTGGTTCTGTCACCTGCCTGGGAAGCCTGGGATTTTCCAAAGCCATCCTGTGTCCCCCTCACTGTGCCAATGTCCCAGAGAGAGGCACCCACACCAGGGAGACCCTTACCAGGCACACACCCTGCTGGCTGCTCCAGCCTTGTATCACGTGTGCCCCTCAGCTCATCACTTTTGAGACATAACTGGAGCACTCTGTGTAGTATTTTACCATTCTGTCACCATTCTGGCTTGCAGGCCTGGAGACCAGCACTCTCCTGCCCCTGAATGCCACAGTCTTGGTCTGTGACTTCCAGTTACCAAGCCTTTCTGAGCCTCTGCCGTTTATAGCTGACTCCACTCTGCTCTAACACATTGGGGTTCCCATGAGAACTGAGGAGGGTGATAATAGGCCCCAGGTCCTTGTGGATTTCATACCCTCCCTACCATTTCTCTGACCCCTGGAAACTGAAGGGAAGGATTGTTGTGCCTCTGAACCTTAACCCGAGGGCTAGCAGGCCAGCTAGCTTAGAAACCAAAGAAAGCCACTCTGGCTGAGGGTCCCGAAGGCATTTGGTACCAACAGGGAGAACTGGCGCCCCCTAGTGGACAGCGAGAGAACGTCTTCCTGACCATCCTGTGGTCCAGGCTAGGAAGAATCTGAGACTGAAGTCAGGGTCCTTGTAGAGCCTCTCACTGCCAACTGGGACAAATCTCATGTCATTTAGCAAACCTAGGGTTCCTCACTCTCCTAAGCTGAGATGACATCCCACACAGGATCACAGCAAAGCTTCCATCAGTGATTCCGAGACCAGCCTTGCACAGCGCTGTTTCCTAGGTCCTCAGGGGCAGGAATTTGTTGGGAACCACAGGGCACTGGTAGTGAGGAGGTGAGAAGTCAGGGCTTCTGAGTTGTCGATGGGTGCTCTCTGGGTGCTGTTTCACTGTGACCTTGGACTCTGATGAATTAATCTTTCCCTCCAGCTCCGAGGTTTCTCAGAAGTTTTAGCTCTTATTAACATACCTGTCCCAGGAACAAGCTTACATCTGTATCCAATTAACCCTCCTGCCAACAATGATTCAATGAGTTCTTTGCCAGTGTTCACGGGGCTATCTCTGCTTTCCCTGGTCCTGAAAAGCAGAAGTATTGCATGAGCTACATCACAATGACTCTGTGGCAGGAGGGTCACAAGACACTGGCCTCTGGGGTGAACTTGGGGGTCTTCTAGGAGTTGTGACTGTTATGCTGAGCGGGCTGTATGGTTGGCTGTGGGTAGGGAGAAGAGACCTCCCTGTGAGTGAGTACCAGTGAATGTAAAATGTATCTTTTGATACTTCTGGGTGGAAGGGAGCTTTCTGGAATGCATGCTGGGTATGGGAACAGTTTTGGATTCCTTTGTGCTGGTGAGGCTGACAATGGATGTTGCAGTCTCGGGGGGCGGGGGAGGGGTTCTGACTGGACCTGCTGAGACTGTCTGGGACCTCTTTGTATTAAGCTGTGCGTTCCTTTGGGATGGCTGGTCATGAGATAAGTGAGACTTGCAACTCGACCTCCCTTAGGATGGACCTCTCTTACAGTGACTCCCCGACTCATCTCTGATGTCCTAGGAAGACCCAGGGGCCCTGGTAGAGGTGGGGTCTGAGGATCTGCAGGGGTTGCCCCCTTAGACCCATGCATGCAACAGCCTGCCAGATTTTACTAAAAACCTATTATGAGTGACTATAGATAAACCTATCAATAGGCAGTCTGATTGTGTAGTTGAGAAGAGACAGGATCCATAGGCTGGAAGGAGAGGCGGACTGAGCCTAGAGGAGTGGGTAGCTGGGAACAAGATCACCTTCCCTAAAGCCCCCACCCGGGAGTAAGGAAAGCAATGGGGACATCCTAGAGTCAGCAACCAGATCCTAAGCCTGACACCACCTTGGGGATAGACAGACAGACAGAGGCAGCCCTGAGAGCTCCCAGTCCTTAACTCCAGCCAAACTGCCTTTTTATCTTCTCTCTGCTCTCTCTCCCATGCCTGCCCTCACCAGTGCAGGTCTCCTGATTATCTGTCACCCATGAGATGTACCTCCTTGTCCTTCCTTGCCCTGCTGTCCCTTACCCTGGGTCCTACCTCCTCTCACCTTCCCTGGGGCGTTGGCCAACACCACCCCCTTTCCCAAGGCTCTGCTCAAAACAGCTTTCTCTTTTGAAAGCTTCTCTCAGCCCAATTCTGTTCTGTCTTTTGGGCAGGGACCCTGGTGGGACCTCTGCCCACACCAGAGGCTCCCTGGCCCAGTGTGTTGCCATCTCTCCCTGAACAGGCTCTGTTGAAGTCGCTTCTTCTATTTTACAAAGGCCAGCAGGAGGCTGGGAGGGTTTTCATGGAGCCGCAGAGCTGCAGAGCTGCGTGCCTGCATGAGATTTGTGCTTTAGAAGTTCACTAGGGCTGGCAGAGGCAAGATGAGGGCACAGGGCTCCTATGATTGCTAGGCAGGGAGGTTGTGAGGGCAGGGGGAGGGGAGAGCTTCTCTCATTACAGCCTTTGCTTTTTCAGAGGTCTCTGAGCCTGGCTCTGCACGAGCAAGTCATGTGTCTGACTCCCCACCTCCCAGCTCCAACCAGGAGAGTAAAAATTCAAATCCCTCAGATGAGAGTAAAAGGATCTTTGGTGCCAGGGGCAGGATTGTAAAGAATTTTTTTAAGTGCACAAAAAAGGTCATAATGTAAAATTTAGTATCTCAGCCCCACTCCTGCCTGCTTGAGAGACAAGGCCTTACCCTGTAACCCAGGCTGGCCTTGAACGAGATATCTTCTGAAGTGCACGAGTCACAAGCCTAGACCATTGTCTTGAATTCATACTGAGTGTTTTAGGGTCTCATTAGCTCAGACTGGCTTTGTATTCACTGTGCATCCAAGGCTGGCCTTGGACTTCTAAGTCTCCTGCTTCTCCACCTCCTGAGTGCTGGATCCCGGTGTGCCCCACTGTACCTGACTTACACAATGCTGGGGATTGAACCGAGGCCCTTGTGTTTGATAGGCAAGCATTGTGTCAACTGAGCCATATCCCCAGCCTCGATTTTAGCTGCTTTTTGTTTGTTTGTTTGTTTTGTTTCTTAGTCAGGGTCTCAGGTTGCTCCGGTTGGCCTCAAACTCACAGAGATCCACCTACTTCTTCCACCCAAGTGCTGGGATTAAGGCGTGTGCTACTACACCAAGCAACTGCTTTTTCGACATTTATTTGTGTGTGGGCTGGGTGGCTATGATTGTATGTGGGCACATGCCATGTCATGATGTGTACGGACATTAGAGGACAGACAGTTTTTAAGAGTTGGTTTTCTCCTCCCTCCGCGTGGGTCCAAGGATTGAACTGAAGCCACACAGTTGGTGTCCCTTGCCTTTTGGATGCCCCTTGTTTTTGTGTTCAGTAGTAAACATCCAACTGTGCATCAGGTCTCTAGAGCTTTCCCATGCTGCAAAGGTGCAGAACCTCTGCACTTGCTACACAGCCTCCCTTCCCACTCTCCTGCCCTTTGCCCGCCTCCCGTATGTTTCACTGTCTATATAAATGAGTACTTTCTGCTCCCTCTGAGAGTATCCGTCACTATCTTTCTTTTGTGACTCGGAGTCTATACATTCCTCAGTCTTCAGGTCTTTCTGAGGCAGCTAGTATACAAGCTCAGGTTTGGAAACCAGTGGCTTGTTGTCACTAGTGGCTTGTTGTCACCAGTGGCTTGTTGTCACCAGTGGCTTGTTCTCACCCAAGCTGAAGGTCCTCTCCCCCTTGCTTCTTGCCCTTGTGTGTAAAACCAGAGCCTAGTGACTCTGAGCCTTAAGTGAGGACTCCTGTGACCTCTGGGGGTAATTGTCTCTCAGACAGATCAGACTGAGAACCCAACAGCCCAAATTAGGATTAATTTTCACGACCTGTATTTTTGTGATGTTGTGGATGCTGGCCACTCGGAGTGTGGTTCTGCATTCCTTGAACCTGGCTACTAAAGTCCTCCCAGGCCCCACCTCCGCTGCAGCATCTCAATGAGTGCGTTAGCCAGCTCCTCAGGGGCTGGTGAGCATAGTGATGAGGAGAGGGCCTGGGAGTAGAGAAGAGGGGGCTTTCTAAGAGTTGGGCAAAGGGACCTGACCCAGAGCTCTGCCCTTTACCCCCACACGCTGGCGGAGAGTCAGGCTGATGTGGGTTTAGCCTGCTCCATGGCCAGAGTTGCCCTTAAGTACACTGTTTCTATACATCTGTGTAAAGCTTCCTGGTGCCCTAGTTCCTGATCCTTAGTCACCAGCCTGGTGTCCTGAGATCCACGGCCTCAGCTACAAATTCCCAGAGCTGTGGACACATGGCCTTGAACTTGGCCTTCTCCCTCCCCCGTGCCCTGTCTCTGACCCTCCCAGCAGGACATCTCATCTGCTGAGGACTCAGTAGCAATCCTATTCAATGATACCATAATGGCTTACAGGGTACCAAGGAAGGGGTGCACAGACACCAGGCTGCTCAGTCCCAACAGAAGACCCAGAGGATGGCACAGGGTGAGTCCTGGAATAGTACTGTGTCCCACGTGTAGTAAGTGCCCAAGTTATCATTTGAAATTTAGGCTCTCTGTCAGGGCTGAGAACCTCACCTAGGCACCTATATTTTCACTCTTTCAGCTTTTCCAGAGGACTGTTAAATGCTGAATCTAGAATTTGAACTCAGGGTTATACATGCCCAGACCCTAAATCCTTAATTGTTGAGCCCAGCCTCTTCACCTCACTCTGAGATAAGAAGCTGCATAAGCCAGACTGAGCATTCGAGGATCCCTGCGGACTGGCTTCCAGCCACCCTTAGTCCCCCTGGGACTGTCATCTTAGCAGTAACATCACTGATGAGCCCAGTCCCAGGAGCAGCAGCTGTAGTCTGGGAGGCTCATGAGCTCAGCACCATGAGGAGAGATGGAAAGTGACACCTTCAGGGGGAGGGGGCACAGATTGCACACCTGGGCCTGGTGCAACTGCTGTCACACCAGGAGGCGGCAGCAACGGGAACTGACAGAGTGGGTAGAGGGACTTGCCCACCCAGGTACTGTGGGGTGCCTGTCACACAGCTAGTGTGGAGGCTGGGAGGAGGAGTGTGGGCTACAGAGCACATGAGACAAGCCCTGGCTAGACAGTCAGGGCCTGTGCTGGCTTCCATACAATGTAGAGGACACAGGGGTGACACGTGGGAATTGAAATGGCAGCTGGAACTCTCCCTAGCTACAAACTGTGGTGAGTTACTTCTTCTGGACTTCAGTCCCCAACTCTAACGGGGGTGGTAATGGTACCCCTTGCCCCGCTGCGAGCCTTTGGAGCCCCAGTAGACATGGAGTACCTAGTGCCTGGCACGCCTTCTCATGTGGGTTGGCTTTGAAGAGAAGCAATTTCCACCTGGCTGCTGTGAGGGGCAGGTGACTTACATATGAGAGAAAAAAAAAAGACCTGGTGCCAAGTGTACAGCCAGCTCTGTCAGTAATTGGCATTATTATTAGGAACAGGCCAGCTACATAATTTGCAGAGCGCAGTGGAAAAGGAAACATGGGGCTCTCACACGTAACTGATTAAAAGCTCCAAAATGGCGGGGCCAGGGAGGTTGCCAGAGGAAGGAAAGGCACTTGTCACCAACCCTGACATGAGGTGAATTCCGAGAACACACAGAGTGGAAAGAGAGAACTGGCCCCTACGGGTTGTTCTCTGACCCCTACCTGTGTACGCTCACACACACACACACACACACACACACACACACACACACACACACACAATGTTTTTAAATGTAAATTTAGCATTAATAATAATTCCAAGAGTGGCTACAGAGCCAGAGGCTGAGAGCAGGGTCTGTCTGAGTACACAAACCTGCAATGTCTATAGCTGGCTTTGGTGAAGAGACAAAATTACCAAGGTTACCAAAGTGAAGGGTTCCCCAGCCCTGTCTCCACTCTACTAATTATTCTGGTAAAATCCTGTGCATTGTGGTAGTTTCTGACCTTCCTTTCCCTCTCATTAGCCTACTCATCCTGAAAGAGCAGGCTCCGTGAGGTGAAGGCACATGACCCCATTGCATGAACTTTTGGACGTGAGCAAGTGGCTACTCACCGCAGATAGGTCACCACTGCCTGATTGGAGCAAGGATTCCAAGGATGGGCTTATGGGGTTTACTTCCAGGAATGTGATGACACCCCTAAACGGCCACGTCACTGAAGAGTCTCACCCCAGCATGAAGTAAGACACCTTCTACCGTAGTCCCTCATACTCTCTGCAACACCTCCTGAGACCCCTAGACCACAAGCAACGCATGCAGAATTACATGTGGCTGGTGGGGAGGTTCGGGAGGTCCTAGCTGCTATCTCAGTGGGTGGAGTCTAATGACCCTCCCCTGTTTCTTCTATGAAGGAATGTCTGCAGCCCCCCACCCCCGCTCTGCATTCATGTGTGTGTGCATTCATATGTGCTTGCACATGGAGGGCAGAGGTCAATATCTCCACCTTAGTTTTAATATCAGTGTGTGTGCACATATGGTATGTATGTCAGTACAGGCACATACACACCACCACATGTATGGGGGTGGATAGAGAGCAACTCTCAGGAGTTCGCTCTCTCTACTGTGGTATCTGGGACTCAAATTCAAGAACTTAGGCTTGTGGCAAGTGCCTGCACTCACTGATTGTCCAGACTGGATGACCGGTAAGCTCTGGGGACCCTCCTGTCCCTACTTCTGAAGGCTGCAGTTACAGATGTATGCCACCACACCTGGCTTTTCACATGAATGCTGGGGACCCAAATTCAGGACTTCATGTTTGTGCAGCAAGAGCCTTACCCACTGAACCATCTCTTCCTTCTCAGCAGAGCCAGTTCTGAAGCTCTCTTGTGAGTAGTCACAGCTGCTTTGATGACTATGGTTATAGCTGTTATGCTCAGGGGACAGCTTTCGACAACAGAGCCTGAGAAATCATCCTATGCCCACCCCCAAAGAAGGCAAGCTCCAGGGTACATAGGACCCTGTCCTGATGCACTATGGTGACCTCGAACAACCTTAGGGCAGGACAGGAACTCCAGAGCCCTGTGGTAGCAGAGGGTGTGCAGAAGAGGAGAGGGTGGGGAGGACAGTGCCCATGTGTCAGCCTGGGCTGTCCCTGGGGGTGGGCACGGGGGTGGTTCTGTTCTCTTGGTGTCTCTGTGTTTTCCCCGATGGCAGGGATTGCTTTTGTAATAGCAGGCAAAAACCATACACGAGCCTCTATTCAATAAAAGCACTGTTCTCATAGGAACCAAGAAGACAGCCCCCCCTCCATGCAAAGTACATTCAAGGAGAAGAAAATAAAAGCCACAAAGATGGTTAGATTAGAACAACTCGTCTGTACTGCCCCTACATAGCTCACCCCCTCCATGGAAGTCTGGTGTGAAAAGGCTAGAATTGTGTTCTAAGGGGCTGCCGGGCTGCTGTGTATGTGTGTGTGTCCGTGTGTCCTAAGTGTGATGGTGTCTGTGAGTGACTGAGTGTAGGAGGTTGGGGCTCGGGGGGGGGGGGGGGAGGAGAGAATAAACAGTTGGTCTTTCCAGAAGCTGAACCGAAATTGTCCTCTGTCATGCTAAGTGGCAGAAAGGGAACAGGCTTTGGATGGGGTGGAACAGCGTTGGAGTACCAGCTGCACCAAACCTGTCACGACCCTTCCCCAAGCTGCTCCCTGGTATAGAAGAGAGAGCACATGGGCTGGTGAGATGGCTCAGTGGGTAAGAGCACCCGACTGCTCTTCTGAAGGTCCAGAGTTCAAATCCCAGCAACCACATGGTGGCTCACAACCATCCGTAACAAGATCTGGCGCCCTCTTCTGGAGTGTCTGAAGACAGCTACAGTGTACTTACATATAATAAATAAATAAATCTTAAAAAAAAAAAAAAAAAGAAGAGAGAGCACAGAATCTAAATTTCAGGATACGGTTCTTATAATGAAAGAAACCCAACTAGTACATAGTAGGTGTGCAACCAGTGAGGTCTCTTCCACCTCACCACCCCCCTCCACCCCCATGCATCTGAGCATTACCTTGAACTTTGACATCTTCAGATGTAACCCGATCCTTGTGAATAGGAGGGAGGACTAATGTCACTCTGAGAGGCCAAGGTCTGCAGTCCCTGGTCCACAAGTCACCATTTAGCCCTGTTCTCCAAGGACGCTGGAAATCAAACCCCTGATAGGGCCCTGGAAGGAGCCATTTGGTGGAGCATGGAGACCCCTAGTGGCCATATCAGGGACTCCACGTCTCGTTGAAACTTTCCACCCTGGGACTTCCGTTCAAAGCCCTACAAAAGTGTCCTGGAAACATTGGTGATACTTTGCACACTGACAGAAAAATGATTATCAGTCTTAAGAATCCATTTTCAGATGCGGTAGAGACAAGGCCATCTTATTTCTGCTTCTTATCCTTGCAAATATCCATATAGAAAAGGGGCTTGGGACGATACACTTACAGGCCTGTAGGAGTGACACTCTCCAGGTCACCTATGGAATGAGCAGGAACCTGAATATTCGTGTGGTTATTCAAAGACCTAGCTTGACTGATAAACTGAGTCTGAAGTCATATTCCCTTCCTCCTCGGCAGGCATGATAGAAACACCAGATTCGTGGATACAGGAGCCCGTGCTTGTGGTGTGCCAGCCACTGGAACAGCCCTTTGTGAATGGCCTCTCATCCCATTCCCCAGACAGCAGAGACTCTGAGCTTAATGAGCCGCCAATGTTCCAGAAGCATAGGTGTTTAAAACTCCTATAGAGTGCAGAGTGAAGATTTGAACCCAGGACCACTGAGCTCCAGCGTCCAAGACCTTGTGTATGGATCAATATGCCTGCCTAACAGGGACTCACAAAGCAAAGCTCCTCCTGTCTCTGGGCCGCAGGGCCTCCTTGGTCAAGCCAGATGCTCTGCTTTTTCATTGTTTGGTCACTGTGTTTCAGAGGGGACTCTGTGGGTGCTCATTCCTAGCCTCAGCTGGAGTTCAGACTTAGTGGGTTCGCTGTGTCTGAGCCCATCCCAGAACTGAAACTTTCAAAAGACTTCTCAGGTTGTTCTAACGAGGATCGGAGCCCAGAACAAACACACATGCTACAGAACAACAGGAAAACAGTGTCCTGCTCGGGCTGAAGTCTGTAGAGCTGGGAAGAGTGGTGTATGCCTGCAGTCCCACTCCTTGAGGGGGAGGCAGAGGCAGGAAGGTCTGGAGTTCACGACCAGCCTTGCCTAAATGAGAACCTGCCTCAAAAACTACCTTTCCAAAGCCTGCATAGCCCCCAGCTGCTTCGTAGATGAAATCCACACCTTTCGCGTGTGTAACTGGATGCAGCTCAGCAGAACTCCAAGGTTTTCAAAGCATCAGTAACAGATGGACAAACGTTTTTCTTCTTCTCCGTCTGCCCACTAACAGGTGCTCCTTATCGCTACCCCCAAGCCCTGGGCGACTCAGATATGTGTCCTGTACCTAGGGATTTGTGGAATCATAAAAGATGTGGCCTTTTTTCCCCCCCTGAGACAGGGTTTCTCTATATAGCCCTGGCTGTCTTGAAATTCACTCTAGACCAGACTGGTCTCGAACTCAGAAATCTGCCTGCCTCTGCTTCCGAAGTGCTGGGATTAAAGGCGTGCGCCACCACTGCCCGGGAAGATGTAGCTTTTTAAAAATTGTATTTATGGGACTGGAGAGATAGCTCAGCACTTAGAAGCACTTTGCACTGCAAAGAACCCAAGTTCAATTCCTAGCACTAATCTCAGGCCGCTCAGTACTGCCTGCAAGGCCAGCTTCAAGGGGGTCACACACCCTCTTCTGGATTCTTTGGGTGCCAGCACAGTGCCATATACTCAGACAGAAAATACACACACACACACACACACACTCAGAAAAACCATTTTAACAAGTAATTTCTGTGTGTATGAAGGGGGGGTGTCAAGAACATGCCATAGTAAGTACATGAAGCTCAGAGGACAATTTTGTGGAGTAGGCTCTCTCCTTCTATCCTTATGTAGCTTCCAGGGTTTGAACTTGAGTCACCAGACTCTTGGGGGGCACTTGCTTCGTGGATTGCTCTCCCTGCCTGGTTATTTCACTCCTTGCATGGTAAGCTCCTTAACCCACACAGATCTGCCCTGGTGGCTTAAGCCTGCAGCAGCTAGCGTGAGGACCATATTACTTTAATCAGATAATCAGATTATTTCCCTCCTTGGCATCTGGCAGAGATCAGAGCATTAGGCAAGGGAAAATGAAAGCATAAAGCACCCATCCCACTGGGCAGATATTTATCAAGTGCCTGCTCTACACAAGCCAAAGACCCATGTGGCAAGGTAGCAGGCCCTTAGGGCTTCCTCAGCACAGCAGAAACCTGGTTGCATGTTCTTCCTGCCCAGTCCTCTTAGCTCAAGAGCATTGCACATGGAATACCTCACCTGACCCTCAGGACACCAGACACAGGAAGGGCCTTATTGACAGAAGCAACAAGAAGAGACTTTGCCCACAAAAGTAGGCTTCCTTGGTAGCTTTGAGGTGGCCACCAGGGCCATCAGGCAGAAAACCTCTTTCTTCTTGTCCAGCAAAAGAGAGATTGAACTTCCTAGGGTTATCTTCTAACAATGAGGATGGTCACTTCAAGACCATGAGTGAGGGGCCAGAGAGATGGCTCAGTGGTTAGGAGCACTGACTGCTCTTCCAGAGGTCCTGAGTCCAAGTCCCAGCAACCACATGGCGGCTCACAACCATCTGTAATGGCATCTGATGCCCTCTTCTGGTGTGTCTGAAAAGAGTGACAGTGTACTCATACATAAAATAAATAAATAAAAGTCCTTTAGAAAAAAACCAAGAATGAGTCTCATCTTAGGATTTGTTATCTGAGTGGTTTAGCCCTACCTATCCCCTAGCCCAGCGGCCCTCCACCCCAACTGATGGAACATCAAAGTCATCCTGTGAGTTTTGGAGAAAATAAAATAGTGACCCCTGGGGCTGTGTTAGAGACCATCTTCCTACTAAGTTAGGACTCTGGGGGTGACTGCAGGCACCAAGGGTTTTAAACAAGGACATGCCCAAGGTATGTCCAGCACATAAGGAAAGCTTTGGGGTCGTTGCCCTGGGCTGAGGACCCTAGCCAGAATAAATGAAGACGTTCATGAGAAAACAGCATACCCATGGCCTGTCACTAGACCCCACTGCCCAGAGTACACCAGTAATTAATAATTTTTAAAATCCTGTAATTTTCTTGTGAATAGCATAATTATAATGCTTGGCAATTTGCATGTGTGCTAAGAGCATTAATTTACTAAATGTAAACAGCTAAATCTATGCCGCAATTATTGTAAACCGTGTTAGCATGCCTTGATTTTCAATATCCTGGGAGCTTCTCCCATTATAAGGTGTCCAGGAGCTGGGGCTGAGGCTTAGTCACCAAAGCACTTGCTTTACAAGCACGACTGCCTAACTTTCATCCCAGATCCCCAAAAAGACAAGCATGGTGACATGAACTTGTCCTCTTAGTGTTGGAGACTGGGGATGGGAGGGCTCTAGAGGAATGACATCTGAGGTTGTCCTCTGGCTTACACACACACACACACACACACATATACACACACACTCACACACACATACACACACACACACATACACACACACACTCACACACTCACACACACACATACACACTCTCACACACACATACACACACACACTCACACACACATACACATACACACACACTCACACACACACACACTCACACACACATACACACTCACACACACATACACACACACACACACTCACACACACATACACACACACACTCACACACACACACTCACACACACATACACACACACACTCACACACACACACTCACACACACACACACACACTCACATACACACACACAGAGGACCTCATCAGCTTCCAGAGATTTCACATCTGATATTCTGCCACAGGCTGAGCTGCAGAGACCTAGACCCATCCCTTCTGTGGATGTTTGCAGACTCGATCCCAGTTCTTCGCCGCCCTAGAGTTCCATTACACCTACCCACTTGCCCATGGCTTTGTGGGGAGTTGGATGTTCCCTCAGCCCTTGACTGTAACCTTACTATGTAGTTTGTACTGAGAGGTGAACTAAGAGGTTGACGGAAGAAGCTAAACAGATCCCACATGGCTGCTGCCCATCAGCCTGAGTCTGGGATGGTTCATTGTATGGGTGCACTGGACTAGACTAAGGAATGTCCAGGTAACTGATGGACCCCATGAGTGGGCGTGTCTGTAAGGGTGTCTCTGGACTCTCTAGATGACCACCCCAGTTATTTTTTTAAATTGTTGTTGCTCTCACAAAATATCCAACAAAAACAACTTAAGAAGGGAAAGGTTTGGTGCTGGAGAGATGGCTCAGCGGTTAAGAACATTGACTGCTCTTCCAGAGGTCCTGAGTTCAATTCCCACTCAACCACATGGTGGCTCACAACCATCTGTAATGGAATCCAATGCCCTCTTCCGGTGTGTCTGAAGACAGCAAAAGTGTACTAACATTTATAAAATTAATAATTGTTTTTTAAAGGGAAGGGTTTATTCTGGCTCACAGATTGAGGCTTCATGGAGGGCATATGAAGTAGCATCCAGCTTCAGAAAGCAGGCGATGGACGCTGGTGCTCAGCCCACTTTCTCCTTTTTATTCAGCCCAAGACCCCAGCCCACAGGACAATGCTACCCAATTTAGGGTCTGTCTTCCCTTCTCTTTTTTTTTTTTTTTTTGTTTGTTTTTTTCGAGACAGGGTTTCTCTGTGTAGCCCTGGCTGTCCTGGAACTCACTTTGTAGACCAGGCTGGCCTCGAACTCAGAAATCCGCCTGCCTCTGCCTCCCGAGTGCTGGGATTAAAGGCGTGCGCCACCACGCCCGGCTTTGCGCCACCACGCCCGGCTTTGCGCCACCACGCCCGGCTTTCCCTTCTCTTATATTTTGGTTGAGAGCCTAACCTTTAGCGGCTGAGCCTTCTCTCCAGTCCGTCTTCCCTTCTCAATGAGCCTAATCTGGAAACTCCCTCAGATGTGCTTAGAGGCATGGCTCCTAGGTGAGTCTACCCCAATTGATAATCAAGGCTGACCACCAGTGGGGGTGGTCACCAGCTAGTCCTCCAAGGGCCTGAACGGAAGGAGAGAGGAGAAAGGAGAAGCTCGCTCTTCTTCAGCCAAGCTGACATTTTCCCCTGCTCCTGGATATCCACGCTCCTGATTCTTGTTCACCTGCTCTCAGGCTAAGCATGCCCCCAGCTTCTCTGGCTCGGCTGCTTGCGGGTGGCACACAGTGGGACTCTCTGGCTCGGCTGCTTGCGGGTGGCACACAGTGGGACTCTCTGGCTCGGCTGCTTGCGGGTGGCACACAGTGGGACTCTCTGGCTCGGCTGCTTGCGGGTGGCACACAGTGGGACTCTCTGGCTCGGCTGCTTGCGGGTGGCACACAGTGGGACTCTTTGGCTTCCAGAGTCATGTGAGTCAGTTTCCACAATAAGCTCTCAAATGCACACGTGCACACTGTTGGCCGATACAGCGCTGCAGGAAGAGACAGAGCTCTGTGCTGTGCCTGTGGCCGTGCTGACCTAAGAAGCTCTGAGGGGAAGAGACAAGCACTTCTGGATGTGTCCGGAAGGACACTCTAGAGCAGGCTTACTAAGGGGGATGCCCTATCTCAGATGTGAGTGGTACCACCTGGTAGCTGGGAAGAAAGAAAAGGGAAGCCCTGCTTCAGGGATTCTCTTCTGTCTCCTCAGATGAACAGCTGTGTTGTTGTTTTATTTGTTTTTTTTGGGGGGGGGGATATTCTCATTCCCCTGTGGCCACGTCATCATCTCTCCCTATGATCCCAAAACAGTGACTCCAGCCAACAATGGACCAAAACCTCTGAGACCAGGAGTCAAAGAAATTTTCATCCTCGAACCTATCCTTCAGGTATTTTTCACCAAAAAATAGAAACATCTTCCTGGAGCACAGCCATGCAGCTGTAGAGGATGACAATACCCGGATGATGTTTTAAACCAACCAGCTTTGGGATGTTGCTTAGGCAGCATCAATGCAGCATTAGCCGCCTAACACACAGTTTTAGACTAAGCTGGAGATAGATATTCAGCTTAATGATTTTTCTTTCCTCTGAGAATTTAAAGCCCTAGCCCAAGGTCAAAGACTGACTGAACGAGAGGATTTCCCTGTGTTTACCCCGTGATCACATCTAACATTTTGAGGGTTGAGGTCAAATCTTAGTCTAAGGGTAGAGATTCTTCACCTCAATACTTCAAAATGGAACAACTTAGCTCCATCTCATCATGTATATAGCCTTAGATAGGCCCCTAAACCTCTCTGGGCCTCAGTTTCCTCATCTGCAGAAGGGGAGAATAATAAAAATAGCTGCCAGTGCAGTGCAGATTAAATAATCTTTGTATCAGATGTATAGATCAGGGTGTGGTCTACAGTTACATCAGAGAAGCAGACACTCTGCTAACATAATTCTCTTAATAAACAGCCAGAGTCGGGGGCTAGAGAGATAGCTCAGCGGTTAAGAGCACTGCTCTTCCAGAGGTCCTGAGTTCAATTCCCAGCAACCACATGATGGCTTACAGCCATCAGTAATGAGATTTGATGCTCTCTTCTGTCTGAAGACAGCTATAGTATACTTATATATAATAAATAAATCTTTTAAAAAATAAAATAAACAGCCAGAGTCTTATCATTTTTAGAAGCTGAAGTAAAGAGATCTACTGGCCAATTTTTTGTCTCCATTACTGTGGTGGATTGAATGAGAAAGGTTCCTCATAGTCTCGGGCATTTGGACACTTGATTCCCAGTTGTTAGTGTTGTCTGGGGAGGTAGAGGAGGAGCAGATGTTGGAGGGACCTCAACATCACTGGGAGCGGGCCTTGAGAGAGAAAATCCTATGGACACTTCCAGTTTGCTCTCTCTGCTTTGTGCTTCTGGGTCTGTCTCTGAGTGTTCAGCTTTCTGTTCCTACCAGTGCCATGTCTGTAGTCTGTTGTCATGCTTCTTTCTGCTCTGCCATTGTGGACCCTTGTCCCTTGGGAACCATAATCCAAATAATCTCTTCTGTAAGGTGACTTGTCATGGTGTCTTATCACAGCAACAGAAACGTAAGTAATACAGCTATTCACTTTTATGTGTGTGTGTGTGTGTACCTGTGTGTGCAGCTGTGTGTGTATGTGTGTGTGTGTACCTGTATGTGCACCTGTGTGTGCACCTGTGTGTGTGTGCACCTGTGTGTGCACCTGTGTGTGCACCTGTGTGTGTACCTGTGTGTGCACCTGTGTGTGCACCTGTGTGTGTACCTGTGTGTGCACCTGTGTGTGTGTACCTGTGTGTGCACACCTGTGTGTGTGCACCTGTGTGTGTGTATGTGTGTGTGTACCTGTGTGTGCACACCTGTGTGTGTGCACCTGTGTGTGTGTGTGTGTGCATCTGTGTGTGTGTGTGTGTGTGTGTGCGTGAACCTGTGTGTGCACCTGTGTAGAGGTCAAGGTGTTGTTCCTCAGGTACCATCCACCATATTTTGAGTCCCTCACTGGCCTGGAACTCATCAAGTAGGTTAGTCGGGTTGGCCAATGAGTCCCAGAGACCTTCCTGTTTCTTCCTCCCCAGTTTTGGGTTCCCAAGTAAGAACTTTCAAAAGGGCCTGACCTAAGCCGGGCATGGTGGCGCACGCCTTTAATCCCAGCACTCGGGAGGCAGAGGCAGGTGGATTTCTGAGTTCGAGGCCAGCCTGGTCTACAAAGTGAGTTCCAGGTCAGCCAGGACTCTACAGAGAAACCCTGTCTCAAAAAACAAAACAACAACAACAAAACAAAAATAAAAGGCCTGACCTGTTTTTATGGAGGTTCTGAGATTTGAACTCTGGTCCTAGTGCCTAGACCTTACTGACCGAACCATGTCTCCAGTCCCTATTAGTGAGCACTTGGCTCCCATCAGGCATCCATGAAGTACGTGGCTAGCATGGTGGGGTGGAAGCAGACTAAAAAGCAGCGGGGGGGGGGGAGAGCAAGTTCCCTAGGTTGGTTACTGTGTGTCCTGGAACTGCCTCCCAGATTCTGAGACTAGGTTTACTCCAAAGTAAAAAACAGATGTTGCTGGAAAGTGGGGTCAGAGCTTCCTGCCCAGTGTCCTCTGCTGCCTGTAGTAAGGCCCCTCCTTCCAGGGGACCCTGAGCTCTGCTGAGCTGGCAGATCCTAGGGGCCTGACAGCTGTGTCCACAACCCCATGCCAGTATGAAGCTGGTCTCTCTGAAAGGCAAGGATAGGCGTAGGGCTTTCTCTGGATAACAGTGTGGAAGGGAGTGGGGGGTGGGGGGTGAGAAGGGGTGGGGGTGGCCTACAGGCCGGGTCCAGAGCTCTCTAAAGTCAGATGCTCAGATGGGGGAAGGTTGGCAGAGCCCTGAGGCCAGGCTCAGGGGGGAACAGAGAGAATGTCCCAACTCGGGTCACTTTGCTCTGGGAGTCTCAGTTTCCCTGAAATGAGGCTCATATTCTCATGCATCCTGGCCCCGTGGGGATGTTTCGAACAAGTTCTCTGTGGGGGTTGGGATGGGGAAAAAGACTCGTGCTAAACTGCAAAGATTTAAAGGTCTAGAGACTGCTCTTAGGTCCTCATTCCTGTGTTGTAAAACTCAAGAAGTTTAAAGGACCTCACTGCTGCTGGGACATGCCTCTACCAGGGGTGCAGGTCTCTCTCACTCTGCCTCCCCAGGACTGTGAGTAGGAGATGCCACCAATGCTGTTGTTATGTATATATGTGTTAAGTTCTGGTTTCCTCACTCCACACCCCCTACCACAGCAAGGGGGGGGGGTGGAAGCCAGGCCCAGCACTTAGCCATGTTCACAGATCTCTTTCTCCCATTCTATTTAAAGACAAGGTCTCATGAAGTTTCTTGGGCCAGTCTCAAACCTGCACTCGTCATGCTTAGCCTCCTAAGTAGGCAGAATAACAGGCCTATGCATGCCTGTATCTGAATCTAAACTGTTTCCTTATAGCCTCACATTTTGAATGGCCAGGCCCTGGCTTGTGGCTCTATGAAGCCTTTAGGAGGTGGGGCCTGGCTGACAGCCGTGGTCACTAGGGGTATGTCTTTGCAGATTACCCATCTCCCATCTGGCTCTCTCTATCTCCGGAACTGTCCCATATCAGCAGTTACCATCACACACTCTGGATGCCTCAAACCTGTCTTACCTCGTGACAAACTGGACCCTCCAAAACTAGGAGCCCAAATCAGCGTTTCTTCCCTTAAACTGTCAGATATGTCGCCAGAATGGCCAATACACTGAATGGCTCCCACCTGTAAGTGTAGAAGACAAGTAATGAGACTGCTCTTAGGTCCTCATTCCTGTACTGTAAAACTCAAGAAGTTTAAAGGACCTCACTGCTGCTGGGACATGCCTCTACCAGGGGTGCAGGTCTCTCTCACTCTGCCTCCCCAGGACTGTGAGTAGGAGATGCCACCAATGCTGTTGTTATGTATATATGTGTTAAGTTGTGGTTTCCTCACTCCACACCCCCTACCACAGCACGGGGGTTGGAGGGTGGGGGGGTGGGGGGTGAGGGGGTGGGGGGGTGTGGAAGCCAGGCCCAGCACTTAGCCATGTTCACAGATCTCTTTCTCCCATTCTATTTAAAGACAGGGTCTCATGAAGTTTCTTGGGCCAGTCTCAAACCTGTGCTCCTCATGCTTAGCCTCCTAAGTAGGCAAAATAACAGGCCTATGCATGCCTGTATCTGAATCTAAACTGTTTCCTTATAGCCTCACATTTTGAATGGCCAGGCCCTGACTTGTGGTTCTATGAAGCCTTTAGGAGGTGGGGCCTGGCTGACAGCCGTGGTCACTAGGGGTATGTCTTTGCATACCCCTAGTGTACGAGGTAAGTTTGTGAACGAGGTAAGTCATTACCAGAGTGAAAGTTAGTGTCATTTCCCATCACTGATTAAAACACTCTAGCAAAAGCAACTTACATGAGGAAGGGTTTGTCTTGGCTCACAGCTCAAGTATGACCCTCCATGGTGGCGAAATCAAGGCAGGGGGAGCTCAGAGCAGCTGGTCACATCTCATCCACAGTAAGAGATGGAGATGAGTGTTGTTCATCAGACCCCTGTGCATTGTAGTCCAGGACCCCAGCCTGGGAATGGTCCCGCCCACAGCAAAGCAGGTCTTCCACATCAATTAACAGAATCACAATGATCCCTCACAGGCAAGCTCAGACACCCATTTTCCAGGGGATTCTAGAGTTTGTGATACAGCTGGCTCAGTCAGATCTTTATAACACAGGGACTGCTAAAGCTGAGACTTGAAGGTTCACACCTGGAGCCCTTGTGGTGTCAAGAGGACCTATATTTCCAGCAATCAACATGAGGGGTAATTGGGGGCAATGAAGGAACTGGTAGAGACTGGAGTAGAAAGATTTAGCTGAGGGCTAGAGAAGTGGCTTGCTTGCTTAGTAAGCCCTAAGCCTGAGGCTAGAGCTAAAGTTCCCAGAACTCATAACAAGTGTCTCACAACTATCTACAACCCCAGATTTAGGAGGTTGTGTAGCCTCAAGGGAGTCTATCTGGCCTCCAGGGGCTCCATATAACCTCCAGAGAATCTGTGTAGCCTCTAGGGATCTGTTTCTCCTTCAGGAGATCTGTCCGGCCTCCAGGTATCTGTCAGGATATCTGGGCATCTGAGCACATGTGGTTCACATATATGGAGACATGAACATACAAACACATATGTTTTAGTCAAATAAGTAGTTTCTAAAATAGAAAGATATAGATGGGTTGGCAGGAAGAGGCTGGAGCTGTTACTGACAGCAGACAGTAGGCTCTCATATTGATCAGAACATTGACATTCATAAAAAGAGGCCAGAAAATAAGATGTTTACAGTGAGACTCACCGGGGGCACAGAATGACAGCTTTGTTTCCTTTTTATGTTTTCTCATCTGCATGTTAGACTTTGAGGATAACAAACCTGTCTTAATTTTATTTTGAAACAAGATCTCAAACGCTCAGACTCCAACAACCCTTGGCAGCCAACCCTGGGCTGCTGGATCGCTGAGACTAGAGACTTTGTTCCATGTGGGTCCTTTTATTTATTTTTTGTTACAGGAGATCAAACCCATGGCCTTTTTTAAAAATTTATTTATTATATGTAAGTACACTGTAGCTGTCTTCAGATACCCGAGAAGAGAGCATCAGATCTCATTATGGATGGTTGTGAGCCATCATGTGGTTGCTGGGATTTGAACTCACAACCTTCAGAAGAGCAGTTGGCACTCTTAACCTCTGAGCCATCTCTCCAGCCCATCCCATGGCCTTTTTGATTTGAGGCAAGAGCTCTGCCACTGAACTACAACCCCAGTCCTTAAAAGGCTATTTTATTTACCAGTTGGGGGTGTGGCTTGATAGAGTGCTCATCCAAGATGCCCAAAGCCCTGGGTTCGATCCCTAGCTCTTCCAGTATAAATTACCTGGTCTTGGACAAGGGACTGCTTCTCCGGGCTTCAGTTAACCCCACCTTCCATGCTGTTGCTTTGTTGTTGTTCTTCTTCTTGTGGTGGTGGTGGTGGTGGTGGTGGTGGTAATTGAACACAGGGCTTTGAATTTGCTAAACAAGAGAGCTCTACCTCTGAGCTATAGCCCCAGTTTGTTAACGTCCCCATTACAAATTATGGTGAGTGCAGACTCTGACTCCCAGGACTCATTGAAGGCTATATGAGTTGAAGGTGGGCCCCAGTGCCTGGTGACTAAGAGGTATGAGCGTCATTTTTATTGGCCATTCACTATGTATATAATTGACTTGTGGATGGTGTAGTCCCAGTGCCTGGTGACTAAGAGGTATGAATGTCATTTTTATTGACCATTCACTATGTATATAATTGACTTGTGGATGGTGTGACTATGGAGAGGGGGAGATAGCCCAGCTTCCAAAAGTCTCACAGAGCACATCCTTTGTTCTGTTCAGCATCTATTGCCAAGCACATCTGGGGGAAGTCAGCAGCAGCCAGATACCTCCAGTTAGCTCTGCTCTGATGCTATGTCCCAGGACTCACTCACAAGGTCTTTCCACCCCCTTCCCAGACACTAGAAATTGGCCCCTACCCTCTGCTCTTTGTGGCTGCTATCATACACGTGGCTCAAAGAACAATTGCTGAATGAGTCCCAGTCAGCTCCTCAGAGGACTCTGGGAGATCTGTAAGGACGTCTTCTTGGTCACAATAGTTATGTGCATCTGTGTGTGCACGAGTGTGACCTGTTTATATATAAACACGAAGTAATCTTTCATGCTTCTTATATACACAGAGTTTTCTGGGAACGAGACTATTGTGTATTCAGAGAGAAGATTGTCCTTTGTTTTGTTTGGCGTCTTGCCAGGACTCGGTGCCTAATTCATGTCACTGGCAACAGGGCGGCTCGTGGTGTCTGAGTCAGCTTCACAGCCACCTGTGTCCACTGTCCATGTGGCTGCTGTGGCCCTCATGGTTGCTTCTCTAGGAGCAAATGTGGGGCCATGAAATCCTATCTGCCTCCCAGAGTCAGTTTGCATCCTGCGTCCTGAAGTTCATATTATTTTATTATGAATCACTTTTCTTCTTTTATCCTTCATGGTGTAGTTAGGATATTACATTGATTTTTTTTCATTTGTTTAAAAGCATATGTGCACACAGGTGAGGTTATTTATGAATTTCATTTCTACCCAGAGAAGGGAACACTAGGAAATATTTGTCATAGGAGCCAGGTACCACCAGCCTGCAAACCCCCACTCCAGAGTCCACATTTGTATAATTCAGGAGACCCATTTCTGAATGGGCCTCAGCACCAGCCTTCAGCCAGGAGAAGACTGTCGCTGAGACGAAGTACTCAGCTGTTCACTCGCCTGTGGGATGTGGAATCTACCTCCATTGCTGTTCTGTTAAATGGAGCCTTTCCCTCTCCCCCAAGGGATTTTCCATGACTGGTCTTTTTGCCCACTCCTGCCATTCAGTGTCTTTTCCAGACTCCCTCAGGTCTGGAAAAAAGCACCTATGTGGTCTAGCCAGGCTGTCCCCTCACAGCCAGGCTGTCCCCTCACGTGCTGCCACCCAGCCTTCTTGCCTAGGTGCAGAGGCCTCTTCTCTCTGGAATGTCCAGTTGGCATCTCCGCCAGCTCCCACCACCCACCTCCCCTTCACCGTGCTGTACCCATGACTTCCCATTCTGTTCTGGCATCTCCAAGATACTTCTAGAAAACTGTTCCCACTCAGGCCTGGAACTGGCCAGACAGAAGTGGCTGCTGGGGGGAAAGGGAGCAAAATGTTCTATTTGAGAGATTCCAGGGAAGAATCTCTTCCCGTCCAAGACAGAACCATTGTGAGGCAGAAGGTAAGGTATCTCCCTACGTACCCCGGCCAGGTGGACTTTCGTGGTCCCATCCTTGACCCTGACATTCAACTACACGGTCTCTGGCCCAGTGGGAATACCACAGGCTGCTTTGGGACAAATTAGTAGACACTTTGCACAAAGATAGGGCCAGACATGCCCAGAAGCTCCTCCCATAGACAGCTATCAGCAAAGTCACTTCTTTGCAGTAATGAGGACAGTGAGGTTGGGCATCCCTGGGACTCCGTGGATCCTCAGTGGAGGGAGGGCAGAGAGGTTGGCCTGGTATCGACTCAGGTTAATGCTGATGGTGGTTTAGATAGCAATGGAGACTGAGGCTGAAGGAAATCTAGAGTTTCCTGTCTGGATCAGTGCAAAGGACTTGGTTGATTTAATATGACATTATAGCCTTGTGTGGTGGCAAACACTTGTAATTTCATCACTTGGGAGGTAGAGGCAGGAGAGTTGGGAATTCAGGGCCAGCTTTGACTACACAGTGCATTTAAAGCTAGCCTGAGTTACAGGGTTCCCTGTCTCAAAATAGACAATAATTAATCAAATAGCAGCCACCCCCTTGATATTTTTTTAATATGGTTTTGTGTGGCCCAGGCTGGTCTTGAACCTGCTATGTGGCTGGGATGACCTTGAACTTGGATCCTTCCTCTTGCCACCTCCTAAGTACTGTTATAAGTGCCACACTTCTTAGCTCATGCTACACTGTATGGAGCATTCTGGGGAGAAATAGAAACAGGGTGGACTAGGGGTGGTGGGAGATTGTAAATAGCCATTGGAGAGTCTTAGAAAGACCAAGAAGGATGCTGGCTGAACTGTGCTGCCATTTTAACAGGATCTCACAGGGATAGGGAGTCTGGGAGATGGAGAGCAGACACCTTCTGTCTCATGTAAACTCCAAATAACCTTGCTGACTTACATCCAGGGCCTATCTCTTGCTTTCAGAACTCTTAAATTCCAATCTCTCCTATTTCATTGTTTATCAATAGCTGAACTTTTAATCTATTTTTACTTTTAAAATCATGTATATATGCGATGGGGTCTGTGCACATGTGAGTGCAGTGCCCAAGGGTGTTAAATCTCCTGGAGTTGGAGTTACAGATGGTTGTGAGCCACCTGACAAGGGTGCTGGCAACCAAATATGGATCCTTTGTAAGTGCAGTACTTACTCTAAACAGCTGAGCCTTTTCTCCAAATTACAAGTGATCACTTGCATGACACGGTACCCGTGTAGAGGCCAGAGATCAACCTGCAAGAGTTGGTTCTTTTCTTTTACCATGTAGGTCCCAGAATTGAACTTGGGTCATCATTCTTGGTGGTAAGTGCCCTTACCCACTGAGCTGTCTCACTAGCCCAGTAATTGAATTTTGATATATTCATTGGCTCAGAAAACACAGCACAAAAGATGACTGCAAATTTTGGAATGCTTTTCAGGGAATGGATGGTATTAATCACTAGGGCATATGCATACATTTGAGAGCCATTGTATGTTGTAGCAGCCAAATGCTTTCCAGTGAGACTGCCTACAAGGCACGGGTGGGAAGTAGGGAAGGCACAAGAGGGGAAGTTGATGCTTCAACCCCACAAATCCCCCAGATTCCAGGTATCCCAACTGAGAAGAATCTGGGTCTGTACTACAGTCTTGATATATGCCACTAATTCCCTGACAGTGTAGGATCTAGAGATAGGCTTTGACTGAATCAGACTGTAGTTTGGGTATGTTTTGAATATGTTCTCTACTGTTTCAGGTCCTGAAACAAAGAGGATGGAAGCAATCTGACCATGTATCCAAAGGTGTGACCCCTGGGAGATTAGAGTTAGATACAAATCATTAGGTGAAGACCTCATGATTGAACCCTACTAGCTTTACAAGAAGAAGAGAACAAGCACGCACACACACACACACACACACACACACACACACACACACACACGCATGCACGCACACACACACTCATTCATATCCATACACATACACTCACTTATATCCATACACAGACACTTGTATAACACACACATGCACACACACACACGAGCACTCATACACACCCACTTATATACATACACACATACTCACTTATACACACACACTCATTCACACACACACATATACACACACTCACTCATACACACATACACATAAGCACGCACACAGGCAGTCATACTCAAGTCATATCCACACTCTCTCTCTCCCATCTCACCATATGAGCTTCTATGTTGCTTAAGGATGCTGCCAGCAAGAAGGCCATCAACAGTTGCAGACATTTGACCTTGAATGGACTTTCAGAACTGTGAATCAAAATAAATCTGCCTGCCTTCCTTCCTTTCTTTCTTATTTAAAATTCTATGTGTCTGAGTGTTTTGCCTGTGTGTATGTATGAACAGTGTGGTACCAAGGAGGCCAGAAGAGAGTATTGGGTACCCTGAACTGGAATTATAGACTGTTGTGAGAGGCCATGTGGATGTTGGGAACTGAGCCTGGATCCTCTGTAAGAGCAGTAAGTGCTCTTATTTGCTATGTAATTTCTCTAGACCTTAAGCCACCTTTTTTTTATAGCTCCGAAGTCTATAGCCCTGTGTGACTCTCAATAGAAACAGACTAATGTAGAGAACTTGGTGTCATTCATTAGCAGGTGCCACTCATTAGCAAACTGTTCCACAGGCTTTATGGGCAGTGCTTATATCACCCTCAAGAGGAGTGTACTGTTCATCCTACAGAAAAGTGCCTTCAGGATGGAAGCCAGGCCAAGACAGTCAGCTGTGACCAGTGGAACCATTTCAGCAGATGGAAAAATAAGCAGGCTGGGACCATGTCCCCCAAAAAGTGCCTGGAAATTTGGCTAAGACTGAAAAGATTTCTGGCAAGGGCTATGAAGTGACCAGAATCGTCTTACGTAATTGGTGGGAGTAAAATGAGAAAACCACTTTGAAAATCAGGAAATGTGGATCACAGCACACCTCAAACATCTACCCTTAGGAATATACTTAACAAAAATGAATATGTAGAAGGAGGAAGAGGAGGAGGAGGCAGAAGGGAAAGGAGGAGGGAGAGAAAAGGATGAGGGGGAGGAGGAGAAAGAGGAAGATGAAGAAAAGAAGGGGAAGGGAAGGAGGAGGGGAAAGAAGTGTGGAGGAAGAAGAGGAAGAGGCAGAGGAGAAGGAGGTGGGGGAGGTGGAGGGAGAAGCCACAGGAAGGGAGAGAAGAGGAGAGGGAGAAGGGAGAAGAGAAGAGAGAGAAAGGCCATTTTGAGATAGGAGCCACCTTCCCTTAGTCAGTATGGGCAGGGCTGTGGTGGGCCACGAACTAGAGCATGCTGTGCATGCCTTTCCCCAGTGAACAAATACATCTTGGGTTGAGGGTTTGGGCCCAGGGTACACACATAATGCAAGTGGACTCCTTTTTTTTTTTTTAAGATTTATTTATTATACGTAAGTACACTGTAGCTGTCTTCAAACGCACCAGAAGAAGGCATCAGATCTCATTATGGGTGGTTGTGAGCCACCATGTGGTTGCTGGGATTTGAACTCTGGACCTTCAGAAGAGCAGTCGGGTGCTCTTACCCACTGAGCCATCTCACCAGCCCAAAGAAGACCTTGTTTTGTTTTTTGAGACAGGGCTTCTCTGTGTAGCCCTGGCTGTCCTGGAACTCACTTTGCAGACCAGGCTGGCCTTGAACTCAGAGATCCGCCTGCCTCTGCAAGTGGACTCCTTAATGGCTCAGTCTGAGATTTGCTAAAAGAAAAAGAAAAATGAAAAAAGAAAGACAAATCCCAATAAAGATGACATCGTCTCACCCACTTTCCACCGTAGGATCTATAAAATCCTGCCAGCTAGTACAACATGATGGCTCCTCCCTCAGGGCCCCTCCCACCCTCTGAGGATGTTTCTCACTTTCCTTCATAAAACCACGTTCACGCTTCTCACTTTTTGTCTGTATCCCCTTAATCTTCTTTGGCGTGAGACAGTGAGCTGGGGTGGCTTGGTTTGCCATTACCATCCTAGCTCCCTGAGTTAGCCATTCCATATCAAACACTTGAGCACTGGTGGGGTCTGTTACCTCCTGTGGTTTTGAAGCAGGTCCTCCATAAACCCTGAGGGACTGCTCTTCTAAGGGACAGGTGTCTGAGACCTGAGCTTGGTCCTAAGGTCTCCTGGAGTCATGGACTCTTCTGAGAGACCCCATGGGCACCTACCTCCTATACCATGGGGTTCAAAGACATTCTTCCCTTCTTAACTCTGATCTCAAAGGGCAGGAAAGCTGTGTGAAAGACTACAGATTAGGACCCATTCCAAAGTTCTCATCCTTCATATTACCCAAAAAGCCACCTCTGGCTGCCATGTCAGGAGGGGATGTTTGACAGTTCAGGAGGGCTGGTCCTCACAATCAGTTGAGAAGAGCACTTGTCATGCACCAAGGACCATGCCTGAACACCGTACTGGCACTCGAGGCTGATACTGGTAAACCCACCTCCCTGTTTGGAAACTGAGGTTATAAAAGGGTCCCCCAGCTGTGAAGCAGGAGAAGACATTAAAACTGTATTCTCTTGGCTCTGAATTTCTGGTGGAGACCTTCCTGCCAGCTGTGGTCTTTTTCTTAGATATATGAAGAGGCAGGGACGAGGGGCAAAGCCTGTGATTATTGGTATAGCCATTTGCTCCCTTCCTATATGTGGCAGGGGCTTGATGCCCAGAAGTCTGCTTGCTAGAGGCGGTTTAAAGCTGTGGAGTGACTTCCTGCGTTGCCTCCTTCTTTGTGAGCCAACCCTTTCCCAGAAAGGAAACTGAGATGAGAAACAGGAAACGGTTCCTGGTTGAGGGAGTTCAACTTGAATGGGTTGGAGCAGGGCACTATGGGAAGGGACATACCTCCTAGAGCACAGAGTGAAAGGAGCCCTGAGGTGGGAATCAGCCTTCAGTTTTGGTCCTAGGCCAGCCTGCACCATGCTGTGCAACCTGAGGTGCTTTTTCAGTCTATGTGCCTCTGTGAGCCTTCAAGTATGTTCCTGTTCCCAGAGTGCTCCAGACCCTGAGTGTTCCTGTTCCCTGAGTGCTCCAAGCCCTGAGTGCTCCTGTTCCCCAAGTGCTCCAGGCCCTGAGTGCTCCTGTTCCCCAAGTGCTCCAGGCCCTGAGTTGCTCCTGTTCCCAGAGTGCTCCAGGCCCTGAGTGCTCCTGTTCCCCAAGTGATCCAGGCCCTGAGTGCTCCAGGCCCTGCCTCAGATTAGTACACCAGGAAACTTTAGCTTTGGGGCATGCTGTCACCCCCAGTTCCTGATGAACCTGAGGAGAGACATCAAGTGACATCTTGAGATCTGGCCGGAAGGGCAGATGACACTGTGGATAAACTTGGAAACAGGTGACCTAGCCAGAGGCTGGACAACGTGCAGAAGTCAAGAAGGAAGAACACCAAAGAGGTCAAAGGTAGCTTACTCAGTCCAGGGTCAAGCAGGGTAACACTCTAGACAGTGTAGGGCTCTGGAAAGGTCAACCCCAGCCTACATGTCAAACTCTACATCAACCCTGAGATGAAATAAAGATGCTTGGCTAAATGGGAACTTCATCTGAATCACAAATAATGCGTTTATCTGAAGTTCAAATCAAATGTCCTTTTCTTTTCTTTTTTAAAGAGATGGAATCTATTTTTTATGTAATGTTGAATGACCTTGAGTTCCTGGTTTTCCTGCTTCCACTTTCCAATACTGGAATTACAGACCTGATTACTGCCCTGTTTTGCAGCGGCTGAGCTGGCTGCCCTGACCACCTCAATACACATTGGGTTCAGCTCTGATTCTAACACGATGGCCTTGGCCTTACCAACTCACCGCCCTGCCCTCCTACTTACAAAATCCTCCTCCCTAAGGGTCAAGTGACTGTTTCCAAGTCGGTGAACAAGAGTCACAGATCCCTGGGTTGTCCTAAGCTGTTTATACAGGAACACTAGCTTCTCTCATAAAAAGGATCATTTCCTCCTGAGTTGAACCACATGGAAGGGGTTATTTGTCTGTCTCTCTGTCTCTGTCTCTGTCTGTCTGTCTGTCTGTCTGTCTGTCTGTCTGTCTGTCTGTCTCTCTCTCTCTCTCTCTCTCTCTCTCTCTCTCTCTGTGTGTGTGTGTGGTGTGCACACCCTCAAGTGAATGTCAGGACAACTTAAAGAATCAGTTTTTGGGCTGGAGAACTGGGATTAAGAGCACTGGCTGCTCTTCCAGAGGACCTGGATTCAATTCCCAGCACCCACATGACAGCTCACAACTGTCTACAACTCCAGTTCCAGGGGATCTGACTCCTTCATACAGACATACACGTAGGCAAAAGACTAATGCACAAAACAAACAAACAAACAAACAAACAAACAAACAAACAATCTGTTCTTTCCTTCCATCATGTAGATCCAAGCAATTAAACTCAGGAATGGTGGGAAGTGCCTTTACCCACAGAGCTATCTTACCAGCCCATCTGGATGGTTTTCAGAAGGCTTCTTAACCTTGGGCAGTGGAAAGGAAAAGGAAAGCTGGACCATAATGGCTTCCAGAAGGTGCTTGCTAGTCCAATTTGTGTTGCGGTGAACACTTATTACAAAAAGAAATTGGCTTGTCAAGTCACTTTTGCTTTGTTTGTGTTTTTTTTTTTTTTACAGCACTGAGAATACTTGTTTCTAATATTGTAATTGGACTTTATTCATCATAGTACCAAATGTAAGAAAATCCAAAATCAAGAGCCAGCAGGTTCAGAGTCTGGTAAAGATTGGCCTCTGATTTCAAAATGGTGCCTTTCTTAGTCTTTTTTTTTTTTTTCCCAGACAGGATTTCTCTGTTTTAGTACTGACTGTCCTGAAACTCACTCTTGTAGACCAGGCTGGCCTCAAACTCAGAAATCCACCTGCCTCTACCTCCTAAGTGCTGGGATTAAAGGCATGTGCCACCACTGCCTGGCTTATCTTTCTTATTCTTGTGACAAAAATACCTTACAAAAGCAATTCAAGGAAGAAAGGCTCATGGTTTCAGGAGATATCGTCTGTATGGCAGTGAGGCATGGCAATGGGAACATGAGATGGTGGCCACAATTGCATCCATTCTCAGGAAGTAAAGGTTTTAGCTCGCTTCGGTGATTCGAATGGGTATGGCTCCCGTAGCCTTCTGTATCTGCAGGCTTAATCCCTGTTGGTAGAACTGTTTGGGAAGGTTAGGAAATGTTGCCTTGTTGGAGGAGGTGTGACACTGGTGGTGGGCTTTTAGGTTTCAATGATCACAGCATTCCCAGTTAGCTCTCTGATATCTTCATAATATAAGCTCCCAGCTCCGGCTTGTTCCAGTGCCATGCCTGCCTGCCTGCCACCCTGCTTCCATGCTCGGTGGTCATGGACTCTACTACACTCTGGAATTGTGAGACCCAAATTAAATGCTTTCTTTTATAAGTTGCCTTGGTTGTGGTGCGTTATCACAGAAGGAGAAAAGTTATTAAGACAGAGTTGGTACCACTGAGTGGGGCGTATTGCTGTGACAGGCCTGCACATCGTTTTTTTGTTGAAGGAATGTAGAAGACTTTGGGATTCCGGACTAGAAAGTGATTGAATACTGTACATGGGGCTTCATGGGCCATCTTAGTAAGAGCTTAGCAGATAGTAGTACTGAGAACAATGTGCATCAAGGGTGCCCAGCTCATGATGTTGCAAAAGAAAACGGGCTTAGGAACGGTAAGGGATCATTCTTATGATATTTTTGCAAAGAATATGGCTGGGTTTTTTGTTTGTTTGCTTCTTTACCTTGCCTCAGAGTCTGCTTGAAGCTAAATTGAAGAGTTTGGACTAATTTTCATTAGCAGAGGTGATTCTAAGGCAGCCTAGCATTGACTGTGTCATGTGGTAATTAGGGAATCACTCTTATGCAGATCTACAGCAAAAAAGAGCATGCAGGGCAAAGAGAAACATAAAATGAACATTTAACCCTGAAACTTGTGAAAGGAAAAGGTCTCAGGGATTTCCTCTTTCTAAAAAGCAACTGCAATGGAAATCATATGGAAAGTTAGTTAAGGAGGGGCCAGGTTCAGCCCAAGCAGGCAGCAGAACTTGGCAGTGTGGGCCATGTGGTGCTGGCTTTAGGGCCATGAAGAATATAGGAGGAAAGGGGTTGTGGAATCTTCCTTCTCAAGTTAAGAAAAGTCACGGAGGTGAGGCATGTGTCAGAGGAGTCCCTGCACTGAAGTCTTCCTTGATTGGCCATTGTGTGAAGTCGTGATGGTAGAGCCTGGATTGTATTGGAGACCCTGGGATGTTGGAGATGCCAGTGCCATGAAATACCTGTCAAGGAGAGCTGCACACAGGTGGGGGGTACCAGCCTGAGAGAGAAAGGTGTGTGGCATTGGGCAAACCTGGAAGGGCAGAACCATCTAAGTCCTTTGACATCAGAGATAGAGCTACAGACTAGGCGCTTGCCCTGCTGGGTTCTGGTCTTGCTTTGGTCCGGGATTTCCTCACTGTGCCCCATTTCCTCCCTTTGGAGTAGTTATGTATATTCTATTGTCATTGTATGTTCGAAGTATGTGGTTCTTTTTTTGTTTTTATTTTACAGATTGCCATAATTGAGAGATCAGTTTGAGTCTCAGAAGAGACTTTGGGCTTTCATATTGTGTTGAGACTGTGAAAGACCACTGGGACTTTTGAAGTTGGACTAAGTGTATTTTCACTATGATATGGCTACAAGCCTATGTGAACCAGGGAACGAAATGTGGTATTTGAATAAGAATGGCTTCCATAGGCTCATATATTTGAATACTTGATCTCAGGTTAGTGGAAATGTTTGGGAAGAATTAGGAGGTGTGACCTTTGGAGGAGACATGCTACTGGGGGTGTTCTTTATGATTTTGAATTCCTATACCATTCCTACTTAACTCTCTGTGTCTGTCTGTCTGTCTGTCTGTCTGTCTCTGTCTCTCTCTCTGTCTGTCTCTCTGTCTCTCTGTCTCTCTGCCTCTGTCTCTGTCTCTGTCTCTCTCTCTCTCTCTGCCTCATACTTCCTATCACAACATGTAAGCTTTCAGCTGCTCCTTCAGTGCCTGCCTGCCTGCCTACTGCTATGCTTCCCACCATATTGGTAATGGAATCTATGACTCTTCTGAACCGTGAATCCCAAATTAAATGCTTTCTTTTATAAGTTGCCTTGGTCATGGTGTTTTGTCATGGCAATAAATAAAAAGGGACCCAAGACCAACAAGGAATCAATAAAAAGGAACTCACCTTCTCCTTCCTATTCAGTGTGGGATCTCAGAACAAGCGTGCTTTCCTTCCTCAATTGTTCCCACCTAGAAATCCCTCAGAGGTGTACCTAATCATTTTGTCTCCTAAATGACTCTCAGTCCTGCAGGTTTGACAAGATTAACCATCAATATGGTCCTTGCTGTGTCCTCACTCGGTAGAAGGCACAGAGGCACTGGCCAGTTCCCTGACCAGTTAGTTCCCTTGTGTTCTTTTAGGAATGCTAAGCCCATGGCATAATCACTTCCCAAGGGCCCCACATCTTTTCCCCCAACATATTTTTACTAGTTATTTGGAAATTTCATACAACGTAACACTATGACACTTGCTTCCCATTCCTCTCACCCTTGCACTAACCCCCAAAACACCAAGTCCAATTTGTGTTGCCCATTTACTCACTGGACATGGTCAAACTCCCATTGACTAGCCCTCTCTCCACTCCCCAAGTCCTTCCACACCCTTCTCCTAAAGACATCAACTGTCTTTATCATATATATATATATTTTTTTTTGAGACAGGGTTTCTCTGTGTAGCCCTGGCTGTCCTGGAACTCACTCTGTAGACCAGGCTGGCCTTGAACCCAGAAATCTGCCTGCCTCTGCCTCCCGAGTTCTGGAATTAAAGGCGTGCGCCACCATGCCCAGCTTTTTGTCATATTTTTAAGGGACTTTTTTTTTCCAATAGCTTCCTGTCTGGACTGTTTCTTTCTTTTTTTTTAAAAAAGATTTATTTATTATATGTAAGTACACTGTAGCTGTCTTCAGACACACCAGAAGAGGGAGTCAGATCTTGTTAAGGATGGTTGTGAGCCACCATGTGGTTGCTGGGATTTGAACTAAGGACCTTTTGAAGAGCAGTCGGGTGCTCTTACCTGCTGAGCCATCTCACCAGCCCCTGGACTGTTTCTTTTGGGAGTGTATGGGAGGGGAGGGAGAGGTTGTCACATAAGCTTTCAATGTCTCTCATTCTCAGTTATGAGTCTGCAGTCATCGATACCACTGCAAGAGAAGATTCCTTGCCCCTAACAGCCAGGAGTGGTTATGGAGCACGGATATCAATATGACTGCCAGCAGCAGCATGGACCACAGACATCAAGGTGGATTCCAGCTGCAGTGTGGACCATGGAAGTCTCTCTTTTTTTAAAAAAAAAAGATTTATTTATTTTATGTACATGAGTACACTGTTTCTGTACAGATGGTTGTGAGCCATTATGTGGTTGCTGGGAATTGAATTCAGGACCTTGCTCCATTCAGCCCTTGCTCGCTCTGACCCAAAGCTTTATTTATTATTATATCTAAGTACACTGTAGCTATCTTCAGACACACCAGAAGAGAGCATCAGATCTCATTACGGATGGTTGTGAGCCATCATGTGGTTGCTGGGATTTGAACTCAGGACCTCTGGAAGAGCTGCCAGTGCTCTTACCCGCTGAGCCATCTCTCTAGCCTGGAAGTCTCTTAAAAAGACTCAATCCAGAAGAGAAACCATTCTTCATCTCAGACTCCTTGCTGTTGTTCAGAGTCAGACAGTGTGTAGTGGGCAGGACCCTCAAGAGTTCCAGGCTGCTGTACACCACCCTACCCTGTGCGCTGGCTGCTCCACTGGTCCCTCAGGCACGCCCATTGTGTTTACAGCCTATGGGCAGCGCTGTGGCCCCGAGCTCTCCTTCCCTCAGCAGGGCAACGACTCCGTGGGCCTGCAGGCTGAGTGATGGCATGGGTCCAGTGGGCTGATACAGGGCGAGGTGGCCCTGCAGTGACCCGAGCCTCCCAACAGACCAAGAACCAACCCTCCTTGGCAACAATATTCTTCTTTGTCTACAGCAGCCACATGCCCATACCTGTTACTGCTGTGTCTCTTGGGTCTGACATCTTAATAGCATCATCTTGGAGGTTAAAGTTCAACATAGAATTTTAGTGGAATGCAAACATTTAAAGCATAACAGATCTATATTTTTAAAAGTTCTGAAGTAAAAAATAAACAGCAACAAAAACAAAATGTCAGCAGGAGACTCCACTAGCAAGTTATATAAATACATCTAGTGAAAATTGAATAGCAATGAAAAAGAAGAAATGAAGGCTTCTACAGGGATCCAGAGAAATGGTTCTGTCATGCCGTACAAGCGTAAGGATCCCAGTTTGGATCTCCTCATAAAATCCACATAAAAATGTTTACGTGGTGGATCATCCACATAAAAATACAAGGATGGGGGAGTGTGCCTATAATTCCAGTGCTGAGGAGGCTGAGGCTAGCAGATCTCTGGAGCTCACTGGCTAGTTAGCCAGGTCAGATGGATAAGTACTGAGTTAGTGGAAGGCCCTATCTCAAAAGTAAGCACACATTCACCCTCAGGACTCAGGAGGCAGAAGCAGGCAGAGCTCCCTGCGTTTGAGGCCAGCTTTATCTGCGTAGTGAGGTCCAGGCCAACCAAGACTGCACAGTGAGACCATGTCTAAAAATTAAAATAAAATGTGTGGGAGAGATCGAGGAGGGTATCTGACTTTAGTGTATGGTTTTTACACACAGAACTCTCACATACATACAAACACAAAACTACCGATCTGTGTAAAAACCAAATTCATGGTTGTGTTACATAGAAATAGAAGTCGAGATAAATTAGCCAGATATGGAAGTATACTGTAATAGTCAGGGTTCTCTAGAAAAGTGACACTTATAGGATATGTGTATATATAATATATAAGTATGTTATATACACAGAAAATGGGGTAGAGAGAGAAAGATACAGGAAGAGGATTTATTAGAATGCCTTGCAAGCTGTGGTCCAGCTAGTCTAACAGTGGCTGTCCAAGAACCCAGGAGTTTCTCAGACCACAAGACTGGATATCTCAATGGTCTTCAGTATATGTCAGAATCCCAAAGAAGTAAGCTCTAACGCCAATACAGGAATAGACTTGCTAGCAAGAACGAGAGCAAGCAGGCAAAAGGGACAAGCTTCCTACTGTCATGTACTTTATATAGGCTGCCATCAGGTGGAGTCCAGAGAAAAGAAAGGAAAAAAGGAGAAAAGGAAACGAAGAAACAAAAAGACAAGAGAGAAAAAGAAAAAGAAATCTCTCATAGGTGTGCCCAGCCATTTGGGTTTTAGTTAATTCCAGATGTAGTCAAGTTGACAACCAAGAATAACCATCAGAAATACCTCCTCTCTGATTACATTGGCAGGAAGTTTATTGACAGACAAAGCTGTCTATAGGATGGAAGTCCAAATAATGGGTACTTGTAGGGATGCAGATGCTGACTATGAAGGACACAAGGAACTGGAAATGCTCTGCATCTCCACTTGGTTGTGGTACTAGATAAGTACATATACAGCAAGGTTTTCAGCCTTTACACATTCCAGTCATATCCAAGGGGAAAAAATGGAGTCTACATTTTTTTTTAGAGCAATGGAAAACCACAGCTGGGGTTTAAGCAGTGACTTGACATAATTTGATGTCCATTTATAAAAGGTCACTCAGCTGGATGGAAACAGATGAGAGGTGAGAGCCACTGTAGTTGCCCTGAAGACAGCCAAAGGCACCCTGTTGGGAGACACTAATAAAAAGGGGTAGAAATGGCTTTTCAAGGATATTTAGAAGAGGGTTAGAGAGATGGCTTGATGGGTAAGGGTACTTGCCACTAAACCTGAGGCCTTGAGTTTAGTTTTTGGAATTCACATAGTGGAAGGTTAGACCAACGAGCACAAGCTGCCTTCTGACCCACACATATGCATTGTGGAATGTATGCATGAGCATATGTGTGCACGTAAACACACACACACACATACACACACACACCTTGATGCATTTTTTGGAAGGAAAAATAAAGAAGAGATGATTTAAGAGGTAAGTAGATGGATAGGTGATAGTGCCAGGGTTAATGGATGGAAGGCAGAATAGATGGAAGAATGGATAGATGGGTGGATAGAAAGAAGGACAGATAAATAGAAGGATGAGTGGATGGATTGATGCGTAGCTTTGTGAAAGGAAAGAAAGAAGGAATGATAGATGAATGAGTGTGTGGGTGGGTTTGTGAAAGCAAAGAAAATTGGATGGGATTGTGGATGGGTAAATGTGTGGGTGGGTGGGATGAAGTGGCACATTGGGTAGATGGCAGATGAATAGATGTGTAGGTGTGTGGGATTATTAGTGGGTAAAGGGGTTAGAAGGACACTCTTAAGTAGCCAAGCTCTCTACACTGGCTTTTGGTGTCCAGAGAGTACGGATGAATCATTCCAGTCAGTGAGCACACTGACTTTCTCCTGAGACATCTGTGTTTACACTTCTGTCATTCCCTAGTGCCCCAAGGAAAAAAAGAAACAGTTACTACAATGCCCACCGAGGAGCAGACACTTACAAATAGGCTGTCTTAATGAGATGAGAGGTTCTCCCAATCCTCTGGGCATTTGGGGGAAGGTTCTGGTGATGCCCAAATGAACAGAGATGAAGCTAGAGTGGAGGAACTTCCTAAACCTTCCTCTGGAAGGCATAAGGTTGCTTGGTCTCCTCTATCATTGCTAGCAGCAAAACACCATCAGAGTGGCCTCCTCCAGTGTGTTAACCATTGCCACTCTCACTAAGACATTCTCATACATCTTTTGAGCTGCTATTAGTAAACTAACTTAGTTTAGGTGAAAGATGTGGGCTTGTGTCTCCTTTCTGGTGGGAGGGAAGAATTCACCCCTTAGGATGATGGCTGATCTTCCAGCCCTTCCAATGCCAGCTGAGTCATGTGGCCCAGGCCCCACCTCCAGCCAGTTAGCCCCTGTGATCTACTCCTGTTATTTCATAGCAGCAGGCCAAAGAAAGACAGGGAGGGCAAAGGTTTAGCAGGGCACAGACAGCAACTGTTTACAGAGGCAGGAAGGTTTGAAATCCTAATTGGAGATGCCTAAGATGATCTAGCATCTAGTGATGCTGGCTCCAGGTACCCCAGACTCCGATTCACATGCATTTCCTAGACTTTGCAACTGGCTAATCTCTCTCCCTATGGGAGTCTGGCAGCTCAGCCTCCAGAGCTTTGCTCTCTTCTCCCCAGGCTGGTAGAGTTTGTACTATTTGGATAAACAACATTCCCCTCTTGGGATACCAGCAGCAGCAGACTTATTTACCTGGTGACAACCAAGCAATTTCTTCCCACCTACCCTTATCTGAGGTGCCAGGATACAGGGAGAGCTGGCACTTTGTAATATTCAGGGGTGGAAGACCTGAGCCCTGGGGGTGGTCAAAGTTCTCACATCAGCTACAAAGATTCAGGGCTGGGTACTACAAAGACACCATGCCTCAGACCTGTGATTTCATCCAGGAATTTAATATCTTACATCCAAGTGAAGAACTAGCTGTGGTATTTCCCCCTGCCCCCAGCCAGGGACAGATGACGCTTTATACTTTTAAACCCTGTGTGTTTTGAATTCCCCCCAAGCCTCTGCAGAAGTCAGGAGTGTTGGTGACATTTTCACTCTTAGGCTGTGTGTTGGGGGTGGAGGGAGTCATTGTTGTTGTTGTTAGTGGTGGTGTTTGTGTGTGTGTGTTTGTGTACATGTGTGTCTGTGTATGTGGGTGTGCATGTGGGTGTGCATGTATGTGTGTGTAGTGGATGAGATCATACAGTACAGGTCTCCAAGGGGCAATACAGCTTAAAAAAAAAAACATAGGGGTGGTGTCCAGCTCAGGAATTTTGCAGTCACTGGCTAAACCATCTCTGTCTACAGCTGCTGTGAGAGTCTGGGGCAGGGTACAGTTGTGCCAGCTGTTGGAGACAAATTATACTATGAAACTCAGCAGTGAGTCACATTCCAGCACAGGGGAAATGTGCAAAAGTTATACGCCGTCTTTGGGGGGTGCCAAAAGAAATCATCTTGGTTTTGTCTTGCAAGATGTTCAGCTTGCAGAATGTGGGGCAGACGGAGGAGGGGGGTGGGGAGGACACAAAGGGGAGCAGATCCGTCTCCAGCAGACTCTGCCTGTCACACACCCTCCATCGCTCCTAATAACAACACCCAGCATTTAATCAGCCCCTTTGTGGAAACAGGCGATGTCACACTCATTAATTAGTTAATCCACACAGCCCCCTGGGAGGAGGAGCCATGCTATTATCCCCACTGGGACCCAGAGGGAAACTGAGGCCAAAATAAAGATTTGGCACGGGGCTTAGGGAGCACAGCTAGGCAGCTGGACCAGAACCAGTCTACATCTTGCCATTGGTTCTGTTGCCTCATTTTCTCCTCATCCTCCATTCACAGCCCTGCTGACTGTCTCCAGTGACACCAAGCTGAACCAGGCGGGAAGGTACTCTTGAGGAAAAGCCAAACATGGCCTTGGGACCACACCAGGACAGACAGACCCCAGAGTGTGTGTATTCAGAGCCAGCCACCCTTCGTGGCTGTTCCTTGCCAAGGGTCTCAGAAGTAGGAGTAGAAGGGCTGGGCAGATGGCTCCTTTGGCAACATGCTTAGCAAGCATGAGGACTTGAGCTTAGATCCCCAGGACTCATGTAAAATCTGGACAGAAGCCGGGCATGGTGGCCCATGGAGAAGCAGAGGCAGGAAGATCTTCGTGACTTTGATGCCAACTTGATCTACGTAGTGAGTTTCCAGGACAGCCAAGCCTAAATAGAGAGGCCCTGTCTGGAAATGGCCCAGTGCCAGGGAGACAGAGACAGGAGGACTCCTAGTGCTCACTAGCCAGACAGTTCAGCCAATCAGTGAGTTAGAGTTCTGGTCCAGTGAGAGACGGTGTCTCAAAGAATAAGATAAGGTAGACAGTAACACACACACACAGAGTGAGAGAAACAGACAGACAGACAGACAGACTCCAGAGACCCTATGCACTGCCACTGAAGGCCTTGAAGGATTAAGACTTAGGTCAGCCTGCTAGCGAAATGAGACATGGCCAGAAGGCAAAGAGGACTAAGGAGTCAGAGGTAGGAAGTCATGGATTCCTTCCAGGAGTTCAAAAGCAGCTGCAAAAATAATGCCTGCAGCCTCTACCTGTGCTTCCTTGTTCCTCAGTCACATTGCTGAATTCTAAATAATTAACTAATTCCTTTTGTCTGTTTGGGGGTTGATGATTGCACCCGGGATCTCATGTATGCTCAAAATAGAACATTAGATGTTTAGTGTCTGATGGGAATGATCAAGATTGAAATCGCTTTTTCTTACCTTTCCCTTTCCCCTTTCCCCTAGTTTCACAATGACAATTTCCCAAACTTTCACATGCACAGAGATTCCCCTGAGGGTTTTGTAATCAAGCTAAGATCTTGGGTCTGAGGTTCGGAATTTCTAGTAAAGCTTCCCTACGGCATGTCCATGTCCGTGTCACATACCTAGCTGAGAGAGTTCAAAGGTTATGTTAGTAGCAGTGAATAATCCTGGCATGGAATGCCCTACATGAGGCTCACTGATGCAGCTGACCAAGAACAGGACAACACCTTGAGAATCCCAGTAGTATTAGCCTCCCACATTATAGACTGTCAGAACTGATTTGGCGAGGATTGGATACATGGGATTGATGATGATGATGATGATAATGTGTGTGTGTGTGTGTGTGTGTAAGGAACTTGTGTAGTTTTCTGTGTGCTGGACAGCTAAGGGGTAGACTGTAGTAGACTATTTAGGGATGGCCACATGGGCATGCTTTCTCCACTAGGAACTTTGGTGAGTAAGGAAAACGGCTGATTTTGCAGAGTCCTTTCTGCCTGGCATCAGTTGATCTACCATGGTTCACAGGACCAATATAATTCTTTCTTCCAGGGGTCTGGGACTTTGAAGCAAGAGATATTATCTCCAACTGTGTGGTTTGAATGAACCATGACAATCTAGAGATAACATCCCTGAACTGTAACCCAGGCCTCCCCAGATTTCTGAACTTCCTGAGACATCAGGAGTTCCTCTCCAGGAATTCTTTTTTTTTTTTTTGGTTTTTCGAGACAGGGTTTCTCTGTATAGCCCTGGCTGTCCTGGAACTCACTCTGTAACCAGGCTGGCCTCGAACTCAGAAATCCACCTGCCTCTGCCTCCCGAGTGCTGGGATTAAAGGCGTGCGCCACCACGCCCGGCTCCTCTCCAGGAATTCTTGAAGTGCTCATATTTGTTCCCCAAATCCATTTTCTTTACCTAAGCCAGAGCTTATCTTTGCAATAACCGTAGATGCTACTGAATTGCCTGGCGAGGCTGAACTCTGCAACGAAGAGAAGTCTGTCCCGGATTCAGGGTTTCACTTTCAGTCAGATGTCCACCTATGTCCTCCAGGCCTACAGAACAAGAGTCAATCATCCTGACGTCATTCTCAGAATGACGTCTGGGCCCAGGAAACATTTCACACGCTTGCTTTCTGCGTTACTCTCCTTTCGACCTCTCATCTTTCTGCTCGACTTTGTGAACTTGACTGATTGCATCATCATGACCTCTAGATCCAATCTTACCTATGACCCCCCTGTGCAACTGCAGCTCTTAGCTTAGCCCCCATGTGACCTGATATCTCTAAGGGCAAGCCTGCTCCCACCCACTCCCCAGATTCAACCCAGAACACCAGCATAGCTGTGTCCCTGCCAAAAAGCAGCTTTCAGGAAGGCGAGTTGAGCGACTTGCGCATGAATGGATGGGCGTGTGTGAAGGAGAACAGGAGGGGCGATTTTCTTCATTTACCAGAAAATCAAAATTGATCAAACTCCCCTTTTGCTGTCAGGCACTATGCTGGGTGTTGAGGAGGGTGGAAGTAGCGGGAGAGGGGAGGACATAGATAAAGATGTGTCCCAACTCCTCAAGACGCTGCTAGGTCCCCTGAAGGAGGTGGAACCCATCTCTCTCCTTTCCTCCCCCAAACAAACCAGTTCTCCGGTGATCCTACTTGCTATTTTTCATCTCCCACGCTAAACCCTGTCACGCGGGACCTGAAGGAGGGGAATCCAAGCATCTACCGTGCCCCTGTTCAGTGCCCACGGCCCAACCCCTTTCGTCTGCCCACGGAACCCCCGTGGAGGCCTCAGCCCCGCGCCCACCGCCCCCACGCGCGGGGATCCAGGGCTCCGCCACCTCGGGCCTGCGCGCCTCTCCCCTCCCTGGCGCTAGGGGGCGCTGCCTCCCCACGGCCGTCGCCATGGTCACCGCTGGCGGCGGAGTGGGGTTTACGTAAAGGACGCAGCGTCCCCCGGGGGGCGGAGGCGGCCTTCGCGCCGGCGCCGGCGCCCTGCGGAAGCAACGTTAGTGAATAGGGGCCTTGGGGAGCCCAGGATGGAGGTGGCGGTCGCAGTGGCCGCGGCGGGCCGAGCCCTGCGGCGGGCTGGAGGTAAGGGGGCCCGGGCCGAGCCCCGGGCGCGGGAGCTCTGCGAGCGGCGTGGCGGGCTGGGCAATGTCCACTGCGCGCGGTGGCCGGTCCGACAGGTCCGCGGGCGGAGGTGCGGCTGCCACGCGCGCTCGTGGCAGGTGTGAGGTCCGCGGAGCCCCGGGCCACCGGCGTGGGGATGGTGACACGCATGGCACGGGCGTGGGCAACGTGGATACAGCACGGGCAGCGTGATTTTTCCCGGCGAGGGTGTCAGAAGACTCACCCCCGCCTTGGTGTAGCGGTGGCCGCCCAGGTGTGAGGAGGGTGCACCCTCTGTACAGGAGGGCGATGCACGCAGCTGGTGCTGGTGGGTGGCCAGCTGGTGCTGGGCCGTGATGGTGCGGTGGGCATGGGTGTGAGAAAGTGCTGCCATTGCTTGGATGTTGGTTGGCATGGTTCTGGCCTTGGGCTTGACATGGTTTGGAGTGATGGTCCTGGGGGCTTAAAGAATCAATGTCCTGGGCATGACTAGTGGCTCCGGCCCAGCTGTGAGAAATGGCCTTGGCTTAGCGCAGTGCCCTGGAATGACTAGTACTGTGAGGGAAGACGGGTGGCCCTCAGACCCTGGTAGATAAGAGGGTAAATACCCACCCTTACAGGGAGATCAGTAGGGGCGACGTCTCTGTTATGGGGCTCAGCATTAATGCCTGTTGGTGTGCTGGCCTTGGGGCAGAAGTCTGGAAGAAGGTTGGTGTTTTTTATGATGGATGAGAATAAGAGACACCATGTGTCTACCATGAGGTTTTTGGTTGCTGTCCCAGGTAGAGCTCTGCTCAGTTATGAACCTTTACCTGGCTCATGAGTCCTCCCCCATTTGGAGGAAGATGGGAGGAATAGATGGTTCTCGCTGGTGGTCCTTGTTTCTGATTATAGGAGACTCAGAAGGGTATAGAGAAGTAGCCCATGTCCATAGGTCAGGGACCATGTGGTTCACCAGCTACCTCGTCCCTGGGCCCTTCCTTTCACTTGGTTGATAGAGATGCTACTGAGTTTCTGGGAATTGTATCTTTTGGGCTGCATGGAAGATGGTTCTGTGGCTACTGGGAGTGTTTGGAGATTGCATATGTCCTAACTAGTCTTCTGAGAAGCTTTGGAGAAGGTCCCCCATCTCTCTCTTTCCTTCCCTCCCTCCCTCCCATCTCTCCTCCCTCCCCTCCCCCATCTCCTCCCTCCTTCTCTCAGTGCCACATGATGTCCCATTTCACAAAGCATCAGTGGGCAGACCCCTAGAGATGTTGAAGACTTCAGGGTGTTATGAGTTTCTTGGGGGGAAGGCACAGAAGTAGAAGCAAAGAGCTGAGCTTTGCATGAGAAGGGTGTTTCTTTGCCAACATGGGTGCTTGGAGAAGCCTCCCTCCTTTGAGGGAACTGAGTTAAGTTCCCTAAAGCTGACATGTTGTCCACTGTCTTTAGAGCCAGATGACTTGAATTCCAGTCTTTGGCTGTGTGACCTTGAGCAGGTGTTGTTACCTTTAAGAGTCACTTCACACAGTGGTCCCAGTGGTCCCAGAATGAAAGGAGACTGCGCGTGGAGAATTCTATAAGCAGCAAGAGGCTATACGAAGGTCAGGGATTTCCATCAGGTAAAGAGACCAGGGCAAGAGACACAAGGTGGTTGGGAATAGAGGCATGGAGTGTGACTGGGGAGGAAGGGAGCCATAGGTTGAGGGTTTGTCATGGGAAATTAGAAGCCCAGAGGATATATGCTCCTGGTGGGGGGGTGTGGGATCTGTTGACACTGTGAGTCAGCTACTGAGCTGGAACCAGGCCCCGGGTCTCCCGAGGACGGTTCTAGTTCTGGACTTGGCCATGGCAAGTGTGGAGTTCTGCTGGAGTGGCCCACACGGGAGGAAGCTCTTTGCTTGGGCTGCACACACACCTCATTATCTGGGAAGGTCTGGGAGGTGTCTGTGGCTGACAGATCTAGGGTATCTGTGTGGGAGGGAGACTTGGAAAGTGTATTTTCTCTTGAGAATTTCCCTTGGTTCTGAGAATGGGAGTGGGAGCTGTCGCGTCAGCATTCTGGAGACCATGGCCTAAAGAAAGTGAACTGGGTCAGGGTGCCTACCAAGTGGTCCTGTAGGGGAGGCTGGGGCTGTATGGCAGGGGGATAGGGGACAATGAATCCTTTAGACACATGGAGGAGGGAAAGAGTCAATGAGCATCCTTAAGGGTGTACCCCAAGGCTGGATAAATATGGTGAGAAGTCCCAAGACATCTATCCTGATGTGTGCTTCAACTTCTGGCTGAACACTCTTTCCAGGTGGGGAAGGTGAGGGGAACTGTAAATTGCTCTATTTTGGGCCTTTATCTCTAGCATCCCTGTGAGTGTCCGCCATGACCAAGAACTCACTGCAAAAGCTTGTTTCCTGAGGTAAAAGTTTTCTGCTCATGTTTCCGCAGTGTTGAACAGTAGGCAAAAGGTGTGGTGAGCTGACATTTCCATGCTGTCCCATAGCTGCCACTTAGGCATAGCCTGGTGTGGTGAGTGTTTTCTTGGCAGTTCCCAGGTTGGCGTGAGGGGTGTCCCTGACTATCTGCATGTTTCCTGAGGAGCCTTTTTACCTCCCAGGAGATAGTGCTTGGCACTTCACCTCCTACCTGGAAAGCTTGCTGTCAAACAGATCTATTAAGGAGGAGGCCTTCAGTCTACTTACATCCCCTCCACTTGCCCTCCACACCTCCGTCTGTGTGTTCTGATTTGTGCCTCAGCCTTATGGTTTGGGGCTCCAGGGCCCTTTCCAGCCACCCCTTGCCATCTGCTTGGGATGCTGGGACTCAGCACAGTGGAGCTGGGCAGCAGGTGGGATAGATCAGATGATGCTGAGAGGAGGAATTGGCCTCTGTTCCCCAAAGCAGGGCTGAGCTTTCTGTGCTAACCCCAGGGTTTGAGAATATTAGGGAGCCTAGCCAGGTGATCAGCTTGGTCATAGATGCTGATTTTTGACAAATCCATCAGACGCAGGGGTCTAGTGACAGACATGGACATTGAGGGCAAGGCACTCGTTGGAGCTGAGGTTTTCAACTCCAGTCTTCAGTTTTACTCCTGTTTTCTCTGTCCATGTTTCTCTAAAAATTGCTGTACTCAGCTCTTGGCATCCTTTCCTTCCTTGGTTCCATAAGTCACAATGTCCAGCTTCTCTGCCTGAGAGGTGCCAGGGAATCCGGCATTACTGACCAGAGATTATTGATCTGAGGAGGGAGCACCAGGTAAGCCTACTGCAGCTAAAGGTGTGGCCTGCTTCCGATAGCCACTCTGTCCCTTGCCTTCTCCTTTCCAGGTCAGACTGGGGACCTCTGCATTCATCACCTGTTGGGCAAGCCATCTGAGTTCAGTTTCTCACCAGAATAGAATAACATTACACTCCAGCAGACTGGGCAACTAGCGCTTGGGGAAGCATCAATGAGTGTGTGGTCAGGGGAAGATAAATCTTTCAGAACCGCGGAATCCAGGACACCCGAGGATGTGGTTGCCAGAGGCCAGGGCTAAAAAATGTTTATCTTGATTCTCTTTTTTCATACCGATACCTCTTTGAGTTGGAGTGGATGGGGGGTGGTGTATCTTCATGGGCATGGCTTTCCAAGACCCAGGGAGCTGATTTTTGGTGGGGAACGCTTTGCTGCTAAGGAGCCCAGGAGAGATCGTGTGGTGGGGACCAATGTAGCCAGGGGCAAAGGTGTGGTTTTCATGAGGTACTTCACAGGTTGTGGTTGGGGAAAGCAGGGCAGGGCTGTTTCCACCACAGGGCTGTTCAGAGAGTACACATGTGTGGAGCCACGTGTGCCTGCAAATGTGTCTGTGGGAAGTGAGGGCTGAGGGGGTGTGAGCGGCTGGTGGCGTGGGAATCTGTGGGCTCTGGTGTCTGGCTGGCCTGGTGTCAGTGGGTGTGTGGGGTGGGGCTTTGCAGCAGGAGGAAAAAGTAGGGCCCAATGCGGGGGGAGCCTTCTAGATTGACAGGGTGGAAGGGTGGGCTTCATGCTTTCTGTGATAGTGTCTGCTGAGGAGCCCTTCTGCTTTCTCAGTATTCTTTAGAAAGAGCCTGGCTCGCAAAGGCCTCCATGCACGTGACTGGGGAGTTTGGGGGGTGATTCACGCCTGCCTCCTACCTCTTCCTCCAACACCTGGAAGTCCAACGGGGACAGTCCAGATAGTATCATAGCCTGTGGATATTGTGTGTCTGGATGCTGAGGGCAGGCATCTAGATTTCAGTACTGGTACTTTTCCACACCTCAGTTTTCTTATCTGTAAGACAGAGATAACAAACCTCTTATATGGATTTCACCCTATAAAGCTCATGGAGCAGAGATCACGTTGGGAGCCAGGGAGCATTTACCCAGTCAGGTTCTTGCTCTCTCGTCAGATTCTCTTCCTTCAAACAGCATGACATCCTGATCTGAATAGAACCAGGGAGGGGTAACAGGTTCCAATATCTGATACAGAGATAGCTGAGCCATCCTGCTCTGAAGGAGTCTACCTCAGTAGCATCGCCTCTAGGGGTGCTTCTATTGGATATGGAGGTAGTTACTTCTTCAGTACCAGCTGTGGGTTGGAGTCAAAGAAGGTCATGAAGACAAGTTAGGTACACTAGAGCAGAAGGTGTAGATTCTGCCTTCAGGGGGTTCGAGTTTCCAGAAGTGATGCTTCAAGAGGTTAAATGAGGGGAAGTAATTTGAATGCTGTGATTAAAGGAAACTTAAACAAGGTCTTGGCTCTTAACCCCAGGCTCTTATATTAGGACCAGTAAGAGGTTAGGCCACAATCGTGGATGTGCTAGGAAGACCAGCAGGGTGCACAAGCCAAAAAAAAACTAGAAGCAATGGCTGTCGTGATTGGAAGGGTAGGGAAAGGTAGGTCTCCAGGATCATGAGGGTAGGGCCCCAGGTTGGATTCACAGCTATGTAAAAGATGGCTATCACTGAAATGCCCTGCATAAGAATCTGGAGCCTGGGACCACTACCCTGGGAAGAGACATGTGGGACAGGTACCGGGGCTGCTGATGGACAAGAGCATGGAAGGCCCAGAACATAGCGCTGGAGCAGGGTTAGTGGCAACCCTGAGAAGCTAAATAGAGAGGAGAACCTAATGGAATGTGGGGGGGGGGGGCAATAGCCACCAAATCTGTGGGTTTGGTCCCTAGGAGATGGGTGTGAGAAGGGGCAGGGGGCAGGAGGAGAACCTGCACAGGGCCTGGAGTCTCTTTCCCTTGTGACTTTGAGATGGTGGCTCCCAGCAGAGTGGCACCAGGCCAGAGTGTAATCTAGACAGAGGCTATGAAGGATCCCCTGAGGTTGTTGACACTGTCCTCAAGGCTGTCCTTGTCTCTGAGGCCACTGAGGGCTTCTGCTATTCCTAGCACTTACTTCTAGGCTTTTTTTTTTTTTTAAATAATTTTCTCACCAAATTACCCCTTGAAATTTCGCCTGCCTGAGTTCAGCCCAGGAGGTTACTATTCTGGGAAGGTTCATCAAAATCCTTTCAGCGTTGGAGAGTTCTAAGCTGGGGGCTGGGTCGGGGGAGAACAGGGCTTTTCTGTGCTTGTGATTTGGGGGATGGGGTTTCCCAAGAAACATCCCTTTACCTGGAAGCCTCCCTGGCCAAAGAGCTGCTGTGTCCCTTTGGGGCCTGAGGAAAGTGGCCTTGGCTGTGGCGGCTGATCTAGGACTCCCATACTAATTCATCCCCAGTAGGCTCTTGTCACGGTCTCTCATGGAGCCATTTAATTAATTTATGATTGATGTTCCTGGACTCACTTGTGGCTAATTCATTATTGATGTTCCTTCATTATGTACCATACACCCTACACCTCCCCCTTTCTCGTTGCCCTGGCGGACAGGCCACGTGAGGGGTGGGCTCCTTGGACTGTAATTTTGTCCCTCTGGGGACAGGACTCTATGCTTGACTTTTGTGAAACTTTTAGTTCTTGAGGTCTAAGAAGATACCAATGCTTGTAAGCGGGGATTTGCTTTGCCACAAAATAACAGTAAGGACTTGAGTGTGGTGGTGCGCAGCTGGAGTCTCAGCATTCAGAAAGCAGAGGCAGGAGGATCATTGAAAGCTTGCAATCATTCTGGTCTACATGGCAAGATTTAGGGTATCTGGGGTTACCTAGATAGACCCTACCTCAAAGCAACCATATAAGTAGTAACAACAACAGCTTTTATCTTGTGAGTGACAGCTTGAGAGATAGAGGATCTTGTTCATTCCTTGCAGCAGGTAGCCCCTTCACTCCTCCATCCCCATAAGCTCCATCTTGCTGGAGGCTTGAAGACGTTAAATCACCTGCTCAGGTCTACATAGGCAGCCAGGTGGGGTTGGAACAGGTTAAGTTCACTGTCATGTTCCAGGCCAGTCCTGCCTGTCTTCCAGACTCCACACAAGCCTCCTCCTACAGGAAGCCTTTCTTCATGCTCCACTGAACTGTACTCTATCTAGACAGCCCTAAGAGTGTACATGGCTCCCTTTGCTCGCCCTTGCTTCTTTGAAAGTGAGGAATTACTGATGTAACATTTGCTGGGCAGAGACACCAGTACCAGGCATCTGTCCGTTTCTTAGTTCATTTCACCCTCACCATTCCAGGGGCAGGTAGCACAAGCCCTTTTTATAGATGATGTTTCAAAACTTGTTAAAGGTCACTTGGTTGCCAAATTTAAGAGTGTTTAAGTCTCCTTCGGATCCCCCGCCCCTGCCTCTATCAGTCAAGTATGTTGTGTTTATCAAACAGCACATCCCTATGTCCTGTCTGGCTCAGGTCAGGCCCCTATTTCGCTGTGAGGACCAAGAGAGCCCATTTCCATAGGGTGGGTACTCTTGGAGATGTGAAATATGCTGTGTTGGGCCTGGATTCTGTTCCTCTCTGCTGGGCATCTGTCTATACATCAGTTATTTGTCAGTTCTGAGCTTTAGTTTTTCTGTTTGAAGGTCAGCAGTAAGGGTGTCTACACTGGCTGGCCCATGTTGAAAGGCGAGCTGGGAGGGAAGGGGCCCAGGGAAGACACTGTGCTAAACAACAGTTAGGGTTGCCTGTGAAGTTTGGCAGGCAAACCAAGAGTGCTTAAGTCTGGACACACAAACTCAGGATGAAACATGTATACTCACACCCCACTCTCCCCCCTGCCCCAAGCCACCCAGATAGGCTTTGAGAGAATCCTGTAGCTTGACAGCTGCCAGGAACTTCAGAACCCTGTGGTGCCAGGAAAGGGTCCTGAGAAAGGTTGTCAGCCTGCCCTAGGTTTACTGGTTGGCCGAGAAGTACCTGGACCCTGGTCATACGAAGTGCAGAGTACTCTCAGAATTGTGGGCCCTGCTTCCCCTGTTTTCATGTGTTTTTCTAACTCGGTCTATTCAGGCTGGGTTTTGTGAGGAAGAGGGATAGTTTGCCAAGTAGCCACCTAGAGCTCTTCTACCCCACCCCCTTACAACATGCAGAAGTCTGGGAAAGAGGTGAGCCCTGCATCCCGGAAGCAGGACACTGCCTGTCTCTCCATGGCAGGGTTCCCAGAGCCTCAGCTAGGAACCCTTTGCTTTCTCATCAGCTCTCCCCAGTGCCTATCAGCTCAGTGCCTGGCAGGGGCTCTCTCGGGAGGCCACAGGGCTCTGCACGGTTCTGCACTGATCCTCACAGAGCCCCAGAGCAGAGAGGACTGACTTGTGGGTGGGGCAAGGCAGGCCTGGCAGTGCTTGTTGGAAATCTGCGGCCAGGCTGCCGTTAGGTTAGGTGACGATTTAACTTCCCAAGTTTCCGCCTTCTGCAAGCTGGGATTACATCAGGCTCCCCTGGCACGCCCTGTAGCCTACTCCCACTTCTCACAGCTCTTTCACTGTCCTGGGACAACTGCCCTGCTGCAGTTTCTCTGCAGGCTATGGAGTGGTTGGGCAGTCCTAGGCTGGTAGCTGAGGGGACAGTCCCAGCCTTTGCAGCCTCAGCTGCAGGGGCCTGGAACTCTCAGTACTCTGTCTGCTTCATGCTCTTCAGACTGCCTGCCTCTAAGAGCACGCCACCCATGCCTACCACTGACTTCCTACTTCTCGTTCATCATCTCTGCTTTTAAATAACACAGGCCTTCAGGCATGGACGCTACCTAAAGACAGAGCTTCACTGTAGTATACTGCTGCTTGAATGGGCCACATGAAGTCAGTCAGTCTCTCTCTCTCTCTCTCTCCTCCCCAGTCAGGGGAAGGGGGCTCTTCTGGAATGTGGTACATTGGTATCAAATGACACCTCTCTAGGAGTTCCTGCCCAGAGCCTAGAGTGATGGTGCCCAATGCTGGTTAAGTGTTCTTAGTAACTCTCATGATCATTTCTTGCCATCGTTCTGGCAGCCAAGGCCAGTGCTAAAGCTGACCCTCTTTTATCCAGTGCTGTGCTTCCTCTGAAGCTACATAACCCCAGACCCTTCCTCAGTGTAGGCCACGCCCCTTGGGCATCCCTCCCTGCCAGCATCTGGACCTCTTCTCCAATCAGGCACTGTTTTGCTGGTCCCCCTCTGGAGTCACTCTGCTCACATCCCAGCCTTCTCTGGAGCTGCCCTTCCCAACCCCCAGCTCCTTTTTGTTCCTCTCCTATTTTGGTTTGCTTCCCTCTGGCACCTCTTCCATCCGGCTCTTGCCTTTGTTTAAAGGCCTCTCCTGAAGCCTTTGGGGAAGCCAGTTTCTCTCAGAGCTCCTGTAAGCAAAGTTTTGTGGCCCCTCTGACCACCCTGGGCCTGTAGGATGATGAATGGTAAGCTGCAAACCAGATTGGGCTTCACAGCACGGCCTGGTCCTGACGGTTTCTTCATCGTCTGAGCCCAATCTGTCGGTAGGTACCACAGCATGCCCTCTGAGGCTTGAAGCTCCAGGCAGAAGCCTCCTCGGTTATAAAGATGTGAAGGAGAAGGCCAGGAGGGCTCTATGTGCCTGGGAACACCAGCCACGGTTCCCTCTTGCTGAGTCAAGGAATTCTTCTCAAAGGTACTTTCAGTTCTGGCTAGGCTGCCGATAAAAAGGTCATCATCAAGCTGAGCTCCTACTATGCATCAAGCTGAGCTCCTACTATGCATTGGACTTTTACATGGAACTAGGAGACATAAGAGGAAAGTCACCAGGTTATTCCCCGTGCGTGGCTGACACATGACACTTAACTCCCTGGTATCCTTCCAGACCCAGTTCAAAGTACTCCAGACTCAGGGTCACGTTTAATGCAGCGTATTGGCGGCTTCTGTGTTGTGGACACTTAGCTCCTTTGCACTCAAGACTGTCCCATGGCACCTAGGAAGAGAAGTGAGTGTTTCACAGAACCTCGGCTTCCTTGGGATGTCCAGGAACTCTGTTAGGAGCCACATCCCTGCTGCCAGTCAGTGTGGCTCCCACCTTCAGGGTGCTGATCCTGCTTGCTGCACTCCTCTCCCACTGGCCGACTTTGTGGGCCCCTGGATGGCCATCCTCCTTTTGGATACCCCATTGCTGAGAAGACCAATCTCCTGCACTCCCAGGAAGCCCCAGATCTGTTCCCCATGTGTAGGCTGAGTTGTCATTTGTCGCTGCTCAGCTTCCCAGCCCTGTCCTCCTCAGACCCCACACCTCCCTGGCCTTGGCAACGCCTTTCAGGCTCACACAGGACGGTTCCTCTCCCCCCCCCCCCGCATCCCCCCTGCCAGTGCTGTTGAGCGGTTCCAGATTGTTCCCCTTGCCGCCTGCCTGCCATACTATGCAGTTTAATAAACAGTCTAATGGAGGCTCTGGGCACCTCAGGAGCCGCCTTCCCTGTTTCTTGGTCCCTTTAGAGAGCCTGTCCCCCTCTCTTCCCCAGGTGAACCCCATTCAGCAGCCTTCTGGGAGCGGTAACTAAGCTGGGCGCCCAGCCCACCACCTGCTTAGTACTTTATAAAAGTTTAACCTTAATGGTGTAATGAACTCCCGTCATAAAGCAGCTGGAGCAGTGCATCCTGGGATGTATAAATTATAGGAGCCCTCTGAAGTTGTAATTGGAAATGGCAGCAACTGGAATGTTGAAAGCGGCCGGCCTCATTGGGCTGAGCGCAGCTATTCTCTACTTCCTTTCAAAAGGCACACAGAACTGTGTCTGGCTGCGAAGAAAGAATGTCCTCAGACCAAACTGAGCTCCTGGTTCCTCCGCCCCAGATCCTACTTCCTGTCCCCAGCTGTGTCTGCAGAGACTGAATACTTTGGAGGCAGGACATCCAACCTGGCTCTGAGCTGCAGACTGCAAGCACAGTGGGCCAGGACGGAACAGGGCTCCAGACAGACAGCAGGGGTCAGCTACAGTTCCGCTGTCCAGGGAGGGCTGCAGAGCTGTTGATTTGACTTCCTCTCTGCTGCTGTGACCATGGCTTGTAACTGGGCCACAGCCTGATCTATGAAGTGGATCTGGAAGTCCCTGGGGAATACAGAGGGTTCTGATGTGGGGTTCCTGCTGCAGCTTCTGGGTCCTTAACCCCATAGAGTGGGCATGACTGGACCTCTGAGAACACTAGGAGAAAGACATGGAATGCACTCTCTAGTTGCTGCGGATGCTATGGTCATGTGGGGAGCTTGGCTGATATAAGCTCTAGCTCAGGCCAGGTGGACCCCATCTGTGTTTCTAATAAGCTGAGATTTTAACCTCCAGTGGGCTGTGGCTGGTTCATGGGCCATGCTTTGAGTGGCCAAGGCACAGCATGTGAGTATGTTAGAGAGTGTGATGATTGTGTTGACATTACTGAGTACTTACACAGGTACTTGCATTGGTACTGGTTAGCATTCCGGAATGTGGCCTCACCCTGGGACAGGCAAGAGAGCTGACTGTTACTTGATCTAGAGTACCACCATCATCTGAGACGGTACCCAGGACCCAGGAGTGACCAGCACTGAATGGATAGTGTGTGCATACTTAGATGGCAGCCCAAATGGGGCCCATTCGCTAAGGCAGGGTTCCTCTTAACTCATTCTTGGGCCCCCACCTTCAACTCACTGATTCAGAATGATGGGTGGGGAGGTGGAAGGGCCCTGGGAAATTGCATTTATCAGTCAGCTGCTATTTCCTTTTGCACATCTCTGGGAGTCAAAAAGACAGGATCTAGCAGGGTCCTGTCATCAAAGCCTGGAGCCCAGAGATAAATTCCCTAGACTTGCTCTAGGTTTTCTCACAACAGGAATAGGGAAACTGGGGGGCTGGGGGTGGGTGGGATTAATCTACCATATTCTGCTGGGTTGAGGAGAGTGGGTAGAGGTGAAAGCCGTGAGCAGAGTTCACCTTTTCAGGTCGCCTAAAGAGAAGTGGCAGGTACAGAGCAGCCGGGTGCAATAGTTACTTTTCTCATAGCTATTTTAAGACACTGGACAAAGACATCTCAGGGAAGGAAGAGTTTAATCTGGCTCACAGTTCAAGACCATCGTGTTGGGGTTTTCATGGTAGTAAGAGCCTGAGGCAGCTGGTTACATTGTACCCAGAATCAGAGGGAGCAGAGAGAGAGAGAGAGAGAGAGAGAGAGAGAGAGAGAGAGAGATAGATGCTGGTGTTCCACTTACTGTCTCGGTTTTATTTAGTCTGTGACTGCAGCCCATGGAATGGTGCCACCCACAGTTGGAGTGGGTCTTCCCACCTCAATTAACCCAATCCCCAAACTCTCACGGGCATGCCCAGAGGTTTGTCTCCTAGGTGATCCTAGATTCTGTCAACAGTAACCATCACACACTATATTTGGACAGAGAAAACAAAGGACTAGATGATTGTGCATAGTTAATTTTCCTAGTGGGATGGGGGCAGCTTCTGGTTCTTTTATTGTTAGTGGTGGTGGTTTCTGTTTTCCAGAGAGAGCATCATTTCGTAGGAAGGAGGAAAATGTGACATAAACACGTCTGGTCTAGGGTCCCAGGGACACAAGAGACTCAGCATGAGACAAGAGGCTCCTTGGCTAGTGGAAATTCATCTGCCAGGACTGTGGCACTCTGGCTGTAGTAACCTTGTCCAGGTCCCCTCGTCTTCTCCAGGTCCTGGTGCTCCTTGTCTGTCGTTTTGATCCGAAGAAAGTCTATCACCTTCTTGCTTCTCTGTTTCCTCTAGTGATGGTAAGGATATCTGCTACACAAGGAAAGTGGGGAAGAGACATCTAAAAGGCCCCTCGCCCCAGTTTGCAAGGCTTCAAGGGTACAGTTAGTTCATTTTCCATCAGGTGCCCCTAAATAAACTCCAGAATCTGGGTTCATAGGTTGTGCTAAGGAAGTCATGGTTGAGTAAATGAAACTTGACTGGCATTTCTGACAGGGCAAAACCCAAAGCTGTGTGATCTCGGCCATGGCAGTGTGCCTGCTCAGGCTCCAGGTCTCTGTCCCTACATTGCGAGGCAAGAGCAGCCTGAACGTAACTCTAGCACCTCTTGCTCTGCTCTGGTCTTTTGGTGAGTTCCAGCTATACGGTCTGGTTTTCTGGGCAGTTTCAGTTGCCTGAGAAGACCTCTCCTCTCCATTCCAGCTGCTAGCCGTACATCTTGAGTGGTCGCTGGTCCCCTAGAGAAGGGCTTGATCGTGGCTGCCTGTCTGCTATCTAGGCCTCCATGCCTGGGGACCATAGTGATATGATGAGTGTGGTAGGAGTCTTTGTAGACCCACTGACCACAGAGACTCAGGGTGTCTGAGTGATCCTCGCCCTAAGGTTGGCAGCCTGGACCTCGTGGGTGGGGTCTGAGTTACCTCCAGAGTGGTGCAATGCCCAGCAGCCCGAAGACTTTTGAGCTACTGGTTTCCATTGAGTGGCTCAGTTCCAGGAGGGGTGGGGGAAGAAGAAAGCCATCCAAGACATTTGTTTGAAAGACATTTAAATAAACCCAGGAGATTTATGTGGCCACATGTTTCCAGGCTTCTTTCAACATAGTGGACGGGTTTCTGAATCTCTCCCACCACCCACTTCCCTGTCCCGGAAGTGCAAGAGGCCAGACTTTAGGAAGAACCCAGAAAGGGGAAGCCCGGCAGTAGCTGAAGATCAAAGCTAGCAGGGCCTACAGAAGCCCTAGTGGGAGCTTTCCCAGCTCCCAGCCCATGCATAGGGTCCCTAATACCTGCCCAGGCAACAGTCAGCATGCATGTGACCAAGAAGCCCAGGCCCTCGTGTCTTCTCCAGTGTGCAGCCCTGGTCCAGGAGCCCAGGGGAGCTGCTTCTGCATGTGATCCAGAGAAGGCTCAGCTCCAGAGCTTCCTTCTGGCAGCAGTGACAGGAGAGTGGGCCCTATGCACCATGTATCTTCCGATTGCTCCTAGGGTGGATGGAGGGGAGGAACTATGAGCCATCTTCCCTCTTGGATGCCTCCTCTGTCTCCTGACTGAGCACTGACCCCGTCCCAAGGTTCCTTGCATTGTAACCCTCTACTCACCTGCTCACCTTGGGTTTCTTTGTCAATCTGACCAGAGAACTCCTAGAGGTTGGACTGTAGCATCTCTTGAGGTCCTGCAGAGTGTGGCCAATGCCTCCTGGTCTGGGAGCTCCCAGGCCATAGATCTTCTCGTCTGTCCTGGGCCCTCCCTATGTGAGTGCCAGACCAGAAAGGGATGAAGTCGTGAGTGTGTGTGTAGGGAGGCATCCTGAGGCAGGACATTACAGCAATCTCTCCTACACTGTCAGGCAAGCTGCAGGAGGTAGCCAGTGGCCTCCAGCACCAACCGGTCTGGTGGGTTACAGGCTTGGCCATCTCTCCTGTTTCTTCCAGAAGAGGACATCTTGCTGGGCCTGCCTGGTTCTCTCTGGGCCTTGATTGTTGCTTGGCCTTAGGCTCACCTTCTGGAAAAGGGATGGTCTGGGCCTCAGTTCTCTCTCCATCCTAGCTTGACAAGGAGGAAGTCCCTCAATAATGAGGTAGAGTGCTCACCCTTTCATCTTCTGGAGTCAAGAGGACATCAAAACCCTATAAAGCATAGTACTCAGAGGCCCAGGATACCTGGTATTCCTCTCCACTAATGTGCCAAGCATGAGGGGTCAGGCCATAGGCGGGCAGCCATGTGCCATGGCCTACCTTTTAGGGCTGCCTGCAGTGTGACTTCCTCCTGCTCCACCTGCCAAGCTCCCCTCTCAGGGAGCAGGAAATGGGGGTGAGGGAGCCCGGTTGTTCCTCTCACCCTCTGCGGTAGGGGCTGGTGTCATAGGTGTCACCGGAGTGACACTCATAGGTGTCAGCGGAGTCTCTCCAGTGGTGGGTGCTGGTGCCGGGACTTCCCTGGCTGACTCACTCTGGGCCTGGCTGTGCCTCCGCTGAGGCAGGAGTTGTGAAGGTGTCTGGGTGGTGAGAGCAACTCACACTCAGTCCCAGCGTGGGGTGAGAGGATAGAGTCGGTACAATGCCCTAGGCCAGCCAAAGAGCCTGCCACCCCTACTTCCCAGTATGAGACTAGTAAGACTCAGGTCTTGAGCATGGCTGCTCCTAAAGATTCCTGGGCCAAATGCCTTCCTTGCCCTGCCCCTGCCAAGAGACCAGAGAATAGGGAAGTCATTGATTTGGCGACACATCCCAGACACAGACACGAGAGCCAAGCTGAGGACTGTGAGAGGCAGGAAGTGGGGTCAGCCCAGTGACCTAGTTGGGGCCAAAGACCCCTGGGAGAAAGGAGAACACTGTTGGCTTCCCAACTCCCAGAAAACCCACAGGTCCTGTGTACTTGGTTCTCAGACACCCAGAGCTCGGCCTCAGGCCTCCCCCAGCAGGCAGTAGGACAGAGGTGTCGCAATCACAGTGTGGGGAGGGGCGGGGGAGGACTGAGCAGACAGCACTGGAGTGCATGGCTTGCTAGCAGGCTTGTGGGGGCGGTGGCAGCAGTGCTGCGTGGGGCGAGCTGGGGGGGGAGGTGCTGAGTTGGGGGGGGGATGCAGTTTTGAGTGACTAGCCCCAGAATCCCTGTCTTCTTGTTACCAGTGGGAGAGGGCATCGCCCTGACTCCCTGGGCTGGAAGCTCAGGAGGTGGCTGCCTCTAGGAGTGAGAGTTGGGGCTCTGGTATATTTGGTTGACACACTCATCCATCCAGCCATGAGAGAAGTGTAGAGTATTGTCGGTCAGGTGCCAGAGGCAGCACCTCTGGCAGGCAGGCTATCTGAGTGTTCAGAGCACATCTGGACCAAAGGGTGCTGATTCTTTGTACACAGGCACAGTGGTAAGGTGTCCCAGGCAGGAGTGAGGCTGGCAAGCCCAGGCTTGACCAGCCTTAAGCCTAACCTGGCACTCAGCTTGGCCTACAACTGGGGAAAGGAGCACAGAGCCTAAGCCAGCTGTGACCTAAGCAGGCAGCATTCATGGGCAGCATGAAGGAACATCAGGCTCCATCTGGGATGGTTCTTCCCAATGGGCTAGCACAGTCTTGGACTTCTCAGGGGATCGATCCCTTTAAAGAAAAATTGTCAAGCTACTTGTATGGGGGGCAGTGTGGCCCTATGCTACCACACTGTGAGGCTGTGCTGGTGACAGGAACGTGGGGCCAGCACTGCACCAGGTGGGGCAAGGCTGCAGGAACCTGGGGAGCAGCGAGGGCTCCAGGTTTTCTTCCTACCTGCTGCTGAACTTATGTGGCCTATGACAGGTCTTTGTATCCTTGGTCTTCAGTGGTCTGGAAGGCCCCTTTTCACTGGGGTGTTCTCTTTATTGCTACCGGAGCTCTAAAGAACAGTCAAGGGGTCAGGCAGTGATGACGTACACCTTTAATCCTGGCACTCAGGAGGCAGAGGCAGACAGATCTCTGTGAGTACAAGGCCAGCCTGTTCTACAGAGTGAGTTCTAGGCCGCCATGGCTACACATAGAAACTCTGTCTTGAAAAAATAAAATAAAATAAAATAAAATAAAATAAAATAAAATAAATAATAAAATGAGTTAAGGACCCCAGAACCTTGTTTGGATGGGTCCTAGTTAGCCAGGTCCCTCTCTAGGGAGGAGCAGGGCCTGGCCATCCTTTCTCGGACCCTCTTTGCCCTTCTCTTGTGGCAATGATAGGGTGAACTGAGGTGACGACGGGAAGTTGCCTTGATGAGCTGATACTGTCATCTGTATTGCCCTGCATTTCAGTTATCACTATCTCATTGTGGGACTGACTCCCCAAAGCCGGAAGCATCCTGGCCCCCTATGCTCAAGAATCAGAAGGTCAGACAGGTGCAGCCAGGGCTTGGGAGGGTAGGACTGGCCCTAGCACCCCTTGGGGACCTCTCCAGTCCTGACCCTAGGACACTGTCCAGACTCTATCCCCGTCTCCCCATCCTGGGACTGAGTGTGAGTTGCAGAGGGGCTACCCCACCCTCCCACATTGGCTGGGAGACCTCAGAGCTAGGAGCGCATGTTCTCCAAACATCTTGCTCACAGCAGATGGCAGCCACAACTGCCTTTCTCCCTGCAGTTCCGGAGCTCCTCCCTTGCTCACCCCCTGTTAACTTTGGTTTCTGCTTTGAAAATGGGGAGGCAGCCTTCATGCCCCCAGAACTGCCTCTGATTGTGGGTGAGGCTTGGTGCATGCAAGGTGGGCACTTTCTGAGGGAACAGAAACCTCCTTCTACCCAGCTCAGGGACACAGTCTTGCCCTGGTTCCTGCTAACCGAGTTTGGATCTTCTTGGCCATGTTGTTGGCAGTGCAATCTGAGAGGAGCAAGGAGCTGGGCTAGGGCCTTGTTTGACATTTCTTGAGCAGCTGCTAGGCACCAGGCTCTGTGCTAGATGCCAAGGACATGGAGATGCAGGGTGTGCAGCCCTGCCCTGTAGCAGCTCCCAGCCTTTGGGGAAGCACAGAATGGAGGAGAACCAATTGTTCCACCTAAGGGGTTGGTGGACCCCAGTGACATCTTGGAGACAGTGTTTAAGGTTAAGCCTGGGAAATCTGAAGAGCTCCGTAGACAGCAAGATTGAGATGGGCTAAAAGCAGGAGGCCTGAAGCCCATCCAACTGAGGCACATGGAACAAAGGGAGACCCTTAGAATATAGCCTGTCCTCTGTTTGCATTTAGGTTGAGGTCAGCTCGAAAAGGGAGTGGCACACTTCTCTCTCAGCTCTAGGGCTCTTTCCCTGGGTTTGAGGCCAGCACGAGCAGACCCTGACTGTGGAGTAGAAATAGCCTATCCATTCCTTCTGCCTGGCCCTTCAGCCCAGGTCAGTGATCAAGTGTTAGCACCATTTTCCCCGGGAGTCCAAGAACAGCTGGGCGAGCATGCTAGACCTCCACAGTGCTATCCCTCATTCTGAGCCTGCCTCCAGTCCACCCACATCCACAGGAAGCTCTCGGCTGGGCATCCACATAGGCTTGTGTGTGCTGAGCCCTGTGCCTGTTGCTGGAGTTGTTAGGGGTCAAAGCCTAAGCTTCAGCAGACCCAACAAACTAGACTGATCATCTGCTCCCTGTTGGCCAGTTCGAGACAAGTAGTCTTGAAAAAGAGAGCACAACACGGCTATGCCAATGAGAAGGAGAGACAAGGGTTACGTAACCCCTCCAAGTCTGTGCCCAGGATCCTGACATGATATTTAGGTTTAAACAGAAGGCGAGAGGTGTGTGTAACTACACAGTACTGGTCAGGGTATGGCCCCGTGAGCATTGTCTCTGTTTCCATCTGTCCTACAAGGTGGTGGGGATTGTGTGGAACCTCTTCCTAGGAGGCAAGTTTCTCCTCTGACTGGCACCAGGCTTCATTCAGCCTTTCTCTTCCCACACCGGGAGATTCTTAGGGACATTTTTTAAAATTCTTTGGGGACTATTGTTTCTATAGCCTGAAACCAAAGGGAGGGGCAACAAGTGTCTCTCTTTAGGGTACCTTCTCTCCTACCACACATATGCCAGGGACTCCTACATAGGCCTCATCCAATTAACTTTAGAGGTTGTAAGTGGCAGGCATCACTGGCCCTAAGCCCCTATGACTTGTTCAAAGCCCTTCAGTAGACTCCAAGCCCAGGTGAGCCTGCCCCTCTCCAGAATGTCTCCTGTGGGGTCATTTACCCTGTTCCCTAGACAAAGCTTGAGGGAGCATGTGTGGTGGCCTAGGTGGGTGGCAGGCAACTTCGGAAGCCTCAGGCCCTGTTCCTTCTTCCTGTTGCTGCCTTCCCTGCTTCACAGTCAGGCCTTCTGGGGGAGTGGAGAGTAGGGAGTCAACTCATTTGCTCTTCTAGACTCTCCAAATACCACAGGCAAATTGTTGGGGCACTAGTGGCTGCTCTAGGCAGGGCCACCAGAACACGGTCCATCAGGCAGCAGGCAGAGCCAAGGCCTTGGTGTTTGCTTTTCCTTCCCCCTTCCCCGTTTGCTTTGTCCTCTGCACCTGTCTGACTGTTTGCCCAAGGATTTGCGCTCCTGGAAGATAGGTGGGACTGGGGGGTGGCAGGAAGGCCACAGTGCTTCTTGGCACCCGGCTTTTTGGCAGGCCCTGTATTACACATGAACTATCCCAGCAGTGCATGGCTTCGCCCGCGCAGAGCATGTGACTTCATATTGCCCGGGCCTGGCATGCCTGGCATGCCTGGACAGCAGCAGTGGCGGCAGCAACAGCTGGACTATTAGCTAGAAGCAGGAGAGGCCCACAGAGCCCTGTTCTGGGGCACTGGCCCCAGGACGCGGGGGTGAGGGGCAGCATCAATGGGACTTTTGTGTGGCTAGGGCAAAGAAACACATGGCCAAAGCCAGGAGCCCTGTGCAGATACATCTGCTCCTTTCTGTCCTGGAATGGTCAGTCTGCAGGCCTCTACCCTTCCTCCTAGCAGAAGCGCTTGTCTTGGTTCAAGCCATCCTAGGCCTGACCTTCCCTTCACCCCTTTCAGCTGCATCTGCTTTAGCATCTTGAACTTGTGAACCTCTCCGGGTTGCTGACAGGTTCACTCTGCCTCCTAAGGGTCTGGCTGACAGCTCGTCCACAGTGGCTCCTGGAAGCTGTGCTCTGCATCCTCTGGGTCGGTGAGAACAGGTTAAGTAACCAGTGACTAGATCCAAGAAAGAAGAGCCCTCTTTCTCCCTTTGCTGACAGCCCCAGATGGAACTTGCATTAGCTAGGCTGGGAGCCGAACCCTCACTTCCTGTAGTCTTGTCTCTGGCCAGCTTTGTGGCATACTTTCAGTCCTGTAAGATGGGGACTCTAAGCACCATCTTTGGGTGGTTTCCATTCTACTTTGTGTAATCACCTTTAACAAAGTCAATGCTGTGACCACTCGGTACCTGCCCGGATGAGCCATGAGGGCAAACAGGCTGTCACCAAGAGGTTGTGTTATACCTCCCATAGGTGAAGAACTCTGTGAATAGAGGGCTCATTGGCTCAGACTTGATAACCTTTCTAGGTGGGCACAGCTGAAAGAGGTTGCCTGGTCACTTTCAGACTAGTCTGGTAGGGTTCACCCATGTGCTAGGGGTGAGAAGACAGCCTGACCCAACAGAGATAACCTTTGGCTTCTAGCAGGGATCCCAGGTGCCCAAGACTAAGCAGGAAGGAGGAGAAAGAGAACTGTGTGATTCTGGGATGGGCACAGGTATAGGGGAGTTGTCTCACCATGATTCTGCCTGGCAACAAACACAATTAGCTAGCCTTGGTGGGGGCATTGCAGAGCCCATCCCAGGGCTTTCTTTCTATGGCTTGTCCTCCAGTAGTGGAAGAAATGCCCACTATTTACCACCCATACACAGATTGGTACCAGATGTCTACATGACTCTTCCCCAGGGGCAGTCCTGCGGCCTGGGACTCTTTACATTCTCATTTACAGGTAAGAAAACTGGTCTGAATTGTTCTTCCACCAGCATCCCACAGTTGTTACTTCTCTTTTCCAGGTACCAGGGCACAAAGTAGCTGCAACTTACATATACTGTTAAGTGGCCAGGCCCTGTGGTAGCCCATACATACTGACCCTAACTCCCCTATGTTTTTCTACTCTGCCTTTGCAGTCAATAGAAGCACTAATAAAATAAACACATTAATACATAATTAATCCTACCTCTATCCCTCCAGCCTTTTCTCTCTGGAAGCCCCAGACGTGATCTCATGCATCCTGTCAAAGCCCCAGAAGAGCTATGAGGAGTCTCTGTGCAGATGATGGAGAAGGGCTAGCACCCATGGACCACAGGGACTTCAAATCAGCTGTTACCCAGTCTTAGCTTTGAAAAACAACTGACTGCCCTTCCTCAGCTCTTAGCCTCTGAGTAAGAGGTATTAGGGTGAAAACTCATCCATAGCCTTCCTCTGGCCTCTTTGGGACAGTGCTGGGCTAAGCAGCAGGAAGAGGAACTAGGGTGAACCCCACCACTCTGTGGTAGGATGTGTCTTGTGTGTGCACACGCAAACACACACACACACACACACACACGAATAGTGGGTGTGGCTGTCATAGAGCTTGCTTATAGCAAGCTAGCAGAGAGCATGTGAGAGTCCCAGGGAGGGAGGCAGAATGAGTAACCATCCTGAGAGCAGGCACAGTGCTCAGGCTCCTTGCTCCTTTCCCCAGTGGCCAAGGATGCGTGGCTGCTTTTGTTGTCATCATACGAAGAGGAGTCCAGGTTTAGCGCCTTGCCTGGGTCATATGGACTCGCAGAGGTATTGAGTTTGAATAGGCTCATTCTGGCACACTTCAAAACTGGAGACCCCTATAGAGTTAGGTCACAGTAACCATTCCTGCCCACCCACCCCCTCCCCTTCCTGGCTCTCAGGTCTCAGAGACAAAGTCTCCTCCAGATCCTGTTCTTTGCTTACAGGATGACTGCCATTGCATCCTTAGTCAGGCCCAGGCGCAGGCCCTGTCACTGGGAGAGGGCTTGACCCTACCCACCACCCCCAGCTTTGTCCTGAGAGCACAGGTCTCAGGGCTCTTCTCTGAGCTCCTCTTTCCTTCCCTCCTAGATACCTAACAAAGGTGGCACATGTCACACATGGCCAGGAAGACCCGGAGCTCACTGCTGGAGAGTCCCTTAGGCAACAGAATCTCACAATAAGCAGATGGCTGGACCTTCCTTTCCTGACACAAGCTTCCTCCATAGAATGAAAATACCATACTCCTGGTGAGTGTGCCCAAAGCACACTCACCAGTGCCAGTGTGAGCTCCTGCATGGTTCCTGCCACAGGGGCAGTGGAGCTTAGGCTTTGGTTTCCTGGCAAAGAAAGCTTGAACCTGACCATCAGAGCCCTAGGTCATTAGGCTTAGCTCTGCATTGGCTCCTGTATATCATCAATTTGTCACTGTCTCTTGGGCCTTGCTCAGAAATGGTTCTTCCTTCAGGAAGCCGGATCTTGGTGAGCTCCTCCCACCTGCCAGGCCATTTTCTGGGTGAAAATAGATCAGGCTTGCCCCTGGGAAGCCATACTCTGATGGGAGAGCCACACAGAGAGCATTAGGTGGCACACAGTGCTGAGAGGAAAATGAAACAACCTTGTGTGATGGATGGGCAGGGCAGGTGGGCTCAAGGATATGCCCCTGAGCTAGGAACTGAGTGACACAAGAGAGGTAGGCATTCAGAGATGGGCTTGGGGAACAAATGGAGGCATACAGACAGGGCTTGAATGACAGAGGAAAGACTTGTGTTTAGGAAAGAGATGAGACAGCATGACAGGAGGTGAATGTAGGCAGAGAGAGAGAGAGAGAGAGAGAGAGCACTTCTAGTGTGATGGGCATTGTGAGATGAGTAGAAATGGGAGCGATACAGAGGAAGGAAGGCTGGACAGATGAATGCTTGAGTTAATTGGTGGGTGGATGGGTGGATGCTTGAGTGAACAGTTGGATAAATGCACAGGTAGATGAATGATTAGATGGATGTATGTTTAAGTGCATGTATGTATTCATGCATGCTTGAGTGTATATATGTATGTATGTATGTATGTATGTATGTATGTATGTATGTATAGATGCTTGAGTGAATGTGTGGCTAGATAGATAGATGGATGGGTGTTTTAGTGGATGGCTGATTGTCTGGATGGATTGGTGGATGGTGACTTCCAATGCATTTCCCAGTGTGGGTTTACATTAGCTCAGACCTTCCCTGAGTTATGTCTCCCTATACAGTAATTATCATGGTCGGGACTGGGTGACAAGAGGAGTGAGGAGTTGACTGTCCAGGGGAAAATCCTCAAACTTCAAGCAAACTTCAGAACCCTGTGACTACCCCTGATGGCGTTTCCTGCCATGGGCCTGCTCCCTTGTACTTGTGCGCAGGTTTGCCTGAATCAGGACTGGGCTGAATCAGAACTCTGGAAATATGGTGCTTCTGTGTGGGGCCAGGTAGCTCCAGGCCTGTGATTTAAAGACCACCCTCCAGGTCTTTCTGCTCATTGCACGAGTGTTCTCCCTATCACTGTCCACTTTGTCAACTCTCAACCTAGACTATCCATGTTCTTTCACCTCACATCCACCTTGGCCAGGTCCCAGGATCTGACCCCACCAGTCTCTTTTCAGCCTCCTCTCCGTCCCTGCCTCTGCTAACCTGGTCTTGGCCCCACTCTGTTTCCTTCCTTGTGTAGAGGTGTATGGTAGAGCTGTATGTTCTGTGTTCGCCCCCACTTACCTCCTCCAGTGGTCTCTCTTTCTGCCTTGCTTGACCCAATTCTGGCTCTGTGTTCTCTGGGCAGCCACACTCGGGTCTGTGTGGCCTTTCTGTCTTGTAATAGAATTGTCCTTGCCTTATGTAAAGAATGGCTTGGATTATCTCTTCTTCTTCTGGACCTCATGTCACTCCATGGCTCATCTCTGTTACCACCCCTTATGTCCTTGGCATGTGGTGGGCACACAGAGAGTAGAGGATGGGTACAGTAAAGAGTTGCTTAGCCAGACCCATCTGTGTCCACATGGCCCCGTGCTCTCTCCCATCATCTCCTCCTCGTCTCCCCTTGAAGCCTGTCCTGCCCCAAACTAGAAAACTTGGAACCAAAGCTGACTTCTGTGAGGATCAGTGTCCTTGTTCTACAAGGTCTGGGGACCACCTTCTGTCCTGTGCTCCTGGTCAGCCAGCCCTGGGCTCCTAAGAAGGGAGGTCTCGCTCAAAGGCAGGCTGCCAGGTAGGAGAAGGAAGCTGCCACCTGTTTAAACAACTGACACCCCAAAGGTCCCAGTCAAAGTAGGGTTTGTTCCAGCGAGGCTCCCAGGGTGATGACATATTTGGAATTCAGTTTAAACTAAAAATCACACAGAGACTGTGGGGGCTGAGAAGGTGAAGAGGAGGCTTAGGGTCCAGGGGCTTAGAGGCTTTTAGTTCTGAGTGGGCTCCAGAGAGAACCCAAAGCCAGAGGCTGTGGTAGTGGTACAAATAACAGCAGGTCTCAGGTGGCTGTGTCTCTTTGTTATCTCTTGGGCTGTCTGGGGCCTGGTGTCCTTAATACCTGGCCTGTGAAGAGGGTTTGGAATCAAAGTGCTATTCTTTGGGTTTGGGGTTCCCCATGGCTGGCCGAGGCATTGCTCTGGTCTTGGCTACTGTTCTAATCTCGCCTCTTCTTCAGGTGGGTGACGACTCTCCAGCTGCAAGGATGTTCTGGTCAGACAGGCTCTATCTGAAATGAGCAGGGAGGGGGCCCCTGGAGGCCTCCAAGCCCACAATTCTAGGTCATCTCCCGCAACATCCAGAGATTGGAGTGGTATTTATAGCTGCCAGCGGCCACTGAGGGTGGAGAAGCCAGCACGAGCTATGACGCAGGCCCGACCCCCCTCACTGCCATCCCTCACTCCAGAGCCTTCCTGGGATGTGCAGGAAAGGACTGTGCCTGCTGAGGAAGCAGGCTTTGTCACATTACCGCCCTGAGTCCCGAAGGAGATGAGGTACTAGGGTTGGCCTGGCAGGAGCCTCAGCCTCTCTGGTCTCACCAGGACCTTGTCTAGCCCGAAGAAACAGGATGGGAAGCCTATTAGGGCTCACCTGCCCTGCTAGCCTTATATGCATGATGCCAGTCGCTCTTTCCTTGAAAGATTTGCCCCCTGAAGATAGGGTTCACTGACTTCTTATCCAGGTGAGGCTCCTCTCTCCACAATGGGCAATAGCCCCAGGCTGACTGAAATGGGGCCTGCCAAAACCCTGCTACCACCCCTGCTCTGGTCTTGCCAAGTGGCAGCAGAGAGCCCCAGCTTCTCCTCCTGCGGCACCAAGGGAATGAAACCACAGAAGTGACAGTGTGACAAGGCTGGGCACCTGACTATCAGGGGCAAGGCCTCTTGAAAGGAAGGTAACACCACACAGGCTGGGCCCTTCCTCTGCCCAGCCTTTTTTTTTTTTTTTTTTTTTTTTTTTTTTTTGGTTTTTTGAGACAGGGTTTCTCTGTGTAGCCCTGGCTGTCCTGGAACTCACTCTGTAGACCAGGCTGACTTCGAACTCAGAAATTCACCTGCCTCTGCCTCCCAAGTGCTGGGATTAAAGGCGTGTGCCACCACTGCCCGGCCTCTGCCCAGCCTTAACCTCTCCTGAACAAAGTGGACCATGAGTTCTGTCCAGGTCCCACATGGGCAGCTTTGTGCTGGAGGCAGGTGTCCTGCTCCCCAGTGCCTCTGATTTTCAGCCTGCTGGTTGCTAAGAGTCCTGGAACCTCTATCACAGACTAGGAAGAAGTAGGCAGAGCCAAAGCTTTCTCCCCAGGAACGTGCAATGTAATAGAGAAGGTGAAGCCCATACCAGAAACCTGCAGAAAGTAGGCCACAGGCAGAGCTGATCTACCACCAGGGCTGGAGTTTGGGGGCAGTTGGGGACAGGTACCCAAACAGACCTTACAGACAACAGCAGAAGCAGCACATGAATCAAGGAGGCCAGGAGAGGACAAACTCTCTGGCCAGGTGCAGTTGGTGGAAACCATGGACAGGAACAGGGCCCGGCACAGAACCAAGAGTTAGGACATAGAGGATGGTCTTGGTGATCATGGCAGGATGCAGGGCGTCGGGCACTTGGTAGAAAGCTTTCGAGCCAATGCCTGAGAGTTTTAATTTTATTTAAAGGCCACTTAGGAACCATGATATGCTTTAGAAAAACAAAAAACTATTGGAAGTGTATATGATGGGGGAGGGGTGCACACATTTCCTAGCATGCCTGTGGAAGTCTAGGACAACTTTGTGGAGTTGGTTCTGCCCATGGGTTCCATCAGACTCTTGTTTGTGTGGCAAGCGCCTTTGGCTGCTGAGCCTTCTCATTGGCTAGCCCATGCTAAGTTTTTGAAGAAGACAGTGAGCGGTTCCTAAAGCAGTGTATGTAGTTTACTGCCAAGCATCAAGCATCCTGCCGTGTCAAGAGTCTGCTCTCAACACTCCACAACATTGAAATGGCTTTGTCCCACTGTCCCTCAGCCCACGAGGGAAGCGCTGTCATCAGTGTCAGCCGGTTACTGATGGGGAAATGGTCACTGACTCATCTGACTTGTCATAGGAAGTGGCTAGCCCCTCCCGCACTGCATTCCGAAGTCTTCGCCCAGTGGATGGCTGAGAAATAGAGTCCCTGGGCCAGGGCCAGGTCCAGCCTGTGCTCCACCCAGCAGTAGGGGCCCTCCAGGCACTGCCCCTTCTCGGAGGCCTCTGTAACTTGTGATGAGTCCAGCTTTGTCCTACTGAGGGAGGGATAAGAGGGAAGAGGGAGTGTGAAAATAGAAGTTGTGGCCTGAGGTCAAGAGTTTTCTCCTATAGGTCTTTTTGCTCTCCTAGCTCAGGCAATGGAGGAGATATGGAATGGCCTCCCAAGCCTGGAAGAGATATGGAATGGCCTCTCAAGCCTGGACACCTGAGCAGCATCCCAAGGCTCTCTCCCTAAATGCCAGAGTTGACCAGAGGGCTCCTCTATCTCATGGCTCTCAGACATTTTTGAGCACTTAGTTCAAAGCCTAGGGATATATACAGCAACTAAACCCTGCTCTAAATGACATGGAGGGCCAGGCCCCAGAGACCTGCCTGCCGTGATCACCTCCCTTCATCTGGGGTCCCCTCAGATAGCACAGAAAGAAGGAGAGCCAAGCAAAGGAGAGACTGGGCCATAAAGCTATTGGTGGTCCCATGTTACACCGTCGGGGGGTGGAGGGTGGATGCTGGCCCTTTGAGTCACCAGAGCTCTGTAGAGCAGCTCCCTGGGGAAGGAGCTCTGCTTGCCGTCATTTGATCCCTGCTGGCTTTGAAGATGACTTGGGAGTGGCTGAAACCCAAGAGCCAGAGCTTCTGGCCTGTGCCCTAGATGGCTGTACTGCCCAGGTGGTGGCTCTCCAAGGCACACACTGCTCTGGAGGCTTTCTCTCACCTTCGATCAGCATGCACTCAAGCAGATCAGATCCCAGGGCTGGTCTACTGCCTGAGGAGGTGGGGCTGAACATGGCTCAGGGTAGGCTGGGCCCAAGGGGTGGGGGGTTCCCAGAGGGAGGTGTCATACTTGGTGTGCCCACTTAACACCTCATTAACGACCTCATTAGGGATCCCCTAAGGAAGTGGAAAGTGCTAATTCTTCTCTGAGGTGTCACCAGCACCAGAGACTGACAGTCTCCTCTGGAGGAAGTTCTGAGAAGCTGACAATGGGGTAGAGCTGAGATCTGGTGAACTTCCCTGCAGGGGGCCATCTGGGAAGCCAAGAACTCCCAGCATGCAGCCCCAGCAAAAGGAAGGCTTGGGGGAAGAGCAGTGTGGTGGAGGAAATCTTGGACTGGGTGGGGCGCATGAGGAGGCCTCTGTCCTCAGGGCATGTTGAGTTTGGGTGGGGAAGAGCTCTGCAGTATGACAACCTGAAACTCAGTTGCACACGCAGACAGGCACACAGCTTTCTCATAGGAATGTGGATTTGGAGTGGTCTACAACCTTGTGGCCTTGGGCAGGAGCTCAGTAGTCCCAGCTGTCCCCTCTAGAGAGATGACATTCCTGTCTCACTGACTTGTGGGCCCAAGGAGTCCAAGGAAACAACCCTGGTAGTTTCCTCAGAGATACCACCAGCCCTACCTGAGAAGAGGTCACTCAAGGATTCCTGCAACTGGGAATGGATGGCCAGGGACTTTCTGTTGCAGGACAGCGGACTTAATGCAGAGGTAAAGGTTCTGCACTCACTGCAGGAAACTGAAGAATGAACCAGAATGGGAACAAACCTTGAGCCACTGGCTCTGCAAGTGCTCACCTGCCCCTCCCAGCCCCTCCTCCTCCAAGAAGGGAGTGGCTTCACTATCTCATTTGCGTATAAGGAAACTGAGGCTCAGAAAAGCAATGATCCAGAACTGGAGGGAAGGTGGAGGTTGCTTCTTGGGGCAGCCTCCAGCTGTGTGTACTTGAAAGAGGGAGTGGTCAGGAGATCCAGTGGGGTGAGCTGTACTGCAAGGGATGGGAGGAGACTGGCTGCATGCCTAATGCCACCTGCCTGCTCCAGCCCAGCAGCTCCCAGGGGAAGAGTGCCACCTGAGGCCAGCACAGCCTGCCTGAGCCCCTCCAGGCCACCTCTGCCCAAAGAACTGAAACACGTACGAGAAGCCTATGGGAAGAAAAAGATCTCTAAGAAAGAATTCAGAAGTAAAGCCCGGCCTGGCCAGAGCTAGAGGGACCTTTCACCTTCAGGAACTCCCCCTGCCCAGGACAGAACCTGGGGAGTCCGGTCCAGGCTGCTAAAGAGAGGGTCCTGCCGCTCTCTCTGGCCCTACCTCCCCCATTCCTCAGCAGCCAGCAGCCCTCTCAGAACAGCCAGCAGGAAGCGAAAGGCCCCAATTGATTCCTGGGGAGTTGGCTGGTGTCAGTGGCAGGGCCTGGTGGCAGATGGCAAATTCTTTTCATTGAAGAGGAGTTGGAAAATAATTAGCGTGAGAACGAGAAGTGGAGCTGGTGATAAATGGAGCCTGGTGAGCGACGGAGGGGCGGGGCTGGCCAAGCACGGGCTCTGGAGCCTTATGCCTGCCTCCAGTGGTCACTGAACTGAGTGACCTTGGGCTGGTTTCCTGAACCTCTCTGAGCCTCCGGTTCCTTCATGTGTTAGAAGTATGAAAGAGGGATTCTGTGACAGCTAACAGCACTAAACACTACATAATTAAAAGAACAAAAAGAAAGAGAAACCCTTGTGGCCGAGTACTTGTTGGAAGCATATGTCTGTCTGGTTCAGTGCAGGTGGCCATTGGTCTGGTTGGTTTCTCATTGCCCCACTCCTGTAACTCCAAGCCTGATCCCTAGATGGTGCTTTTATAGGAAAAGGTCTCTTCTGGTCACAAGCCTGATAGAACAACAGGACTGGCTTCACAGCATGACTCATGATGCAGACAGGCAGACTAACTTGGAGGGGTATAGTGAGGACCCCTAATGCTGAGGGGTAGAGGAAGTGAAACTCACCTTCAAGGCTATGGGTTGGGGTGAGAATATGTCAGGTTAGCCTCAGACCCTGGCTGGGGGACAGAAGCCCGACTTTCCTCTCCTGGTCTAGCTGCCCGAGGCACATCATCTATGCTTCCTGGGGCCAGGCATTTGAGGACCTCTCCTGCTGAAATTCTGCCCCGGCCCTGGGCCGACTCAGCTCTGCCTTCTGCTCCAGCACAGCTGATGTGTGAAAAGCAACAGCTTTTGGGCCCCTAACTTGGGTTGAACACGCCCGGGCACAGGCTGGTGGCGCACGCGGCCCTCAGCCCACGCAACTTTCTGTCACCTCCTTTGCTACCATCTCCCTTCCTGTGCTTTCAAAGGCCAGCCCCTTGGCCACCCTGCCCAGGTGGGCTGCAGGCCTGGAAATGAGAAAGGCAATACTTCCTCAGGGAGTCTGGCCCTGGGGTGTGTGTGTGTGTGTGTGTGTGTGTGTGTGAGCCTGAGAAGAAGGCATCAGGCTGACAGACAACACAGGCTGCTGCTGTTGGTCCTCCCTGTGGGGTCTACAGATCTCAAGGTCTTCAGTCTATCCCGAGGACACTCCCTGTGGTTCCTGGCAGCGCTAGGATGTGAGTAGACCTGCGGGTTCTACTACAGTGACCACCTCGCGGAGACCCGAGCCATGCTCAGGCCTATGGCAAGCCCCGTAGGTTGGCACCCATCTGTTCTCACTATAGCCTTGGGAAGGTGGCATCTCACTTTACAAACACAGGAACCATAGAGCTCTGTTCAGGTGGTTGGAGGGGGCTCTGGTGAGCTATCAAGGGGGCATTGGCTGGCAGGTAGAGCAGGTGTGAGCCAAGGGGCTGCTATTTCCCTCCTGGACAGGACAGGGCTGTTGCTAGCCTTGGGGATACAGTGATGGTTTGGGGTGATGTCACAGGGCATTGTATGCCTACCGAGGTCCTAACTCCCAAAGCTCTCAATTGAGTCCGGCAAAAGCAGCAGCCAGGATTTAGGAAGTTAACTATAAGGCAGTCTGTCTGGGGCCAGGTTGGGTTGAGGGGCCTGCAGCCCCCATAAAGGAGTGGTCAAGGAGGACTTCAAAGAGGAGGTGCCTTTGTCTGGCCTAGAAAGAAGAGTGTGTGTGTAAGAATACAGGGTAACCAAGGCATTGTGTCCACCATGGCCTCTGCAGAGAGCAGTAAGCTTTGGGCGAGTGGGGTTATTTCAGAGAGTGTGGACCGGTGAGGGGCTGGAGAGCCTCCCTATCTGGAAGGTCCCTGCCAGGTGAGGGCAGGTTGTGTGCATCCTGAGCCCTTCTGGGATCAAAGAAGGTGCCCAGGCTCATCCCTGTTGCCACATAAACCAGGCATGAGCTGTATTACCTGTAATTCCAGCACCCTGGAGGCAGAAGCAGGAGGAGCAGAAATTTAAGATCTCAAAACAGTTTGAGACCAGCCTGAAATACAGAGACACTATAACCAGATGATGATGGTGGTGGTGGTGGTGATGGTGATGGTGATAATGATGGAGAAGGCAGCACGTGCATTTTTAAAAGAAGTTTGCATTTTTAGGAAGAGGAACTCGCAGAATGGTCAATATTTAACCCAGAGGCCCGAATCATCACCAGGAAAATTTGGCCATGGTAAGGGAGGGGGCAGAAAAAGAGACCCTTTAGGGCTGCCTACCTAAGTAATTCCATCCACATGAAGGGCACTCCTGGAACCCTTCACACCTGCCTGGGTCCTGCCACCCCCTTCACACCCACCCTGGGGCCTGGAACCCCTTCACACCCCCCTGGGGCCTGCCACCCCCTGCATGCCTGCCAAGGTAGGGGAGCAAAGTTCCTGCTGGAGAGGGTGTGGCCTGCCCTAGAAGTCCTCAGGGTCTGGGAGGAGAGTCCTGATCCCACCACGGTTTAGTTTTTAGGGGCCACTCTGGGAGTGGGGTGGTGAAGAGGTGCTTTACAGCCGCTCCAGGCCAGGAAGTGGCCTGGCCCTCCCCCTTCAAAGACATTTCCTCCAAATGAAATCACAGCCCCAGCAGGAGAACAGGCCCCTTATTGTAATGGGCTGGGGTCTCCAAAGAAAGGACGTCTTTCAGGCCCATAAAAATAGAAGCCTTAGGATTTATGAATCTGTACAGGGGATGCCCCCTGCTCCCCCTCTCCCCTCCCCCCTCCCCATCCCGTGACCTAGTGGTGACCAGCTGAAGATTCCACTGCCTTGCCTGGGAGGGCAACTGGGCTGCTCGGGGTTCACACGCACTCCCTCATCCCTCTACCCCCACTGATGTGCTGTGGCACTGGTCCAGCACTGTGAGGGTTCCACAGACCTTCTCTCTTGGCATCCTGGCTGGAACTTTAAGAGGAAAGCATAACCGCCATGTCACAGATAAGGAAACTGAGGCACAACCAGTAAGTTACACAGTTGGGTGGCGGATGCTGGGCTTATAGCTCCTGGACCAGGACTCCTGCCTATGGCATCTAGGACCTCATTGTGTTAGCTGCCCCAGGCAGAAGCTGGAGGGGGTGTTGGAAAGATATGGAACCCCAGTGCCAGTAACAGGACATAGGTGGGGTCGGCCCTCCAAAAGTCTGCCACATCAAAGGAAGGCCCTGGTGCTGACCACAGCTGCTAGCCTCGGACTGCTCATCACTTCACCCCCAAGCTGAGTACAGGTGCTATTGGCCCTGTCATTCCAACGTTGTCATGGTCCTGCAGTCACAGCTACAAGACCTAGGGTCAGAGAGGGCAAGGTAAGGCCAGGCCAGGGCTCTAAGTGCGAAGACCAGGGTGCTGGGTACCTGGTGAGCTACAGTGTTAGCCTTTCTAGACTCCTTGAGGAAGGGTGGGAGAGGAGGTACCCCAGTGTGACTGTGAAAGGGTCATATTCTGCTTGAGGTGATGCACCAGGTTGCTGGCAGGGGCAGGACCCTTCCTGACCAGCCTCTCTGGGCAAGCATGGTATGGCATCTCCCCTGGCCTGAGGAGGGTAAAATACAGGGCCTCAATAGGTGATGGCTCTGTCCAGCCCCACTTCACTGCGTGTTGGGGGGGGGGGGTTGGGGAGTAGGGTGGTGCCACCGCCAGCTTCCCACTTTGTGAGCCACCTGCACACAGGGAGGGAACAGGTCCACTGGCTGTTGGCAGCTCTGCCTGTCCCAGCCTTGCTACCACCCATGAGGCCCCAGCTCCCTCCCATGCATTATTCCAAACTCTAAGCTGTGTCCTGGGCTGCTCGTCCCAGATTTTGCTCCAGTCCTAGGTCCCTGTCCACAGTAGACCTCCCCACCCCCAGCCACCCCTGCAGCAGCTGCTTCTTCACTCTGCATCTTTCTCCTGCTTCTCACAGTCTGCCTGACTCCTCCTTGAGAGTGGGATGATGTCACTTCCTGGCGGGGTGGGAGGAGTAGGCACGACCCCAGCCGCTGCTCAGGCAGTCAGCGCTGCTTCTGGGCACCCCTTGGGAGCATTCAGTGGCTGGTCCTGGGAGATAAGCCCAGCAGAGCCTGTCCTGGCGTGTCGTGCTGCCCAGCCACTTGGCCCCATGCCCCTTCGCCCACTGTCAGGGCTATGCTCACAGACCTAGGAAGGTTTGGCTGGTTCCTTCCCTAGTGAGTTCAGTCTCCATATATGCATGTTTTCTTTGGACCTGTCACTAGGGAGAGGAAGACCTGCTGTCCACCCTAGGCCAGGTGCTCTGTAAACCTCTGCTGGCCCTGGGGACAGCTGCCCTCTAGCAGGTTACCCAGCCCTCTGTAGCAAGGGATCCTCTCTGCACAGGGCACGTGCAGAAGTCTGTCCTGCAGCGAGTCCCGGGTTTCTGCTCAGACCAGCCTTCCACCTCTACTACCACTTTTCTCTCCTAGCTCTAAAGGAGGCCTCTAGCTCCTAGCCTCTCCTGAGCTTAATGGTGGCTGGTTCACACCCAGCTATTTCAGGGAAGTAGGCATCAAACAGTGAAAGCTATCAGGCCGAGGGTGAGTGCGTTAGAGCGGCTGCCATTCTCACAGTGAGGGCCACATGTCCCCTAGCCATAATCCCGACCTGAACCACGACAGTGGCTGAGAGTTTTGTAAGGGTGCAAAACCAAGTCAGTCCATACTCACAGCTCAAAGGTCTCCAGTGAACAAGAACCAAAGGCCTTGCTGTGCAAAGACTCACAGGGAAGAGTCCTTCCCGCTGAGCACCCTCACCCTCTGCCTCTCGCACACTCCTCTCCCAGCCTCCCCAAACCTTCAGTGTTCTTCCAATCTACAGGGCTTTCTGCTAGGGACACTTGTTCTTGGTTCTGAAACCGTAAGTACAGATTTCCTGTGGAAAGACAGGGCCCTGGGAGCCAACTGTCCTGTTGATTCCATATCTGGAGAGAGAGTGAATTTAGGGTCTTTTTGTCTCTTTTCTGAGACCTAGGCTCCCCTCAGAATCATGTTCCTCCTGACTTAGTCTCCCAAGTGCAGGGATTTCAGGCAGGCCAACCAGAGCCTGGGTCTTCAGTTACTATAGATAGGAATGACATTAAGCGGTGGTGGGCAGGAGTGACCTCAGGGGACACGCTGAGATTGGTATCAAGACCTTTGTTGTTAGGGAGCTTGAACTGGCAAGGGGGCAGCTTCTACCTGGGTCAGCATCTCTGCTGCCTGGAGGCTTATTGGCCACCGGTGGGGATTGGTGTCAACACCCAAGATGCCTACCACACCTGGTAGTAGCCCAGACTATTGCAGGGCCCCCTTCTTGCTTTCAGGAGGTGAGCGCCTGGCCCGCTGAGCCTCCCAGAGCTGCCAGCCATGCCCGGGATCGTGGTGTTCCGGCGGCGCTGGTCTGTGGGCAGCGATGACCTCGTCCTGCCAGCTATCTTCCTCTTCCTGCTACACACCACCTGGTGAGTCTCAGCACTGACAGCATGGTCCTGGTTACCTGTTCTTCCTTGCCAGGCCCAAACCTGGCTCTGCCCTGCTCCCAAGCACTCCTCCGGGTATTCCCCCCGAGGATTCAGGACCCCCTCTGGCCAGCAGTCCTCCTGACCTCAGCAGTGGGGATAGGAGTTATTGCCGATGCCTCCCAGCACTGACAGTCGGGGACATCTTGTTGGGGGAGATATCTGCCTTCTTTTTCTCCTGCTGAGCAGCACAAGGCACAGAGACAGCCCACCCTTGTTCACCTGTACCCCTCTGTAGGTTTGTAATCCTGTCTGTGGTGCTCTTCGGCTTGGTCTATAACCCACACGAGGCCTGCTCCCTGAACCTGGTGGACCACGGCCGAGGCTACCTGGGCATCCTTCTGAGCTGTATGATTGCCGAAATGGCTATCATCTGGCTGAGCATGCGTGGGGGCATCCTCTACACAGAACCCCGGGACTCCATGCAGTACGTGCTCTACGTGCGCCTGGGTAAGGGACCCCCACGGTGGGGGGGCTGGGACCCTTCTAGGGCTACCCTTCTCCTGCACTCATTCACTCTCTCAGGGTTTGGTTACAAACACAAACTGAGTCAGCCCTGAAGAGCATGGGGTGCCTGACTGGACTGACAGTCCAGCCCACCAGCTGTTTTGTGAATCTTTTCATTAGGGAGCACACTCATTTATATTTTGCTTTTTGTGTTTTGGTACCATAATAGCAGCTGAGAAATTGCTTTTGTGACTGGATGGCCACAGAATCTGAAATGCTTGCTCAAATGCTTGCTCTCGTGGCCCCTCATAGGCAAACTTAGTTGAGCCCTATTCGAAACTGTGAGCTTGTCTGCAAAATGTGTTGGTGATCCTTCTGAAACAGATCAGGAAACCCCTGAGGCCAGGCTGAGCCAGCTCCCCAGCTCCCCAGCCTATATCGCTTTTGGGCCATGTCCTAGCATCCTCTGGGGTATTCCCAGAGAGCACTTCTCTCAAACTTCTCCACTGCTCCTGGGGAGGAGAGTGTTAGCTTTGTTTTGAAGATGAGGACCCGAGGCCAGGAAGACTAATCAGCTCTTTCAAGGTCACACAGCTAAGTCACGTTAGAAGGGTCAGAGCTGGGATTTGAACCCGTGCTGCTGTTCTAGCTCCATTGTCTAGACTCTTAGCTGCTGTACTTTGTTGGCCCTGCCAAGCTGTCTTATCTCCTTCCCACTCCCCCTGGGGCTCTGGACTTAGTACCCTGATGGAACGAGTGCATGGCCACCATTGGTTGGCTCCTGGGCCTCCTCTCATCCTCCTACCCCACCAAACTTTCTTTTTTTTTTAAAGATTTATTTATTTATTATATGTAAGTATACTGTAGCTGTCTTCAGACACTCCAGAAGAGGGAGTCAGATCTCATTACGGATGGTTGTGAGCCACCATGTGGTTGCTGGGATTTGAACTCCAGACCTTTGGAAGAGCAGTCGGGTGCTCTTACCCACTGAGCCATCTCACCAGCCCCCCCACCAAACTTTCATAAGTTCCAGGCTTCAGTGTCCTGTGACGAAGTTATTGGCAGTCTCAAATAGGGATGAGGAAGCTGAGGCTCAGAGAGATTAGGTAACTTGCCTACAGTGAGTCTGGCTCCAGAGTTCTTGTGTGAAACTGAGAGATCCTGAAGAAGCTGAGAAGTACTTGTCCGCTCTTCACCCGTGCAGTCACAGTCCCGGGAGGCAATGGGGACACGAGGGCACAATGCAAGAGACCAGGCAGCAGAGCCAGGATGAGGTTCCTGGGCCCTCCCTTCCCTGGTGGCAGACTGTGGCCTGTAGCCTTTACTCAGAACCTGCCTCTCCTTGCAGCCATCTTGGTGATTGAGTTCATCTATGCTATCGTGGGCATCGTCTGGCTCACACAGTACTACACCTCCTGCAATGACCTCACTGCTAAGAATGTCACCCTCGGTATGCACCCCATCTGCCCCACCAGCGAAGCCAGCCCTGGGGTGGAGGTAATAGGACCCAGCTTGAAGAGAAAGGGGCTCAGGTGCCACTCTAGGGAGACACCCAAGCGCGGGTGCACCCTTCACCCAGTGTTCTGCCCTCCCACTTGGGTCCTCACCAGGGGAGCAGCAGCAGACACAGAACTGTCCAGGCAGCACTAGGGCTGTTCATCACCTTCTCAAAAGTCTGCTCTGTGCCATGTGTGGGCCTTGAAGACCACAGCTTCTGAGCCTTGCTCTTGAACCTAAGAAACAGCTGGGAACATAGAGGCCACAGTGTCCTTTGTTCATTGCTCACGACCCAGGAAGGTGAACCCAACACCAGTTCTTCCTTCTCGTTGCTGCCGCCACAGGAATGGTTGTCTGCAACTGGGTGGTCATTCTTAGCGTCTGCATCACTGTCCTCTGCGTCTTTGACCCCACGGGCCGCACCTTCGTCAAGCTGAGAGCCACCAAGAGGAGGCAGCGCAATCTGCGGACTTACAACCTGCGGTTAGTCCACTGGGCTGGCTGGCGGGCAGGGGTGGGGGTGGGTGCAGGAGGGCGGCGTCCTAGTAAGCTTTGAAGACTGGTGGGCAGAGGAGGGTCTTGTTCCCTCCCACACTGCACAGTCTCACTGCCTCTTCTGTTCTTGAAAAGGTAAGAATAGTCTGGGTGTGGTGGCATATGCCTTCCATCCCAGCACTCGCTACTAGTGAGGCAGAGGCATTCAGACCAGTTCAAGGCCACCCTAGTCTACATAGCAAGTTCGAGGCCAGCCAGAGCTACATAATGAGATTCTGTTTTTTTGTTTTGTTTTGGTTTGGTTTGGTTTTTTTCTTTTTTCTTTTTTTTTTTTTTTTTTGGTTTTTTTCGAGACAGGGTTTCTCTGTGTAGCCCTCGGCTGTCCTGGAACTCACTCTGTAGATCAGGCTGGCCTCGAACTCAGAAATCCGCCTGCCTCTGCCTCCCAAGTGCTGGGATTAAAGGCACCACCACATCTGGCTTGTTTATTATTATTATTTTTTTATTATTTTTATTTTAGATATCCAAGAATGTCCATGGGTATATATAAAACGCAATAGTGTAAGCATACATAGTAACAATTCAGGAAAGGAGCAGGGGAAAGAGAAGAATGCTCAAGGAGAGGAGCCTGGCAGGGCTTGGGGAGAGGGAAGAGAAGAGAAAATGATGTCATCATATTATGTTCTCAAAAATAAAAGAAATAATTAAGAACAGAAGCGTGCCTGTGACAGCATTGCCTGTCAAGGGGATAAAATTCATTCACCCAATTTGCCAGTGTTAAAAGTGAGAGTTGTATCTTTTTCTTTTTTAGTTTTTATTCATGTGGGCACAAAGCAAACATAAAAATTAAAAAATAAAACCTGAAAAAAGGTAAGAATAGCAGTTGCTGGCTCAGGATGTTGTTGTGAGGTTTAAGTGAGATAATATATACCAAGTGGTTAACACTGTGGGCAAACGGCTGAGTTAATGGAGAGCCACTCAGCGGCAGCAGCCGGACACACACTCAGTTATAGTAACGGCAGAAGACACAAGCTTTGTTCAGAGTGAGTCACAAGCCGGGTCCTCCCTGTAATGGGGGTGGAGAAACCAAGGTCCAGAGTTCAAGTGGTTGCCTGGTTACAGGGTAAAGCCAGGACCAGCTCTCAGCCTCATTTTGGAACCCTTACTTAACAACTGTTAGAGAGCCATTCGTGGCAGCACACACCTTTAATCTCATCACTCGGGAGGCAGAGGCAGGCGGATTTCTGAGTTCGAGGCCAGCCTGGTAAAGTGAGTTCCAGGACAGCCGGGGCTATTTTTTTTTTTAATTAATTTATTTATTATATATAAGTACACTGCAGCTGTCTTCAGACACTCCAGAAGAGGGCGCCAGATCTCGTTACGGATGGTTGTGAGCCACCATGTGGTTGCTGGGATTTGAACTCTGGACCTTCGGAAGAGCAGTCGGGTGCTCTTACCCACTGAGCCATCTCACCAGCCCCAGCCAGGGCTATACAGAGAAACCATGTCTCGAAAAAAACAAAAAACAAAAAAACAAAAAAACAAAAAACAAAAAAAACCCAACTGTTAGGTGAGGCTGCCTCTAGGTCTCAGAGGCTATAAGAAGTCAATCAAGGAAGACTTCCTGGAGGAGATTTCGCTTGGTGTTTAAAAGAGAGAAGAGAATATCCAGCATGGCCATAGTGACTTTTATTGAAAGCAAGGGCTCCCAGGATGAGTCACCATAGCCCCCACAATCGGGCTCCTCCTGGAAGGCAGGCCCCATGCTTAGCCCTTTGTGGTTAATCAGTACTTTTGCTACCCCAGAGCAGCTGTGAGACCCCTTTCTACAGATCTGAGTCACTGCCCCAAGCCACAGTGGCAGGGTGTGGAATGGTATCCATGTCCAGCCCAGGGAAGACGGCTGCCAAGACCCCAACTCATGCCTCAGACCTTCCATGTCAGCCCACCAACTTGTCACCGCCTCCAGCACCACACCCATGCCTGGTCTGGCCACCTCCCAGGCTGAAATGTCAGGCCTTGGAGCCAGGGCTCCACAGCCCTTACTTCCCTTCCCTCAGTGTAACTGGCCACCGCCCCTGTCCCACTTTGCCTGCTGAGCCCGAGCCGCACCCGACCTGTTTCTGGGCTCCAGGGCCCTGGAGAAAACGTCCTTCCCTTCCTGACTCCGGGTGATTGCCTTTGGGGCTCCAGGCGGTAGGAGCCATTACTGCAGGGGCTGGTGCTCACTGTCATTTTAATTAGGAGGCTCCCTGTGGTTTCCAGGCCCTGTCAGGAGGCCATAGCTTGCAGGCCCTTGACCTGTAGTGGTTTCTCCAGGTCTCCCGCAAGGCTGGAGAGCACATTCCGGCTGCGGGGCTTTGTCAGGCCGACTACCTGCCCTTCACTGGCTCTAAAACTAACATTTTTTTCCTAACGGGGACATTTTTCAAGCAGTCAACTCCCAAGGGCAGGGACATGCACACCCTTGCTGCCACATGGTTGTTATTTTGGTTTCTGAAAGCCGGGAGTGTGTCTAAGTTTTGGTCCTTTCTCTTTCCAGTGAAATCTGGTGGAGGACTGGGGGAGGCTGTTTTCCCCGCTCTTTCCCAGGAGGCTTGACCTTGGGTTTTTGTAGGAAGGAATGTCTGCCCCCTTTTACACAGTGAGCCTCCCAACAGACAGGGCTGTCGGGGTCCATGAACTTCCTGTCCAGACTTGGTATGTGTCTCTCTGGCGTGACCAGTAGCCTGAAGGGTTGTTGCACTTGACCAACCTGTCAGCTTCTCACACAACCCTACACTCATCTGCCCCCTGGCGTTCATGAGCGGTTCGCAGTGGCGTGAGCATTTCCATCTGGCCAGAGGCTAGGGAGGAAATGTCTCATTCTGCATTTGAAGGCCCTTTTGGATCAGAAAGCAAAATGTATGTGATGCCCTGAGAACTGAGCTTCACTCCTTCTTCATCAAGCCCTTGGGCGGTGGACAATGGTATATGATGCAAGGATGCTCCATTTTCTAGGGACTGCAGGTCCCTGGGACAGCTGGTCTCTTACATCATCCCTAGCCCCTCCCGGTGCCTCCTTTTTGGTCAGCTGCCTGCCTATGTAACCAGGGTTAAAGGAGTGGAAAGCAGTTCTTGGCTGCACATAAGAGTCAAGAGGCACACCGAGAGCCAGTCTGTCATTCCTGATGACTGTTAAGTGACTTGAATGCATCTGAGTACTACCTTGCCTTTTGCCCCTGACTCGGTGACAGGCTTTTAAGGGGACAGAACATTGCTCAAAACCCAGTCACAGCCTCTTCTGGCTTTGTTTTGAGATTCTGTGTTTAGTGTCAGGGCTATTGTCTCTTTTTTCTTTCCTTCCTTTCTTCTTCTTCTTCTTCTTCTTCTTCTTCTTCTTCTTCTTCTTCTTCTTCTTCTTCTTCTTCTTCTTCTTCTTCTTCGTCTTCTTCTTCTTCTTCTTCCTCTCTCTCTCCTTCCTTCCTTCCTTCCTTCCTTCCTTCCTTCCTTCCTTTCTTTCTTCCTTCCTTCCTTTCTTTCTTTCTTTCTTTCTTTCTTTCTTTCTTTCTTTCTTTCTTTCTTTCTTTCTTCTTCCTTCCTTTCTTTTTCCTTTCCTTTCTTTCTTTTTCCTTTTTTCTTTCTTTCCTTTTTTTTTGAGCCCTGACTATCCTGGAATTTGCTCTGTAGACCAGACTAACCTCGAATTCACAGAAATCCATCTGCCTGCCACTCCCTCCCAAGTGCTGGGCTTAAAGGAATGAGCCAAGATCCGTGATATCAGAGTTACCTTTGTGCTCAAAATGCACCAGCTTCCTAGGTGTCCGGGATGGGATCCCGTCATGGGAAAGTAGCTTCTTGTTCTCTCTGCTCATTGACTCCTGAGCCCCCTAACTCCCCACCTGACCTGAGGGGGACAGCAGAGGATCAGAGGGGGAAACCATGCAGGCAGTATACCTGCCCTACCCAGACAGCAGCTGGGGAGTGTGAGGGCCTCTAGAGCTCACCAGGTTGGCTAGCAACACCCTGGCTGGCTGACAGCTAGGTCACTGGCTATGCAGCTGTAGGTAGCCTGCTGCCTAGCCTCCCCAGGCCCACTGGAGAGCTCCTTGTTGTATCCTGGGAACAGGCCATCCTATTTCTATAACATCTGGCCACCTCCTCTAATCCAGCCCCGTGACCTGACACATGCAACTGTTTACCTTCCCAGGCACCGGTTAGAGGAGGGTCAGGCCACCAGCTGGTCCCGCCGTCTAAAAGTGTTCCTCTGTTGCACCCGGACAAAGGATTCCCAGTCAGTAAGTACCCATAGTTGCTTGCCTCGGGTCTTCTCTCTGCCATACAAGTGCCTTTCACTCCTCTGGTAATGCTAGGTGGATGGGCTGGTAGGAAGTGGGACATTGTGAGCAGAGTAACAGCCTGCTTGTGGGACAGTCTGGCCTTTTCACTGAAGTACTGTCCGTCCCTGCAAAGCAGACATTCACCTGTTTCACTGTGGAAACAGAAAGCCTTGATGACTGATTTGGTACCCTTGGAACATGGTTTAATTTAAAAGTACCATGTGGTCAGCAGTGGATGGAGCTGGAAGGTCTGGGGTGCTGTTGAGTGCTTAGCCTGGGGCTGGATGGCACACATCTCTGAGGTCGGAGATGTGGACAGACCAATAGTGTTGAGGAGCAAGCTCTGCAGAAGGTGGCTCTGAGCAGGAAGGGAGATAGAACCCCTCAGAGTTGGGTAGGCAGGTTAGCAGCCATCCAGCCCTACCCCTCGTTTTGTAGATCAGTCAGCTGAGACCCAGAAAGATGGACTGATTTGCTCAGTATCCCACAGCTAGGTAGTAGCAGAGCTAGAGAAGTCAGAAGACCACTCAGACACCCTGGGGAAGCCTGGAGTGGCCCTTCCCTAACAGTACCCACCAGGGACCTTAGAGCGAGTACCTAAGGAAGGCAGCCCAGAGTTCTCTGGCAGCTGGGGAGTACCTCATGGGGCTGTCTGGGAATGCCTGAGAGATCCTGGTCCAGGCCTGGCTGCAGGCATGCCTTGCAGAGGGCAGGGAATGGAGCCCTAGAGGTGGAACCCAGGCTGGCCTGGGCCTGTGATAGGCCCACTCTCCACCCCATAAAACACAGGGTCAGCACTGCTGTGAGGAGCCAGGGAGAAGAGCACCGGCCTGTTAGACACAGACAGCCAGGGGCAGACCCCATAGGACAGATCTTTCTCCAGCTTGTAAGGAGCCAGGGAGAAGAGCACAGGCCTGTTAGACACAGACAGCCAGGGGCAGACCCCAGAGGACGGATCTTTCTCCAGCTTGTATTTTGTCGCCAAAGAACTATACTTGAATGCCAGTCTTTGAAAATTTTACACAACCGCCTGTGTGTTCACACCTGGCGCCCTGAGCTGAGCAGCTGAAGCTGAGCACTGTTCTGTGTGGCCCCTTAGAGGTCTGAGCTGGTAGCCACTGGCGTCTTCCTCCTGACTTGCCAGGCACTCGAGGATGAGACCAGTGAGATAGATTCAGTTGCTGTGAGTTTGTTCTCGCTCTGCCCTCTCCTAATAGGTTCAAGGCAACAAAAGGCAGGGGAAACCCAGGACCACAGCTAGCAGGGCTTGTCTGCCTCTGATCTTTCCTTTTTACCCAAGGGCCGGGGCCAACTTGAAGCCAGACAGGCCACTGACTATGAATTGTGCTTCTCACGCACAACACAGGGGCCCTGAGCTGCTGAGAAGTAAGGGAACCTCGAGGTTTGGGAGATGTAGCAGGACTTCCAGGGTCACAGCTGGTGGGACAGCGGTAGTCGGATGCCTTTTGTGGCTTCACTTCTAGAGAAGGGTGCCTGGACTTGATCCTGGGTATCTAGAGAGAGAAGAGGTATCCGCCTAGGTTGGCACCTGCGAACCAAGGGACCTCAGTGGAGAGAAGAGGCCTGGGAGGTGGAGAAGGGTCAGCAGCTAAGATGGTAAAAGAACAGAAACAAAACAGAGTCTCCAGGTTCCTGCCATAAGGAGGTGCCGCATGCCCGAGGGCAAAGCTGCCCAGAATCATGGCGGTTTCCGGTCACCTTGCCCTTGGTGTTCACTCATGGTCTCTCCTCTCTCCTGCTGCCCCGCCCCTGCCTCCTGCCATCCCGGGCCTCGCTTGACAGGATGCCTACTCAGAAATCGCCTACCTCTTTGCTGAATTTTTTCGTGACCTCGACATCGTGCCCTCCGACATCATTGCTGGCCTGGTGCTGCTTAGGCAGCGGCAGCGAGCCAAACGCAATGCGGTGCTGGACGAGGTAAGCACCCACCAGCTCCCCTGTGGGCTCCTGCTGCACAGCCTGTGGCATCCTCTCCCCGTGGGCCCCCGGGCCGCTGTGACTGCTCACCACCATCCACTGTCCTAGCTGGAACCGTCCAGCAGAGTTGTCTGCACCACATGTGGCTGCTTCTGAGGCCAGCCTCTGAGGATGTCCCGTTCACCGGGGCTCGATGGCCAGCGCCGGCTCCAGTGCCTCAGCCTCTGTCTGAAATTTGCCCTGGCCCCTGTCCTCACCAACAGGCTAGTTCTGGTCTCTGGACTTCTTATACAAAATCCCTTTCCCTAGCCGGGCGTGGTGGCGCACGCCTTTAATCCCAGCACTCGGGAGGCAGAGGCAGGCGGATTTCTGAGTTCGAGGCCAGCCTGGTCTACAAAGTGAGTTCCAGGACAGCCAAGGCTACACAGAGAAACCCTATCTCGAAAAACCAAAAAAAAAAAAAAAAAAAAAAATCCCTTTCCCTCTTGGGTGGCTCAGGACCATCCCTTGGGGTTTGAAGGTCTGGGTAGAATGGAGAAAACTAGAAAATACAGGGAAATGTGATTTTGGAAAACTGCTGGATGTTAGAAGAGCTGCAAGCCACGTGGTTCCTTCAGACCTCTGAGGCAGGCTGAAACGGAACTCGCTTCTCACCTTTACCAGTACCCCCTGAACTACTGTCCATCTTACCGCGCCTGTTTTCCAGGCTAACAATGACATCTTGGCTTTCCTGTCTGGGATGCCAGTGACCAGAAACACCAAGTACCTCGACCTCAAGAACTCGGTGAGTGGAGCTTCTTCCTGTCTCCAGTGCTGCTCTGTGCCTCCCCGCAACACATGGCGTGAGGCAACCCCACCACTCCAGCTCAGCTGTCCAGGGAATCTCAGATGAGGTCCTCAATGCTCTCACATCATGCTGTGTCTGTCACTAAGGAGGACCCTGAATCCCTTAGCCAAGCTCCAGGACACGTGACCCCTGCTCCTGGAGATTGCACAGTGCTTTACCGGGATGAGCTGTGACATTATTGCTGCTGCTGCTGCCCTCTCATAGCAGGCAGTGGGGTGTGGTGTGGCCGTTTAAATGCTGTTTTAGCAATAGAAACCTTCCTCGGGCACCGTTAATAGAAAGTCCGTGTGTCCTGGCAACATGGGCCCCATGGTGTGAAGGAAGGCACAGCCTAGGCCAGTGTGGCCGAGGGAGGAACCACAGCTAGTAGCCTGGCATAGGAGAGGCAAACTAATTTAGGTGCATCCTTGCTCAGTCACCTCTCTCTGCTACCTAGAGCAAGCCTGCCATCCTCAAAGCCCTCAGGACAGATATAAAATGCCCTAGGCACACCTTGCACACAGAGCTGCAGTAGGAGGAACTGACCCATCCTAAATCCAGGCAAGCAAGGTACTGGAAGCTTGGTACCAAATCAGACAGGGCTGGAAAAGTTTCAGCCCTTGGGAATCTGTGTCTTTAGAAAAGCCCCAGGCATCTGTCTCCCCAAAGCAAGCATCACTTCATTTTACCAGCCACATACATATCCAGTCCATTCCCCTAGACAGCTGCCCGCCACTCACGTGGGCCTTGCCTGGCTGGCTCTTACCACCCCCTGGGGGGAGGTGCAGAGTCTGCACCTGCCACCTGGCAGAGGCTACCATCGCCCCGCCTCCCTGTCCTGTCACCCAGGGTAATTGCCTCTGCAGCTACTGGCTCCTTCCTGAGTTCCTGAAGAGCAGGCAGAGGGTGCTGATTGAGGCCTACCTGTTTCACTTCACAAGATGACTAATCACCCTCCTTAACTTTTACAAGGTGACTAATTCCCTCCAAGTGCCGCAGTCCTGGTGCCCAGGGGCTGGGGACTGACTGACAGGCTTTGCTGGGACACTGCCATCCCAGCCTCTAGACAGCTTGTAGCACTGATACCAACCATCGAGGGCAGCTGTTGGGCGGCGGACTCCTGGGTTTCAAACTGGCACCTTTCTCTAACATGATCCCAATCTCAGGGAGACGGCCTACCCCAGCCTCAGGAGCCTGGGACTCAGTGAGTCAAGCCCAAGAGGATTAGTGAGCCAGAGACATTTGCTGATCGTTCCCATGCCCAGTGTGGCTCATCTGGTTGCCCATAGACACTCGCAGCCTCAGGCCCTAAGGTTTCACAGGGTTAAGTTCCCAGGACCTGATTGCTAAGGGGTGGGGTCGGGGAGACTGCCACTCACACCCTATGTTCCCTTCCTTCTTGGGTAAACAAGCCAGGGCTCCAAGTGGTTTTCTGTCCCCAGATCATAAATTCTGGGACAATAATGATAGGATGGATCCCATGAGTATGCTGGCCTGGGTATAGGGAAATAATTGGGCAAACGTAATTAGTGTCTGGAGGGACTGCTCCTCCTTGGGGCCCAGCAGCTGTCCCCCACTGGACCAAGTAGACAGGCTCCCACCTCAGGGACTGGTGGTGACTGAGGTATCAGTCAGGAAGGGCAGAAGTCACCACCCTCTGCATCCTGTCTTCCAGCACGAGATGCTGCGCTACAAAGAAGTCTGCTACTACATGCTCTTTGCCCTAGCTGCCTATGGCTGGCCCATGTACCTGATGAGGAAGCCCACCTGTGGTCTCTGCCAGCTGGCTCGGTCCTGCTCGTGAGTACACAGCCAGTCCCCAGGCATAGTAGCATATAGCATGGGCTGGAGGGAGGGTGCAGTGATGAACTGGTACCCCCTTCCCCTGGAGCTTTGAAACTGCTGTCCTGCCCCTACCTCCTCTCTTCCATATGGTCACTGGGCCACTGGCTTCCTCCTGCTTCCTCCCTGGACTGGAATTATACAGGCAAATTTTCACTTGCTGCCTTGGGCAAGTCAGTGTACTTCTGTGAGCCTCAGTTTCTAAATCTGTGAAATGGGATGTGGATACGTCTGTTTTTGAGTATCTGACTGCTAGCTTTCTTGTCTTTGGGCCATCCTCTGCCCACTACAGACATTCCCTCCTGCCCACATCTCCCTTCTCTTGGCTGCTCTGTTGTGTGCTGCCTCTTTAGAAGAAAGAATTTTCTTGGGAAGTAGGCCCACTCCATGGAGGTCTCTAGAAATGCACCAAGAAGGCACTTTAGTACAAAGTAGAGAAAAAAAGGCAAGCCGGGCAGTGGTGGTGCACGCCTTTAATCCCAGCACTTGGGAGGCAGAGGCAGGCGGATTTCTGAGTTCGAGACCAGCCTGGTCTACAGAGTGAGTTCCAGGACAGCCAGGGCTACACAGAGAAACCCTGCCTCAAAAAACCAAAATAAAGGAAAAAAAAAGGCCTGGACCCAGATCCGACCTGTAGCTGACTCCACCCTCAGCCCTACTCTCATGGAAAAGAGGTGGGTCTCTGTGCTTTAAAGTGGGACAGAGAAGGGCTTTGGAAGGACTCTGCCCTTCTATGGTGTCTCCGTCCTCAGTCCATGACAGGCAGAAGCAGGACAGTTCCCCGGGCTCCTGTTCCAGAAAAGTGACCTAGTGGGCCAGTGCCTCTGTTCTCCGTGCCTCCTCCCAGAGGGGACCGCATCCATGCCTGCTGCACAGTGCCTCCACTTGGAGAAAGCTGGTGTGGCTCTTGGGACTGTGTTCTCACTCTCCCCAGCTGATCAGAGAGGACCAGGTCATTGTGTGCTCCTCCCATCTCTGCCAAGTGTACATGCTTGTCACTTCCCCTGCAATCCTGGGACACTGGATATCCTGGGTCTGGATGGAGAGATTCTCAAGATGAGCTCTGGGCCAGGAGCCCCTAGTCCTGTGCTTAGATGGGCCCTCTCCACTTCTCAGGAGCCTGTTTCCCCGGTTCTAGCAGGTGCTATCAGCCCATAGGACAGTTCCAAATCACAGAGCCGCTGGCTATGGGGCTCTGAGTGCTTTGGAGACAGTGGAAATATCAGCTCCTGCATGATCCGGTACTGAAATGGCAGAGGACAGAATCCTCAGCTTTGGTGGGGCACAGTCAGGTCCAGGACTCTTGAAAGAATGAATTTAGGGTGGGGTGGAGACAAAGCTACAAAGTGTGGGGATAATTGGAGACAGAGATCGCTGGGTACCGTACTTAGCATCTGCCATCTGCCTGCTGCTTGTCACTTCCATGGACTCTCAGATCCTGAACTTTGGTTGTCTGCCACAGTGGGTGACACATCACACTTTGTAAGGGCCTATTTTGTGTGGAGAGTGGAGTGGGACAAGGGAATTGGCCTAGGGGACAGGCTGGGGTCTAGTAGGTTTGGGAAGCAGCAGTCAGTGCTGACTCTGACAGGAAGACACCAAGGCTTATCTGGACCATGGTTACAGAATCAGAATATGAAGTAGCAGGAAAGATTGGAACCCAAGTCCTGCTGCTCCCCTACCTCATTTGAGCCTTCTGCTCAGCTGAGGGAAGAGGGGAACTTCCTGAAGACTTGAAGGTAGGACCTTGAGCCAAACCTGCCCCCACTTGCCCTGATGGTGGCTTCTCCAGGCACAGCTCTAGGATGAGTGTCCTGTGTGTTGTATCCTATGTATGTATGGGGCAGTTCCTGATCCAAAGCTCAGGCAAGCTCAAGTCTTGGCCTGACTCTGGGGTTTCTCGATGAGGCCTCTCCCTGTTGGGAAGTCACAGTCCCACAGGCGCTGCTCTGAGGAGACAAACACCTCACACTGAATGTCAATTCAAGACAGCCTGCAGCCCAGTCATCCTTGCCCCCAGCTCCGGGTACCAATCTGTTGGGTGCTGGCTCCCTCTGGTGGCCTGAGAAGCAAATGCTTATTTTTCTCCAATCCGTCCCTGCCTCCTCCATCCCCAGTGGAATGAGCATTTCAGCCCTGGCTCATCTACCCTGGGGAGTGTCCTGTATGCCTAACAGGCTTGATGATCGGGGAAACATCTGTGACTAGCACAGAGCAGACCCTGCCCTGTGTAACAACTGCCATAGCGGTACACAGATGAGGGACTCTGGGGCAGGTCAGCGGAGCACATGGATGCTATAGAAAGACATAGCTGAGTGCTAGACCAGGGGTCAGGTCAGGACTGGCCCTGTCAGAGAGGTACCTGAAGTGGAGCTCACTGTAGGGTCTCATTTGGATGGAGACTAACGGGTATGGGGAGGATAATGTGCATAGAATCTGGTGAGGGAGCTATTCAGGCAGAGGAAGGAAAGGTAAGATCGGTGTAGATGAGGGGTGTGTGGAGGTCAGTCAGATGAGGCCCAATGGGGCAAATCCTGGAAAGGACTCAGACCTTTATGATGAGAAGGGGAGCATCTCTGTGGGACCCTAAGAGGAAACGTGACAGTGGCTTGATGTGCCATCACAGGGTCCCTCCATGTGCTTCCGAGTTGGTAGCGGGGGGACAAGGATAGACAGGGGAGAGGAGGTCGGTCTGCAGTCAGAGGATGGGAAAGGATAGCAGGCAGGTTTGGTTTTAAATGTTACTAGGGCCAGTTGTGATGGCGCACGCCTTTAATCCCAGCACTCGGGAGGCAGAGGCAGGCGGATTTCTGAGTTCCAGGCCAACCTGGTCTACAAAGTGAGTTTCAGGACAGCCAAGGCTACACAGAGAAACCCTGTCTCGAAAAAAAAAAATATGTGACTGGTATGATAGTCAGGGAACCATCAGTACAGCTACGGGGAGATGCCATGCAGGAGTCCAGTAAGGTGCCTTTGGGAGGTCTGCAGTGGGTCTACTGCTGTCCTAAGTGACTTTATGGAAAACACATGAAGTCGGCTGCTAGAGGGGAGGGAGGTCCAGGCTAGACCCAGGACCTTGAAGATGAAGGGCAAGCTGGAGACGAGGCTCGGCCTGGGAAGAGAGAAGAGCGGTGGGATCTGCAGCCAAAAGGGGAGGATTCATGGTCCAGGTAGCATCGTGTGTTAGGAGACTGTGTGATGAACTGGTTCGTAGTTTGACCACTCAGTGGTCACCAGGGCTTTATAAGGATGATTAAAGGAGACAGACCCGGGGCCTAGCAAACACAGAAGTGGATGCTCACAGTCAGCTATTGGATGGATCACAGGGCCCCCAATGGAGGAGCTAGAGAAAGTACCCAAGGAGCTAAAGGGAACTGCAACCCCATAGGTGGATCATTATTATGAACTAACCAGTACCCCAGAGCTCTTGTCTCTAGCTGCATTTGTATCAAAAGATGGCCTAGTAGGCCATCACTGGAAAGAGAGGCCCATTGGACTTGCCAACTTTATATGCCCCAGTATAGGGGAATGCCAGGGCCAAGGGGTGGGGGTGGGTGGGTGGGGGACTGGGGGGGGAGTGTATTGGGGACTTTTTGGATAGCATTGGAAATGTAATTGAGGAAATTACCTAATTAAAAAAAAATAAAAATAAAGGAGACAGACAGGGTGGGGCTGAAGCCCCACCTGGAGCCACTTCCAGAGAAGATGGAAAGGAAAAAAATCATTCCACTGGTGCTGCCTGCCCTGAGCTTTCTGCCACCCCATTCCAGGTGCTGTCTCTGCCCTGCACGACCCCGATTCGCCCCTGGGGTCACCATTGAGGAAGACAACTGTTGTGGCTGCAACGCAATCGCCATCCGCCGTCACTTCCTGGATGAGAACATGACTGCTGTAGATATTGTCTACACCTCCTGTCACGATGCGGTGAGGGACCAAGCTGGGGCCCAAGATCCTCTGGAGGCCACTGGGGACCAGGCCACCAAAGACACTCCTCAGGCCAGTGGAGCTAGCTATGGTTTCCAAATCATCTCAAGTCCAGAGATGGCTTTCTCCATCTTGGTGCCTGAGATTCACACTGCCTCGGACTAATGGGAGAAATAAATGCCAAGCTCATTCAGCATGAGGGCCTCCAGGCCCAGCCTTAAGGGACTAGAAGTGACAGGAGGCACTGGGGAGAGGCAGTGAGCCACTTGGTCTGAGCACAGGTCTGCCTGAGGCAGAGTGGAGTGGAAGGGCTAGGTACCCAAGAATCCTCAGTGATCGCCAGGAACCCTGGCTTTGACAGGTGTTAGGGACCCTGTGGCCCATGGGGAGTTTCATCACCATAGTCTGGTCTCATTCTGGGGTCACTCAGGCTCATGAGCTGGTACTCCTAGGTCTATGAAACTCCCTTCTACGTAGCTGTGGACCATGACAAGAAGAAAGTGGTGATCAGTATCCGGGGAACACTGTCCCCCAAGGTAAGCTGCCATGTGGCCACTACACAGGCCCCGGTGCCTGCTGCCCTTGCCTGTTCTCCTCAGACACCTCTTACCTGCCTTTTTCTTTCCCCAAGGATGCCCTGACTGACCTGACAGGCGATGCTGAGCGCCTCCCTGTGGAGGGACACAGAGGCACCTGGTTGGGCCACAAGGTATCAAGCTCAACACCCTGAGGTTCCCTCACCTTGCCCCCACCCCTGACAGCACTCTGGTGCCTGTGGTCGGCAGGGCATCTTCCCTTGTCGGAGTTCAGTCAGAAGGGTGTGGTTTATTCTGCCTGCCCACTAAGGCCTAGGGAGCTCAGGGGCTGTCCCTAGAAGCATCTGGGCAGGCAGCTGGGGAAATGTCATCCTGTTCGTATCAGGCAGACATCCCTCTGAACCCCTGTTTTCTCATTTGGAAAATGCAATTGAAAATGGAGCCAACGAAGTACCCACCAGCCCTCATGGCCTGTTTGTGGAGGGATGGAAGGGGCACTGGCTGTTCTGGTCCCAGAGGCTTCCCAACAGCCCTGCTCTGTTCCTCCTCCCCAGGGCATGGTACTCTCAGCTGAGTACATCAAGAAGAAGCTGGAGCAGGAGATGGTCCTGTCCCAGGCCTTTGGGAGAGACCTGGTGAGTTGTTCATGACATTCCATCCTGAAGAGGAGGGGTGGATGATGGCACCCCCTTCCCCAAACACTAGCTGCTGTCCCTCCCTCCCACATTCCCAGCTCCTTCTAGCTGGCTCCACCCTGCCCCATCCTACCTCCCAGGCCCTGTTTCTCAATGTATCCTTTCTCCAGACTCTGCATCCCAGTTCCCAAATGTGTATTCTGCCAGCCTTGTGGTCAGGACCACATGTTGCAAGAAATTTTACAGACTAGTGACAAGAAGAGCTACAACTAGGGAGAAGGCTGCCCCTGAGCTGGATGGCAGCCCGAGTCTGCCCAGCCACTACTCCCGGTAACTCCTGAGGGTGCTGCCAGCCCCCCATTCCCAGGTCTCATACTGTAGGCTAGTGGTTAGGATGGAGGAATAAGGACAGGTAACCAAATTATTATAACTGTAATCATCAGAGTGAGGGCAATGCCTAGGACAGAGGGAGCTGTTTCTGGGAAATCAGGGAGGGCTTCCTCGAGGAGGGAATTTCTGAGCAAGGCTTTAGCGGATAAGTAGGAGTTTGTGAAAACAGTCTCACCAAGCCTTTGCTCTGTGAGGACCTAGCTTGACTCTCCCTCAGCCCTAGCAATCATGCTGGACAGCATGATCCCAGGACTCTGAGAAGACCTCTCGTCCTCCCAATGTCAGCTGGGAAACTGAGGCAGGACTCTCAGGCATCTCTTGGTTCCCCAGGGCCGTGGAACCAAACACTATGGCCTGATTGTGGTAGGCCACTCCTTGGGAGCAGGCACAGCCGCCATCCTCTCCTTCCTCCTGCGCCCCCAGTACCCGACCCTCAAGTGCTTCGCTTACTCCCCACCAGGAGGCCTGCTAAGGTAAGCAGCTTGGGGCCTCAAAGCTGGCTGGAGCAACCAGGACCCTTGAGAGCCAAGGGGTGACTTGGGCTGGCCAGGACTGAGAACTGGTGGTTGGACTGGGCAGCCCAGCTTCTGATACACAATGCCTGGGAATGGCATAGGACAGCACTGTGATAATAGGATGGGGGCTTTTTTTTTTTAGATCTATCTATCTATCTATCTATCTATCTATCTATCTATCTATCTATCTATCCTATGTAAGTACACTGTAGCTGTCTTCAGACACTCTAGAAGAGGGCATCAGATCTCTCACTACGGATGGTTGTGAGCCACCATGTGGTTTCTGGGATTTGAACTCAGGACCTCTGGAAGAGCAGTCAGTGTTCTTTTTTTGTTTGTTTGTTTTTGGGTTTTGGTTTTTGGTTTTTGGTTTTTTGAGACAGGGTTTCTCTGTATAGCCCTGGCTGTCCTGGAACTCACTTTGTAGACCAGGCTGGCCTCGAATTCAGAAATCTGCCTGCCTCTGCCTCCCAAGTACTGGGATTAAAGGCGTGCGCCACCACCGCCCGGCGCAGTCAGTGTTCTTAACCACTGAGCCATCTCTCCAGTCCCCGGGATGAGGGCTTTTAACATGCCAGGTGGACCCTGCCCCTGAAGTCTTGTAAAACGCAGGCAGGGAAGGCAGAAGTTGAAGCACAGCCTGGCATTGTGAGCTTCCTGGAAAACCGGGACCCAGGTGCAGAGTCAGGCCACTTGTACCAGGCCCTGCTCTAGGCTTGAACCCTTCCCCTTTTTCCCCTTGTAGTGAGGATGCTATGGAATACTCCAAAGAGTTTGTGACTGCTGTGGTTCTGGGCAAAGACCTTGTCCCCAGGTAAGTTCATCTCTCTTGCTACAGTCTCTTAGCAAGGCCTCAGCCCACTCCTCAGCACCCACATCTCTCATTCAGCCCCCCTCACCCTCTTCCTAAGGAGTCTAGTGCCCCCTCCCATTCTTAGTGGCCCGGTGGTGAGAAGACAGTGCAGGTACCATACCTTCCCGAGTGGCCTCTATGACCTGCACACTTCCTCTACATCATAGCACAGGTGGACTTGTCATCTCGTCCCTGGGTCCAGGTTCCCCCACTGCCCCCTCTCCTCTTCGTCTACATCATGGCACAGGTGGACTTGTCATCTTGTCCCTGGGTCCAGGTGCCCCCACTGCCCCCTCTCCTCTTCCTCTCCTCATCCATGACTGACCCTGCCTGATGCTCATCCCCTCCACAGGATCGGCCTTTCCCAGCTGGAAGGTTTCCGTCGGCAGCTTCTGGATGTCCTGCAGCGGAGCACCAAGCCCAAAGTGAGCTCCCACTAGCTCCCTAACCACTGGGAAGTCCTGCCCTTCCCTCTTGTTGTTCCTCACTAGTCCCAGGGACAAAGGGCAAGAGGCCACAGCTGTGTGATGGATGATTTGAGCTATCAGATCCTTGGGATCCAAGCCCAACCCATCCAGTTCTTGCCCTTGTGAGGAGACTGAGGCCCGGTGTGGAAGAAACTTTGCTTACAAACTAAACTGTCATGGTGTCATAACCGGAACTCAGGTGCTTCTCCCACACATAGCTGGTGTGAGAAAGGCAATCCCTGAGGCATGGTACTTTGGGCAGGCAGGGAAAGACCTGTTGAAGTTGCTCAGACTTGAGGAAAGCTGCTGCCCCATGTGGAGGGTTTGGCTGTTTGTTCTGCCATTCTGCTGGCACCAGGAGAGAGCCAGCTTGTTCTAACACATACCAGGTCCTGGAAAATCCTGAGGGGCCCTTTCTATGTAGAGAACTCCACTGCCAGGCAGGTGGGTGCGAGGTAGGACCAAGGTTTGTGGCCAAGCATCCAGGAGTAGGCCAAATGCAGGAGGCCCTTTTCAATCAGTGAGTGCTCCATGAGATATCTCCCCATCCCCCAGGTGGGTCCCACCCTCCTTCTGCTGCCTATATGCAGTCTTCCTAGCCTTGGTGCCTGGAGGAAAGGACCCTGGGTCAGGTGGCAGGTGACCCTGGGTCAGCATAGCTTTATGAGACTGTCTCCCCGAAAGCCTAGTCCTTGGAAGCAGTGTTTGCTTCTCACAGGGCTAGGCCCAGGCATATCACCCAGAAGGTCCATCTGGGTCATACTAAGGCCTGCCCCACCTCTGCCTTGCACAGTGACCTAGAGCAGATCCCTCCCCTCACCAGGTATGTCTCCTACCCACTAGATGAGGGCTTGACTAGTCTTCCAAGCCCTTGCCAGCTCTGAAATGCAACAATTCTGTGTCACCTGTTCTTGGCATCTTAGTGGCCATTTGGCCACTGCACATCTCATCACTACCTCTTCAGGTGGGCACATGCCTTTAATGCTCCAGCCACTGTCCCCACCACCAGCCCTCTCTACTCATCTATTGAGCCCTTCCTTGCAAGCACCCCTGATCCTACCCACCTAGCCAGAGCTGCTCAGCTCTGTTCCCCCCTCTCCATGGCCCCATACAGTGGCGGATCATCGTGGGGGCCACCAAGTGTATCCCCAAGTCGGAGCTGCCCGAGGATCAGGTGGAGGTGACCACTCTGGCCAGCACACGACTCTGGACACACCCCAGTGATTTGACCATCGCCCTTTCGGCTAGCACCCCACTCTACCCACCTGGCCGCATCATCCACGTGGTACACAACCATCCTGCTGAGCAGTGCTGGTAGGTGACCATGAAGCCTAGGCCACTACTGTGGGTGTGGGCTTGGGGAAGGGAGGGGCTGCCGAGAGCTGTGCCAGCCTCTGCTTAGTTAGCCAGGACCCCGCCCCCATCATAGAGAAGTTCCCCCAGCTTCTAGCCATGAAAAGGGAACCAAAGACTCCATCCACAGCTGTTTCCAGGAGGAATTTATGATTCTGTGCCTCCCGGAAGGACCCTAGTCCTTGGAAGCAGCATCTGCCCCGCACAGGGCCAGAACCAGGTATTCATAAGATGCAGAAGCAGGGACCTGACCCAGAGGCAACCAGGACTGGCAGGTCCAGCTGGCTCAAACTGAGCCCTGTCCCACCTCTGATTTGCAGCCCTTCACTGCTGTCTCCCAAGGCTGCAGCAATCCCTCTCTTGGTGCATTTAAGAGGAGATGGCCTGTTGCAGCCACCTGGCTCTGAGCCAGTTCATACCTCAGTATTCCCTAGATTAATTGGCAGACACATGTGGCCAAGAAAGGGACCAAGGCAGGAACAAGAACAGTGTGGTAGTAGACAGACTCTCTGGCTTCATACTCTGGGAGCCTTGGACCTGGACTCTCTTTCTTAACACAGATTGTCCTCCTGACCCAAAGCTGGGAAGCTGAGCCCTGCCCAGGGATAGCAGAGGTAGCCTAGACCAAGATAGGAGGCCTTGTAGGGACTGTAGCTGAGACTCCAGGTCAACCTTTCATAGGCTGCAGGCAAAGTAGCCCAGCCTGGGAACACTCACCTGTGGCCTAGAGTGGACAGGGGACCTCCAAGTCCAGCCTGTAGATCCCTAAGCAAGTGCAGAGCTGAGCATCCTGACCCCTCTTTCCCTTACCGTGTCCCAGCTGCTGTGAGCAGGAGGAGCCCACATACTTTGCCATCTGGGGCGACAATAAAGCCTTTAACGAGGTGATCATCTCACCAGCCATGCTGCATGAGCACCTGCCCTATGTGGTCATGGAGGGGCTCAATAAGGTGAGTGCAGGCGGGGCCAGCGGGTGCCCTTAGATTGAGTTCCCGAATCCCTTCTGAAAGACAGGGTCCAGAGACTCTGCATCTGCTCAACAGCCCAACCACAGACCCCAGCTCTGCCCTGGTAGTAAGAAAGACCTGCAGTGGCTGGGCGGCGGTGGCGCACGCCTTTAATCCCAGCACTCAGGAGGCAGAGGCAGGCGGATTTCTGAGTTCGAGGCCAGCCTGGTCTACAGAGTGAGTTCCAGGACAGCCAGGGCTACACAGAGAAACCCTGTCTCAAAAACCAAAAAAAAACCAACCAAACAAACAAACAAAAAAAAACCAAAAAAACAAAGAAAGACCTGCAGTCTTTCCACTCCACACTCTTGGCTCTTTCCACGCATGATGTTGCCCCATGGTAGAGAGGAGGGAATTTAGAAGATTCCTAGGGGCCTATCTCCGAGAAAGACGGAATTGTGAGGTCCTAAAGGCTAGCTGGCCATTACCAGATACATAGTCAAGTGGGGACAGCATCTACCTTCATGGGCCCCTGAAGGACTGAAGAGGAGAGTGCTCCAACTTGGCTTCTCTAAAGACAAGCATCCCATGGCAAGTGCCTGGCCTTCCATGAGGTGGCAAGGGGACCCACTGAGCCATTAGACTGTTTGGTCTGGGAAGCCACAGGGCTAGGCTGGCCACCCCCCTCTACCACCAGGTCCCTGTATCCTGTTCCCAGGTGTTGGAGAATTACAACAAAGGAAAGACAGCGCTGCTGTCTGCTGCAAAGGTCATGGTGAGCCCCACCGAGGTAGACCTCACTCCCGAGCTCATCTTCCAGCAACAGCCGCTGCCCACAGGCCCACCTCTGCCCACTGGCCTGGCCCTGGAGCTGCCTGCCACAGAGCATCGCAACAGCAGTGTCAGGTGCATCTTGCATCCCCACTCGACCCCAAGGGAGGGAGTGTGGGTTCAGAGTCTGCATAGTTGTGTATTGCACATGCATGTGTTCTCTGTGCCTGTGCATGCACTCAGTGCAGAAGCCAGTCTCTACTCAGGTCCTCCCTCTGCTGCAGCTGTCTCTCACCTTGCCATCAGGGTCTCAGGAATTCCCAGGTCGAATAGGAGGTTTCAAAGCACACAGAGACCCACATACACCGATTTTCCCATTCCCACTTCGACCCAACAGATATATATACCCCAGTGTTTACACAACTGTGCATACATATTAGAGTTTATGACAAGCTTGACTCGTAAGCATGCAGAATACTCCACACAGGACACACACCGAGGCAGGCAGAACACACATGGCTGTAGGCACATGTGGACAGGTAAACAAAATACAGCACTCCGTTACATGTGGTCCAGCTGCACATAGGTACCAAGGCACACACATGCACTCACAGATGGACACACATCATCACAGCTTCTAGAGTGGAGGTTCTTCCAGGGGAAGGTTGTCCTGCCTAGCCAGGACCCTGACTCCCAGGCCCTGCATCCAGCTGCTGAGAAGTGGGCGGGGGGGGGGGGATGGTATCACTGCTTTGTAGGGAACCCTCACACTTCTCCTTGTGTGTTTCCTGTGGTGACTACATGTCTCCATGAAGAGCCCAGTGTCCATCCCTGACCATTGCTCATGAGGCGACCAACCATTTCCCAGCTACCCCTTCCTTCCCAACAGATGAAGGGGCTCCAGAGTTTGCTACTACTGTCCAGCATGGGTTATGTCGTGGGAGATGTGGGGGACCTGGGATGAGGAGGGGATGACAGGGCACTGGAAGGTACTGGCCTGAGAGTTAGGGGCACAATCCCTCTTCTGTTCCTCCCTGTCCTCTTTCTTCCCTTGTTTCTCTGTCCTTCCCTCTGTCTCCCATTCACTGTAGCCTCATGACTGAGCCAGGACATCTAATCTCTTGATGCTTAAATCTCCTGTTAGTTAAATCTCCTATCCATGATAGGTATGGATGTATGTATGTATTCCCTGTGTCCTCTGGGAATTTTAATGCTCCTGGTGGGGTTTTAAGCCTTAAATATCTGTCCACCTAGTTTCTGTCTTTGTTTCTACCTTAGCTTATGGGTTGGTTTTACTTCATTTTATTTTATATTTATTTTTATTTATCTGTGCATGTGTGCACACGCGCACACAAGTGAGCCCATAAAGACCAGAAGAGGGCATTGAATCCCCTGGCGCTCGAGTTTCTGGGGCTTGTGAGCAGCCTGATATGGATGTAGAATCTGAACTCATGTACCCTGGACTGAGCAGGGAGCACTTGTGACCTCTCTGGACCATATCTCCAACCCTTATTTTTATTTATTTAACTTTATTTCTCATGTGTATGGGTGTTTTGCCTGCGTGTATGCCTGTGCTTCTTATGCATGCCTGGTGCCCTTGGAAGTCAGAAGAGGGTGTTGGCTCTCCTGGAACTGCAGTTATAGATGGTTGTGAGCCACCATGTCAGTGCTGGGAATGAAACTCAAGTCCTCTGGAAGAACAACCAGTGCTTTTTACAGCACTGAGCCATCTCTCCAGACGCTGAGCTAATTTTCAAAAGTCAGCATTCCCTGCCCCGGACTGTTCAACGGTTCTGTTCTTGCCCCCTCTTCCTCTCTTCCTTCTAGCCAGGGAAGTAGGGATGTCTCATCGGCCATTTGACTCTTACCTTCTCTCATGCTCGTTTCCTGTAGGAGCAAGTCTCAGTCTGAGATGAGTCTGGAGGGCTTCTCTGAGGGCCGGCTGCTGTCCCCAGTGGCTGCTGCATCAGCAGCCCGACAAGACCCCGTAGAGCTTCTGCTGCTGTCCACCCAGGAGCGACTTGCAGCAGAGCTGCAGTCCCGGCGGGCACCACTGGCCACCATGGAGAGCCTCTCAGACACTGAGTCACTGTACAGCTTCGACTCACGCCGCTCCTCAGGCTTCCGAAGCATCAGAGGCTCGCCCAGCCTCCATGCAGTACTGGAGCGTGACGAGGGCCACCTGTTTTACATCGACCCAGCCATTCCAGAGGAGAACCCCTCCCTCAGCTCACGCACAGAGCTGCTGGCAGCCGACAGTCTGTCCAAGCACTCACAGGACACCCAACCCCTGGAGGCGGCTCTAGGCAGCGGGGGTGTGACTCCTGAGCGACCACCAAGTGCAACCATTGAAGAAGAGGAGGCCGCAGGTGGCAGTGAGGGTGGTGGGGTGGCCCCCCGGGGAGAGCTGGCACTTCACAATGGGCGCCTGGGGGACTCACCCAGCCCTCAGGTGCTAGAATTCGCCGAGTTCATTGACAGCCTCTTCAACCTGGACAGCAAGAGCAGCTCCTTCCAGGACCTCTACTGCATGATGGTGCCTGAGAGCCCCACTAGTGACTACACTGAGGGCCCCAAGTCCCCCAGCCAACAGGAAATCTTGCTTCGGGCTCAATTTGAGCCCAACCTGGTACCCAAGCCCCCCAGGCTCTTTGCAGGATCTGCTGAACCCTCCTCTGGCATCTCGCTCTCACCCTCCTTCCCACTCAGCTCCTCAGGGGAGCTCATGGACCTGACCCCCACAGGCCTCAGCAGCCAGGAGTGTCTGGCCACAGACAAGATCCGGACTTCCACCCCCACAGGCCACGGGACCAGCCCCACCAAGCAGGATGACCTGGTCATCTCGGCACGCTAGCACTTGGCAGTGGCCACCAGCTCCTTCCCAGCCAGAGCTCAAGGCCTTGTGGGTACCTAACAGCCACTCGGGGCCCAGTAGCTTTGGGGAGAGGCTCCCAGAGGCCAAATGGTCTCAGGCCCTGGAGCATTGCTGCTGAGCAGGGGGTCCGCATCCCTACCTCAGCCTAGGACCCCCAGAACCAAGATGTCTGGGAAAAGCAGGGGTGGCTTTGGTAACAGGGAGTAGATGTCAGGTTGGATGGTCCTCAGCCCTCAGCCTGACTCCTCTGTATGGGCGGCATGACGTCTCTGTTCTGGGTCTGGCACTAGGCAAGCTAGCTTCCTGTCACTGCCCTCCAGCTACTCTCCCAGAGCCGCGGCAGAAAGCAGCCCCACCCCCACCCTCATTCCCACATATTCTCACACGTAGTTCAAGTTGGCACCTTGCCCTGGCCACTCTCCCCCCAGATCTGGTGCCTGCTGGCCAGCCCCCTGGGGTGACCCCCACCAAGGTGGCCCGCAGTGCTGTATGTGTTTACAGAATCTGCTGGGCTTGGCTCAGGTTGTGTCCTGGGTTCGTAAGCCGCAACTCCCAGTCATGTATTTAATTGTCCTCCCTTCTGAGTGGGACCTAAGGACCAGAGGGGCCCCGAAGGGAGGTGGGGTCAGGGATGCCCCTTCTTTGCCTGGTGCCCCTTATCTTCATGGGTCCTGGCCACTGGGCCTGCCTACCTACCTGCCATTCCCTGGCTTCCTGGCTCACCTTCTGCCCCCAGGACTCTGGCCATTCAAAGGGTGGTGGACACTCCTGTGACCTCACCCCTGGCTGCAGAGTCAGGGCCCTGGGAAGAAAGAAGGCATCCAAAGCCCTGTCTCTTTGGTGTCCCGCCTGACCCCTTCTATCACCCCACCATGCCTAGGCAGCTCTGGGCCCTGGGGTCTGAAACCAAACATGCCTCTGCCCACTTGCTCTCCTGGATGCCTAGCTCCTTTCTGGGTCTGGGCTCCAACTCCCACTGTGTCCAGCCCATAAGACAAGGGGCCAAAAGTAGAGTATTCTGGGACCTGGCTGGAAACCCCCGCCCGTTGCCAAGGGGAGGGGCCGGGGACTCAGGGGCTGTCCCAGGTTAGCCTGAGGCCTTCATAGGTTTTCCTATGCTTTGGAGAAGCAATTCAGGAGGTAGGAACCCAGCCCTTTCCCCAGGCTGGGGGGAGGGGGAGGGGGGAGGTTGTGCATGGTAGTGTCAGGTGTGTGTGTGCATGTGCATGAATGTGCACAACTCCTGAGGAAAGGGGCTGCAGAGGGCTGCCTGCCTTCTGCACGTTGCCTGCCTCCTGCTCCTCCTAACCTGCCAAGAATATAGCCTGTGAAGTGAAGCCTTGGGACAAGCCAGCCACTGGGGTGTGCAGGCAAGCAGCTGCCCACCCTTGTGCCCTTGTCTCCTTGGAAGCATGGTCCCTTCCACTATAGCCCCACGCCCAGCCTCTCTGGGCTGCCTAGGTTTCCCTGACCACCTCATGATCCCTGGCATCTGGGCCTGAGTCTTTAACCCCACAGCTGAGGTGGCCTGGATAGCTAGCTATCTGCCCTAACAGGTGAGGACAGAGACCTGGGAGCTGGGCCTCCCCCTGACTCTGTGACTCCCCCACCCCACAACAGACTCCTAGTCACCCTGCCCCCTGCCGAGGCAGTGCCTCAGCCTAGCACAGAATATAAAAATCACTGGTTCTCAGAACTCAAATATTAGACAAAAATCTTCAATCAGAGGAGTAACCCAGCAAGTACCCCAGCCGGCACAAGGAGAGTTGTGGGTCTGGCCTTTTATCTCTTTTCCTCTGTCAGGGTAGGTCTGGGGGGTCCTTCTAGGGTGTGCCCCTATGCCCAGGACTGAGCCATCAGGGACATACCCCCCACCCCCAAGGCTGCAGCCATACTGTGTTACAGGCTTGGGGCTGGGGCAGGCTTGGACTCAGCCCTAGACACGAAGGGCCAGCCCACCCCTCCCTGCCTGACCCTAGAAGGGTGGGCATGATGCACGTCCCCTTCACTCCATACCACATCTGGGGGGTCTGAGCCACCCCCTTTGTTCCAGTTCAGATTGACACCCCCCGACACACACTGTCCCCAGACCCGCAGCACAAGCTCTCCCAGCCATGCGCTGGCCTGTCCTCCCAGGGATCTGGGTGACTTCCATATGCAACTAGTAGCAAACAGCCAGGCTCCCATGAACCCTCTGCACTCCATGTGCCATTCTCCCATGACCTTTTTGTACCTAATGTATGAAAGATCCATACTAATATCGCTGTAAAAAGAAGAGACAAATTAATATAGCTTATTCTATGAATATATCTGTATATAAAGTTTTCTGTATATTGTATAGAGCTGTGTATAAACTGAATGTAGAAGCACACCTCTGCCTCCTGTGGTCTCTCTGCCTCAGCTGGGGATGGAGGCAGCAGGGTAAGGAAATGTGGACCTCTGAGACCATTTCTTAGATGAGCCAGAAGACATCAGAGAAAACTTTAGGATCAAGCCTTTTGTGCTCCCAAAGTTTTGTTAACATGTAAGTGCTAGGCCAGCGAGATGCTTAGCAGGTAAGTCAGGGCACTTGTCATTAAGCTGGACCACCTGAGATCGATTCCCAGAAATCATATGATAGGCAAAAAGTGACCTCCACGAGACTGACCTTGATCTCCACATGTGCACTGTGGCGCATGCACCACCTTCCCACAAATAACTATATAAACATAACACACACTTAAAAATAAAACACAGATGTGCTTCACTAGATGAAGGAGGGCCCTGTGACTTTCCCTGGCTTCCTGCCATGTAAGTGCCCAGGCCCAAGACAGCACTGAGTTACATCAAGCAGGGAGAAGTCCCCACGTGTGTGAAAGCAGTTGAGTCCTGCCCATGGAAGATGTTTGGGGGAAGGGTTTGAAGCGTGTAGTCCCTTTGCCCTCCTGGAGAGCTCAGAGATTCAAAGGTACGTAACCTGCCCCAGATGCTGAAACAACAATTGGAATACCGGCTTCATCATGCCCACCCACCCTCTGCCTCCCACCCCATGCTGTGAGCTAGGGCAGGAATGGGGATCCCAGAGGGGTAGCATTGAAGTGTGAAGCCACAAGCTCTATTAAGGGCTTCTCTGGGGGAGCATAAACATCTGGGCAGCCACAAAGACCCCAGCCCAGCCTGGATCCAGAGCATCGAGGCTGGGAAATGACAGAAGAGAGGAGACAGGCAGTGTTGAGTATCTGGTCACCCTCGGCCCTGAATCTTCCACACAGTAGGGGGCGCTGCTTCTCCAACTAGTCCCACTATTGCCTGCAGAGCCTGGTGTAAGTGCCCTGGCCCAGCTAAGCCTTAACTCCAACTCCTTCCTATTCAGACTGCCCCCAAGTCTACTGTGAGTCCACGAGATGAGTAGCAAGAGCTCTTGACCTTGAAGGCTGTCTCCCCCTGACAACCTCTGGACAGCAGAGGAAACAGCCGGCTCTGGATTATACCAGAGGTACAGACAGATGTAGGACCAAATCCAGAGATTTGTCCTCCAAGCCTGCTACCCTCACCTAATAGTGGTTTTTCCTCTCACTAGTCTACAAATGATCCTAGCCTTAATGGAGGAGAAGCAGAGCAAATGACCAGAGAGGTACTGTGGCTTGCCCAGAGTCATACAGCAGATGGCAACCATCTCCACAGATGACAAAGTCTGGTACAAAAGTCTCCCTAGGCTCCTATACCAGCCCCAGCACCTCCCTGCTGTGGGGTAGGCCCACCTGTGCTTGGACTCCAACTTCATCATGGTGTCTAAGCCTCTTCCTTCACTGGAGTCTGCAGACATGAGAGGCCCTGGGTATGACTGTTCTTTTGCTCTGTGACCTAGTAAAATAGGGGTGTTGGCAGGGCCTGAGTTCCCTGAGTTGGGCCAGCTCCCTTGAGATTAAAAGGAACCTGTATCCTGCCTGGTCTAACGAACCTCAGGGTTACCCTGGATTTTAAAGTGTTCATCGTCTTGATAACGTGGCAGGTCTCCTCATCCTCAGCCCCTGATGAACTGACAAGATGACTACTGGGGTCACCAGCCCACCCTTAGACAGTAGACATTTAGGCGTGGAACTGAGGTGTGAGGTACAGAGGAAAGATCTTTGGGTAGTTGGGGTCTCAAAGGAATGCTCTTTCTCTAGAGGTCGCAGGCAACTAAGGAAATAAATTCATCTTTGAAAGTTGCATGGTATGACTGTGTATTCACATTGTAGGCAGGCCTGACCCTGGTTGGAGGAGGGGCTGGAGTGCAGAATAACAATTGTCTTAGGGGAGTCTGCAGAGGAGACAAACCTCTGGATGCAAGAGCTGGAAAAGAATGGACCGCTCAGTGTGGCCCTCTCCCCCTCTCGGTGGGGCCCCGGCTGGAAAGAGGGAGCTGTGATCAGTGCCCACAGCTGGGCCTCCAGCAAAATCTCACTCTATATACCTAAGAGAGGCAGCTCTGAGAACCGCCCCAGAGGGACAAAACCTCATTGTGAGGCACCCGCCAGCCTAGGCATCCCCTCCCCCAAGTCCTCCTCGGAGGGCCACATCTGGAGCTCAGGCTCTGACTGCCCTTCCCCCATGCTGGCCACTGAGAAGAAGGGAGACAGATGGGAGAATAGGAGAGCTCAGGGGGTCTCACTCGACTCCCTGCAAAGCTGGGCTTGTGCTCCACCTTAGTTTGGCAGCCACTGCCAGAAAGAGTCAAAAGTTCTAAAGCTGGCTAGGTTGGTATCTTGATTTGATAGTAAGTTTTCCCAGCCTTCAGGGCTCTTGTTGTTGTTGTTGTTGTTGTTGTTGTGTGTGTGTGTGTGTATGCCTGACTTTGTAATCCCCCACTGGCATTGCACTTGCAATCCTCCTGCCTCAGCCTCCCAAGTACATTGGTTATAGGTATATTCCCCCACGCTGCGAGAGGCTGCTCAGTTTCATCTTTCTCAGACAGTGGTACAGCGGGGTAAAGCTTTCTGGTTTTGACTTCCTATGCCTAAGGGTTCTCTGAGGATGTGCCCTGAACCACTCTGTAGTGTGATGATTTACTGGGTCTGGGATCTAGGGTTCTGAAGTTTACAGGTGCCATTCTCCATACATTCAACCTGTATTTTTTGAGTACCTATTGTGTGTGAGGTGTGGGGGGGTTGGTGTTGAAGTTATAGCAGTGCCTTCATAGGCCTTCCTGAGAAGGAGACTAATGGAAACTACGTGCAGAGCTACGCTCCTATGAGGGTGAGACAGGTTGAGGTGGAGTAACTGCTTTGGAAAGAATACCCGGGGGCTGGTGAGATGGCTCAGTGGGTAAGAGCACCCGACTGCTCTTCCGAAGGTCCAGAGTTCAAATCCCAGCAACCACATGGTGGCTCACAACCATCTGTAACGAGATCTGGCGCCCTCTTCTGGAGTATCTGAAGACAGATACAGTGTACTTACATATAATAAATAAATAAATCTTTAAAAAAAAAAAAAAAAAAAGAATACCCGGAGCTGGGCAGTGGTGGTGCACAACTTTAATCCCAGCACTTGGGAGGCAGAGGCAGGCAGATTTCTGAGTTCGAGGCCAGCCTGGTCTACAGAGTGAGTTCCAGGATAGCCAGGGCTACACAGAGAAACCCTGTCTTGATACCACCACCACCACCACCACCACCACCACCCAAAAAAGAATACCGATGTGTGCACTGAGGTCTGGTGGCTGAGAAGAACTAGCCATTTGGGAACAAGCATCACATATGAACTAACATGTGCCATGGCCCTGTGGCAGATGTGGGCCTGGCATGTTTGGGTGATGGCAGAAGGTCTTGGTAGCAATGGTTAAGTGAGCCACGCAGAAAGCAGTTGAAGCTGAGGTCATTGTTTCAAGTGGAGAGAGATGAGCCAAGGTCCGAGAAACCAGGGCAAAAGGTTTAGATGTCAGAGTGCAAGGGGAAACCACTGGTTTTTACCAAAGGCATGGTGGTATGATCTGACTTCTGCTTCATAAAGAATTAGTTGGGGGCTGGTGAGATGGCTCAGTGGGTAAGAGCACCCGACTGTTCTTCCGAAGGTCCAGAGTTCAAATCCCAGCAACCACATGGTGGCTCACAACCATCCATAATGAGATCTGGCGCCCTCTTCTGGAGTGTCTGAAGACAGCTACAGTGTACTTACATATAATAAATAAATAAATCTTTAAAAAAAAAAAAAGAATTAGTTGGGAGGACTGTAGAGGAATCATTAGAGAGATGCTGTGTAATGGGGGCAAGATGGAGGTGAGAGTCCAAACAGGAGACAGGATGGTTTCATCCCTATGTGATTTCAGATTAAACATCAGGTAGGGCAGCAGGGAGTAAGAGTATGACTCTTACTCAGTGGTGGTGCACACACCTTTAATGCCAGCACACGGGAGGCAGAGGCAGACAGATCTCTGAGTTTAAGGCCAGCCTGGTCTACAGAGTGAGTTCCAGGACAGCCATGGCTACCCAGAAAAACCCTGTCTTGAGGAAAAATAAAGAGTGACTCTCATTAAACTCTGAACCCTATTGACCTTGAACTGTACTGCCTAATACTACCAAGGTCACACATAACTAATTATGCTCAAAATAATTAAAATAAAACAAAGCTGAAAAATCAGGTGCTCAGTCTCCAGAGCCATATTTCAGATGCTCAGCTGCTATTGTGGCTAATGACAACACCTAGAGTATTTCCACCAATCTAGAAAGTTCTATGTAGAAGCACTTCTCTAGAGGGCACTCATTAAACCTTAGCTTCCTCATCTGTAAATGCAAATTGTAATAGTTCCTTCCAGACAGGTGGCGAATGCCTTTATTCTCAACACTAGGGAAGCGGAAGAAGGCGGATCTCTCTGAGTTTAAGGCCAGACCTACATAGATTCGGTGTGCGTTGGGCCTTGGGGGGGGGGGGGGGGGAGGGTAGGAGTGGGTGTGTTCCTCCCTAACAAAGACCTGCCGGAATTAACAGAGTTTAACACCTATAGGGTACTCTGTGCAGACTAGCACAGAGTATCCCTTTGTTACCTGGGATGGGGTGAGTACCAAAAGGAATAGGAACTATCTCTTAGATCTGGTACTGAAAACCCTCAGATTCATAATCTGGAACCCTACCTATCCCAGAAAGAAGTGAAAAGCGACTAATACCACGATTTAAGGCAAGGCAGTACCCAGGACACCACCGCCGCGTCGAGCGCCCCCTGCAGACGACGCGGCACCCTGCTACCCGAGGTTGCGGCTCTGGGCGTACCGCCAGAGGGCGCTGAGGGCGGCGGGCGGGGCACGGGGCAGGCGGAGGCCGGGCTAGGGCTGCGGGGAGCGAGCGTGAGGAGAGCCTGGCCGGACTGTACCGGGAGCCCAGCCGGGACTGTCGCGCGGGCCGCGCCGGCGATGCCGCGCCCCCGGGCCAGGCTGTAGCGGGGCTGCGGCCGGAGCGCACGCGCCGGGCAGGCGGGCCATGGAGGTGGTGGACGAGACCGAAGCGCTGCAGCGCTTCTTCGAAGGTGAGAGACCGCGGGGTTGTCTGGGCGATCAACCTCCTGCTCTGGGATAGGCCAACCAGTCTCCCTGAGGACAGGAGACCCACGGGGTTCCCACCATGCACCCAGAAAGCCTCCTTTTGGGCAGGGACTCTACTTCAGACTGGCAACAGCGAGGTGAATGGCTTCGAGATAGGGAGTCTCTAGATGTCTTCCCAAGCCCGTTGGATTTGGGTTTCCCGAATCGGCCTCCAACACCCAATTTCCTTGGGGATGGGTTCCCTTCTGTGCTCGGCTCTCCTCGAAGCCTTTCGGGTCCTGCGGTCCCTGAATGGTGATACTCCAACCCTCAGCACACTTCTCTAGTCTGAGGACGCTGCACTCCACCCATGCCAGCCTCTTTCTTACTCCATCTAGCCTGGGACTTCCCTTTCCTCTTAAGGCTGGGACCCCAGAGCCTAGCCTACCTTCTAGGAGCAGGGACCTCCTGACTGTGCTTCCTGGAGGCTGAGACATCCTTGGAGGCTGTCACCTGTCTTGGGCAATGCTGCTTCCTCCACTAAGTCTGAAATAAATGCTCCTCTAAGCAGCTACTACTTCCTTGCCTGGGGCAGGACCTTCTCTTTAGTGTGATTTCCTAGAGATGGAACTCCCTTGAAGCTGGCTGACATCTCTGTCACCAGCTACCTCTGCCCTAGGAGACCTCCAATGCTGTAAATAGCACCCCACCAGCCCCTATGAGGCGCCTCAGGGTGGGTCCCTCACACGTGACCCAGGAGCTGACCTGGTCCCCCCTCACCTTGACCTGAACTTCTCCAGTAGGATCTATGTACGCTCCATTATATATTTTTTCCTCACCTCCCCCACCTCCCAACCCCCACATTGATTTTAGAGTCTGGTCCTGGTCTAAATACCGCCTCAGCTTTTCCTGAACAGCCCCTGCCCCTCCCCCCCTGAAAGCTGGGTTCAGGAGGGAAGGGGCTGGTGTGGGAGGGGGAGGGGAAGTGCCGGCTGACATCTCCCAGCCTGCTGGGTTTCTCAGACCCTTATTGGAGAAAGAGGCACTTGAACACCTTTTGTATCTATCCCCACTATGTTGAGAAAGTATTCCCTGCCTCACCCTCTTCCTAGTTCCTCAGCTAACATCTTGCCCCTAAATACTGGTCGAGGCTTCCATGAGCAGAACCTGTTGCCCTCAACATACCAGGCTGGGACTGTGAGCTGCAGGATGGAAAAATCAAGAGCCAAGTTTAAAGCCCAGTGCCCACTTCCTGAGAGATTTCCCCACGCAAGAGGAGGACTTTATTCGTTTCTCTTTCCGTGACTTGGGGACCCACAGAATAGACTTTTGTCCAGTCCTACTTCTGAGCAGCCCAGGAGAAGACAGCTCTAGTCTCAGGTTAACTTCACACTAGGATGCTGAACACCCAGGCAGAACAAGTCTTGAGGCCTCAAAATGCTAGGCTTGGACTAAATTCAGTGATCTAGTCTGAGGCAGCTATACCATTTGAGGGTGCTAGACACCACCCCTCAGTCCCAGGAGCTCTCTGGGAGCTTCCCACCATTGTGCACTAGACTAAGAGTGCACAGGGACTTTGTGAGTAAAGACTCTAGAAGGAGAAAGGAGTCAGTGGTCCTTGTTGTGTACAAGTACTGATTGGGGGTGCCTAGTGTATGCTTGATGCCCCTAGTGACCCATGAACCAGGACTCCTTGGTTTCTGAAGGTATCCCTCCCCCACCCCACCCCCACCTGGGCTCTGGGCACAGGGGTGGGCCTAATTGGCCTGGACTCCTTACTTCTGAGCCAAACTTTCCCTCCTGGCCTGAGGTGGGGGGGTGGGGGGGTGGATGGAAGGCTGACGCCACAGCTTAGCCATGCAGCTGCCTGGCAGGGAGGCTGTGCTGCTCCCTCCAGAGAGATAAGAGGAGACTCAAGAATGTCTGTGGGGAGCAGGCGGGGTGTGGGGCCTGCTCAGGAGGGCCGGGATTCAGCAGTCTTCCAGAGCCTGGGAATAGGGGTAGGGTGGGTGGACACCTGGTTCAAGTCCTTAAGGCAGTGTGAGAGGGGAAGGCCTTGGCAGGGAATCCACTGGGTGGTGAGATGGAAGTTCTCGCTGTAAGGGAGCAAGCATAGAGCAGCGGTGTGCTCATAAACATATAAACATGAGTGCGCCCCTACTAGGAGGTGTGAAACCTTGTTTTGTCATTCCTCAGCCTCTGGTGGTAGTGTATGCTCTCACACTCAAATGGCGACCCTCAAGTCCTCATCCAGATTCCCACATGGCCTCAGCCATTCCCTCTAGGCAGTGGGTAGAAATCTCCGTGGTTTGGGTTCTGGGCTGGGAGACAGACTGGCCCTCACTGAAGGAGCAATCTAAAGAATAGTCCCTTCTGTCATGGCTCCCACTAGCTTTGCACACAGGGGCATGTCCTGCCCTGCTCTGGGTGGATAGTGAGACTGGGGGCTAAGGCGCTTTGGGCCTTTGGTGGGAGGCTGGGACAGAGCGTCCCCCTCGAGGCTGGTACAGCTGGGTCCCCGTGACTGCCCAGTTAATCCCCTGGAGATAGGCACCAGCCTTCTAGAGTAGAAGGCACAAGGCCTGTAGAGAGAGGACCCTTCAGACAGGATGCATTGGCTCCCAGCAGGTAACTGGGTCTAGGGGATGCCATATTGCTCTTCTGCTGAGTGGGGGAGGGGGGCCTTGACCTCTTAGAGCCAAGTCATTTTCACAGGACTTGACCAAGACCTCAAAGGCTGATTCATGCAGGGACACTGAGAGCTGTGTGGTCCTAAGTAGAGCCTCTCTGAGATTTCTTTTTTTTTTCCTCTCACCTGGCACATAGAACTCAGTGGCAGAGGTCTCCATTGGTGCCCCCAGCTCTGATGATCCTTCTGTCCCAATCCTGGGAAGGGGGCTATTTTAGATATAAGCAGAGGATTCTGGGTGGAGGCTGTGCTGATGGTGAGGCTAGCAGCTCATGTCCTCTAGCCAGGGTTCCCCAAAGCAGTTTTATGTAGGGCGTATTGGCAGTTTGGATATTGAAGGGATTTTGTCTCCAGCAAATTTTGAATAGCCCGAGAGGGCTTGGGGGCTGACATGGGCCTTGGAAGCCTCCAGGGCTGGAGGAGGAGGCCTGAGTTTCACTCTTTTTTAATCCAAGGGTGAGCTTGGACTGATACCTTCCCGTTTTCTTGGTAGGGTAAGTTAGTAGGACCTGCTGTTGCTTCTTCCACTCTTCCTCCTCCTCCTCCTCCTCCTCCTCCTCCTCCTCTTGCTCCTAGACTGGCTTTCTCTGTTTATCCTTGCATGTTCTGGAACTCACTCTGTAGACCAGGCTATCCTCAAACTCACAGAGATCCTCCTGTCTCTGTCTCCTAAGAGCTGGTGGGATTAATGGCATCCACCACCACCACTGCCCAGTTTAGAGTAGGAACTTCTAATTGGGCCATTTTTAGGCAACTAACAAACACCAATTCATGGTTTATGATGGAATGCACAAGGTAGACAGAGTTTTGAGTGGGAGGAGGGAGGGAGGAGGGGAATGGACCCATTTCTCAGTGGCCAAAACTGAGGCTCTCAGAGACAAGGTTAGCTGGGTGGTTGTCTAGGCTGAGTTCAGTCTCCAGCTTTGTCCTCTGCCATCAAGGAGGAGCAACCACTGAGGGACAGCATCCTTCATCCCTTCCAGAGGGCAGGAGTCTCATGTGGAGGCGACCTGGTAACTCAGGAGGGGAGGACACTACCTAACCATCTGTAGAAGCAAGCAGGGAGATGGGGGTAGCTCTATGGCCTCTGTCACCTAGCTGTCATTGGTGATGTACCCAGGAGCAGGTGGGTAAGGAGCTTTTCTTAACCCCCCAGATTCTCTTCCCTGGAGAACAGGCAAGAGGCCTCCTGGGTCCATCTGGAACCCGCCCTCAACTCCACCAAGGACTTGGTTACCCACCCCCAGTCCCACAAGCCTTCCGTCCCAGCCCCAGTAGCTATAGTGAGCCAATGGCTAGGCCCACCCTTTAGGCCCTGAGCCAGGTAGGAGGGGGGAGATGATAGAGAGTCTGACTCATCCCTGTTTCCCCACACCTATCACAGAGCTGCAAAACACAGGGCAGGCAGGAAATGCTCCCTGCCAATGAAGCCCATGGGTGATTGATTCATGTATATGTAAAGGAGCCGGGCGGGGGGGCGGGGGGGGGTGTCATGGAAAGCCACTCTCTGGGAGAGAGGTCAGGATCATATTAGGGATCAGGAAGGATAGTAACCAGTCCCTGGCCTTAGGCCTTTCCTAAGTTTGGGGATACCCAACTGAATAGAGTATTCCTTGGGGACCCAAGAAGGCTATTTGGGGACAGACCACTCTGGGTAGAATGGCATCTCCCTGGGAGATCTGCTCAGACAACTCTCAAAGGGTTACAGCTCTGGGGGTTTGGGGGTTGGCAGCAGAGGCTACTGGGTAACCACCAAGCTAGGCTGTTGATTGGCTGTTGCCCTCGGACTTTGCCCTCCCTGATAAGAACAAAGCAGAAATCATTAACTGGATTATTAACTGAGGTGGCCCCGCCCTGAGTGGGCAACCTGCCCTCCCTTCCTCCTACTCACGAACTCGGCCTCAGGCGTTCCACCGTACCTCAGTTTCCCTCAGTCGGGATGGCTGTTCTCCCGTTTCAAAGTCTCTAGCCATTATCACTGGGTGTCGGTGGCCCACTGCTCAGGAGCTGGGATAGCTGATTAGAGAATTTTGTGTACATACTAGTAGGCAGAGGGGGCTGCAGCTAGCCCTGTTACCCACATGGCCCATCTCTTTGGGTTTGTCAGTACAGTTGGCTGGACTCTACTGTCTCAGCTGTCAAAAGGCCACACAACTAGACTAGTTAGTGGTCACCTCTCAGAGCTTCTGTGGGGTTGGGTAAGACAGTGCCTATGAAGGGATGGTTCCCTGCCTCCATACAGCTCCATGAATATCAGCCCTATTTAACCTGCTTCCTCCCGTGGGCTTGCACAACCCCTTTGTGTGGCCTAGGATAGGTGGCATGTACCCATCTTCAGGATGGTTGATGTCTCAGACTTGGACTCATAGTTGACAGCTGGTGCTGTGTGCTTTGAGAAAGATCCCCACCCTCTCTGGTCTCCTTACTCCAGGAGAATGGCAGTCATAACCTGCTGCGTGTATTCAGTGTACGAGCAACTGTGACAGGCCTAGCTTTGCCTCATCTGGTGTCAGGTCTTGGTCCTGTCACACCAGTTGTGTCTGCCTCCTCCTCCATCTCAGAGACGTGGTACTTGTTCCCTGGAACAGAAAGAAACTTGGCCAGTCTTTTTTTTTTTTTTTTTTTTTTTTGGTTTTTCGAGACAGGGTTTCTCTTTATAGCTCTGGCTGTCCTGGAGCTCACTTTGTAGACCAGGCTGGCCTCGAACTCAGAAATCCGCCTGCCTCTGCCTCCCGAGTGCTGGGATCAAAGGCGTGCGCCACCACGCCCGGCGGCCAGTCTTGATCTTTGTGCGTAGAGCATCCTGGCTAGAGTATTCTCCACATGTGCCCTGGGAAGATAGTTTGTACAGCCTCTTTCCAAGAGGGAGGAGCTGAGGGGATGATGTACCATGTTCATGCAGGTAGCCACAGAAGCAGGAGTGGGATTCTGGCCACCTTTGGAGCCCTTCTGGGGTAGGTAGGGAAGGGGATCTCATTGCATACTGAGGGGCCTGGCCTGCCGAGAGCCATGAAAGATATCATCCAGACCTTGGTCTTTCTGGAGCGCACAGCCCTCATTTGAATGATTCAGGCTACAGTGTGTCAACAGGGAGACCCAAGGAGTACCAAGTGGAAGGGAGAGAAGGGAAGAGGGGCAGAAGAGGAAAGCCCCTGGGTGTTTGTTACTACTGCCTTGCACCCTTGAAATGGCAGCAAAAGGGCTGGGGATGTAGCATGGTTGGTAGAGTGTTTACCTAGCTGGCATGCATGTGCTGCCCCACCAAAGTCGTAAGTCCAGCCTGGGTTCCCTCCCAATTCCATACCAGCAACAGAAAAGTCCCCCATATCACCCACAACCTGCCTTCAGAGACAGCTCTTCCAGGGGATTCAGACTCTCAGCTACCCTTGGGCTATAGCTGCATCCTCCCCTGGTCCCCACACAGTATCACCTTGCACTCAGGATAACTGAGTCTGAGCTCAACACCAAGATGTTCCTGAGGCCAACCGATCTGCAGCAGGTTCCTAGGAAACCCATACACAGTTCTAAGAGAGTTGCTCTTTACTTTGGGGGGCACAAAGCTCTGACTCCACAGGCACAGAGAGCCCCCACCTGGTGTCTTTGACCCTTTCTCATGGGAACCAGGGTGGACCTGCCACGAATACCGTGGGAGGATTCTGTAGCGTGGGGAGCTTGGCTGTCTATCAAGTCCTCCTGATGATTTGTGCTAACACACCAGCAGGTCCCTTGGGAGTGCACTCCCAACAGACTGGCAGCATACACTGCATGTACGTACTACAGGGGCTCCTTCATTTATTCAGGAAGATTTCCTCAAGCACCGACTGCGAGTCGAGCGCAGTGCTAGTGTTCAGAGACAAGAGACATGTACCTCCCGCCATGTGCGTTTGACATTCTAAGGGACAAAGTCAACTGACAAGGTAATCCATACACACACACACACACATACACACACATCATTGATACAGGGTCTCCTGTAGCTCAGGCTGGTCTCAAACTTAGTATGTTCCTGAGGATGGCCTTGAACTTGTGATTCTCTTGCCTCTACTTCTGAGGGCTAGATTTACAGGCATACTCCACCACACCCACTTATTTGGTGTTGTGGATCAGGCCTTGGAGCCTCTTCTGAGTCTTTGGTGAACAACTGGGAGGGTCACAGACAGTCGTGACTTAGGCTTGAGGGTTTGTTAGGACCAGAGCTGCATTGCTCTCAGGTGTGGCTGCTGGACCCAAACTGACTGAGAACCTGATACATCAGTGCAGAGCTGCGTGCACATCCAAGCTGCAGGCATTCCATTGAGATGGCCCAGGTTGCGACTGGAAGCTTGAACAGGGCCAGCAAGCAGCTTTGGGTATCAATGAAGATAGTCTAGGTCAGAGAACTGTGACAACCCACTGTGCCTTACTGCTATGTGGACTGAGCGTAGCTTGGAGCGTAGTTCACCCTGGGAGACCGACCATAGCATTGGAGGTCCTCTGTCCATGCAGGCTAGGATGGAGGCACAGAAGGCATCCCTACTGGCGTGTGCTGGAGAAGCTACTTCACCCTGGGAGACCGACCATAGCATTGGAGGTCCTCTGTGGCTGGGTGACTGTCCAGGCAGGCTGGGATGGAGGCACAGAAGGCATCCCTACTGGCATGTGCTGGAGAAATTGAGTAGTACTGGTCACATACGTGGAGGGACTTAGGGGCGGGCAGGGGCCTTCAGAAACTCAAAGGTACAGAAGAGCTCAAAGGCACCAGGAAAGCTGCACTACCTGAGCAGAGGCAGGAGGGCAGGGATGGAGTGGGGACACTTGAAATGGAAGAACAGGATGCTATGTTGACCGAGGGATAGCTTTCTGAGGCGCTACCATGTACACTCCGTGGAGAAAGATGCTGAAGGTCTGCAAGTTCAAGGAGTCACTCTGCAATTAAGCAGAGGCCCATGTTGGCAGCCAGGCCTCTCAGAGGATCACACTGATGCCAAGGTGACAAGCATCCGACAGACAACTCGCCACTGGTGGAGCCAAGGTACCCTTAGATTCAGACACCTGAGGTGGACACTCTGGGCCTTCAGCCCTGGTGCCCTGGCCACCCTGAGTTCAGATCAGCCCACCCTGTCCATGGCCACGTGGCTGACGGGATTTCCGCCATGTTTGGGGTATGAATTGACAAGTACTCCATTGACGGGCAGGGGAGGGGGTAGGCAGGGTACAAGACTCCCACTGTGTTGTGTCTCCACCCTCCCCACCCGCCAGGACAATGGCCTAGACTCAGCCAGCAGCCACAGCTGTGGGGGGTGGGGGATGAGAAGGGGGACAGGGACGGGGAGGGGTCCAGGGTGGAGGGACCACCTGGGTCACTGCCTACTGCACCTGGCTTGAGTGTTCTGGTCCCCTTGATGAGTGGTCTTAAAAGAAGGAGAAAAGAGGGAACAGTTTTCCCACAGCCTGGACCCTGGCCTGCCTGGGAAGCAACTGCCTCTTCGAGTCTGGTTCTTGTTTCAAGCAGGTAATAAAGGATCTAATTAGTGTGGTGCCCCTGGGGGCGCCTCTTCAGGACAGTGTGGGACCTGGAGAGGCTCTGTCTAACCCTGGCCTGTAGGTCCTTCATGGGCCTGCCCAAGTCCCTGGCTCATCATCTTGCTCATTCATTTATTCTGTAGTTATTGATCATGGGATCCTTATGATCAGGGAGCCCTAGCCCAGTCCCTGTCCTGGAACTCTAATAGTCCCCACTCTCAGCTGTAGTCTCTCTGGTACAGTCGAGGGCATCTGCTTCATAGGAGAGATGCTCTTTAGAATGTGGAGGTCGGAATGTGGGCACTCACTCACCTTCCCCAGCGAGGTGTGAGCCAGCCAGAAGAGAAGGTAGACAGCCTAACGTGATCGTGATTGTACTAGAGGACAAAGGAAGAGTCAGGAGTTCACTTGGGTTAATAGAAATTTGCAGAAGAATGGGAATTAGCTTTCTCTAGAGGCAACAGCATATGCAAAGTCCCTGTGGGTGGCATGTTTGTCCCTTACAGGAAGGAAGTGGGAGCTGGGCTCCAGAGAGAGCCCCACAGGGGAGGAGGCTGAGGGGAAGCCGAAGGCAGACACTGTCAGGAGGAGCCCTGGGTTTACCATTTGCTGGGCAAATTTGTTGGAGGGTTTGGAGAGGAGGAGGAGGAGAGATTCTGATCGGTGACACTAGGGTACCGCTCCTTGGCCAGTGACAGGCCAGGGCTCACTGTCCAGGGGGTCTTGAGGATTAGAGAGGAGATTCCGATCCTGTCTGCAGACTTGCAGGCTCTCCTCATTGGGATCTAGTGCTCCTCGGATCTTTTGGCAGTGGGGCAATGGGCAGCACTCCTATAGTGTACCTTGAGGGTTGTGCCCTCTCCTGGACCCCCCCTGGGGGTTAGAAGGAGCCCTGCTTCAGCCTCAAGATCCCCAGGCTCCTGCAAGCCTCCATGACACAGATCCTCTATTGTAGTTCTGGACCCCTGCATGGAGTCTGGGCAGTGTGGGGAGAAGACAAGGCTTGTGGGGAGAAGGAGGTGCAGGTGGGGGTCCTGCATGCCTCAGGAACCCTCAGCTTCTCCCCCCTCCAGAGCCCTAGACCCACCTCACTCTGCCATCAGCCTCCTCCTCCCCCCTCCGTCCTCCTGGACCCTGGCACGAGAGGGTCCCTCCTCCCCTAGCCACATCTGGTTCTTGTTAGGGTCTCCCAGGATGCCTGGGCCTGAAGGCCCCATCCCCCGGGGGAGGTGGACAGCAGGATTAGGGGCGATTAGGAGTGCTCCTGGCCAGGGAAGGAGGAGCCCAAGAGGAGGGGCGAGGATGGTTATAAACAGCAGCCCATGACCGCATCAGCCCATCACTCACCCAAGGTGCCAAGTTCAGTCTCAAAAACCTGCAGCTTCAGCAGCTGGGGCAGTGTGGGGGTGGGGCTCTAGGCCCTCCTCCTGTCTTCCTCAGAAATCTTTAGCAATGCTGTGGGGCAGGGACCAGGCTAGGGGAAGACACAGAAGCAGCAACTACACCTTTCTCCCTGGGAGCAGATTGACTCGTTTTCCCGTGTGGCTTTGGAGTGAGGAGTGGGGTTTTTGAACAATAGTAGTTCATGGGAATGGTTGAGCGGTGAAATGCAGTTCGTCAAGAGTCTCCATCATTGTCACCAGCATGGTGTGAGTTCAGAAGGACTGCTAGGCACTTCTTTATAACCTACCATCACCAACAATGTCATTTTTCTCGTACGATGGGTTGGTAGGATTTAGTGACACAGTGTGTGTGAAGTTGACAGGATGCCTCATATATAGCAAACTGGGTGATGAGTGTGGCACACAGTAGGTCCTCAGTTATTGGGATCTGTGGCTATCAGGAATGGGTGAGGTGGGGTTGGAACTTGGGCAGACAGATTGACCATGTACAGCCCCACAGAGCATGGCCAGCAAAACCATGCATGGTGGGTGGGTGCCCTCTGTTCTCAGCTGGAGTGAGCCTGGGTGGGGGGTCATCACGGAGCACCAGCAGCGTGTGACTCCTAGGAAGGCTTAGCCGCTCATGCTCATTAATTCATTAATCACCTCAGCGGGGCTCAGCATTCTTCAAATGCCAGACTGGGGCCAGGGAGGGGCCTGGGCTGGGGGCTCGGAGACCCCAAGGTGCTGGGGTAATGGAGGTAAAAACAGCCCCTCCATTTGGACGGCTCCCACTGTGTGCTGAGCACGATCTATGTCTTTGCAGCTTTGCGAAGCCATCACAGTTGCCCCATGAAACAGCTGTTCACCCCTCCCCCACTTTCCTAAGAAGGATACTGAGGCCCAAGGAGGGGATGGCTTCAGGTCACACAGCAGGAATGGCTGAGTTGGGTGACTCAGGTGCCAACCCAGGATTTAAGGCTTTAGACTGGAGTCTAGAGGGTCCTTCCTGCCTCAGTGGAGCTGGCCAGCCTGAATCTGCAGTGTGGGTGGGGTGTCCTCCATTATCAGGGTTGACGCATCTCTCACGTCAGCCCCCTTATCGCTTCCCCCTCTGGCTACCCCCCTCCTTGCTCCACAAGGTGACCCTGGGAGAGGAAAAGCCATCGCCACCTCCTCTCCTTTCTTACCATGATCAGGAGCCCTGGGCTGCCTTTTCTTTGTCCTTCCCCCTCAGGGGCTGAGGCCCCTGGGAAGGGCCCAGGAGAGGATAGCAAGCAGGGTAGGTAGCAGGTGAGGGGTGGAGGAGCAGAGCTCCTTCCTGTATGAGGCAGGACAAACTGAGCCTCCCTCATCCTCTGTTTCCTCTGGAGTGTTGGGGCTGAGCACCCCATCTCCATCACAGAGGCGGCCGGCCTAGCCACCAGAGATGGGCCTTGCTGACACTGCGGATCTTGCTCTCAGGATCTCCCTGGAGCTGGTGCCTGGGGTTCGGTGATTCCTTGATTCCTGAGCCCCAGGATGTATGTTTTGCATAGCCAGGCCTCATGCTTCTTTCTGTGTGCTCAAGGCTGGGTCTTCAGGGCAGGAAAGACATTCTGGGTCTGAGAGGGTCCATCCTAGGGTGGTATGACCTTGCTTGCTTCTTGGAGCACTCTTCTGTAAGATAGAAGGACAGATGAGGGGGAGGGAGATGATCCTGTCATATAGATAAAGAAAGGACAAGAGTGGCTTCTCTTGCCCCCAAACCCATACATGGGGCTATTGACTGCCTGGGAAATTGGGCGTGTCCTTGAGGTTTGTGGACAGATGTTATTTTTGGAGAGGCATTGGAAGAGTGGACTGTGAAGGGCCATGCAAAGAGGGGAGCTAGGTGAAAGGTTTCAGAGAGCCTAGCCTGAGGAAGGGTGGTGGGCCCTAGGCCTGGGGTCTTCAGGGAGCTGTTTCAAGCCCAGTTGCCTCTGCTTTTCAGGCCATGACATCAGTGGTGCCCTGGAGCCCTCCAATATAGACACCAGTATCCTGGAGGAGTACATTGGCAAAGAGGACGCCTCTGATCTGTGAGTCACCTCATCCGAGACCTCTGGGCAGTTCCCCGAGGGAGGGGACGGAACTTCCCCTCAGGCTGGGGACCTGGGGGCTGAGCTCCTCCATTCCCCACAGCTGCTTCCCTGAGATCTCTGCACCAGCCAGCACTGCCTCCTTCCCCCACGGGCCACCGGCCATTCCCGGCTCCAGCGGGCTCCACCATCTGAGCCCCCCTGGGAGCGGACCATCCCCTGGGCGCCATGGCCCCCTCCCACCCCCGACCTACGGCACCCCACTCAACTGCAACAACAACAACGGCATGGGCACCGCCCCTAAGCCCTTCCTGGGGGGCTCTGGGCCTCCCATCAAAGCAGAGCCAAAGGCTCCCTATGCCCCAGGGTGAGTGGGGGCAGGGAGTGGGTGGGGACAGGATTTAGGGGCACAGCGTTCAATGTCCAGCAGATGTTGGCCCCTGAACTCAGTGGGAAAGGGCTTAAATGACAGACTCCCTTGGGGAGGTTCAGATAGGGGTGACACCAGGGCTGACAGAGGTTTCTGTGTTTTGTTCTGAGGCAGTGATGATCAGGGTTCAGAGGAGGACTGTGATAGGGTAGTGCTCCAAAAGTCTCAAAGCAACATAGGGACAGAAGAAGAGAGGTTTGGGACCCCCAACTGCCACTCACAGGAACCCCACCTCATGTATGCACACTCACTGCGTTCAAGCACACTCCCGTGCCCCATGTACCTATGGAACATCTAGCTGGCAATTTCTGTATCCAGAGAGTTGACTGTACCTCAGGTATGGCCTTGCCTTGTGGAGCCAAGGTCAGTTACATCCTGAGGAGGCTTCTTCCTGCCAGGCTCCTTCATCTCCCCAAGACCACACCGATGTCCTGGGCCAGGGCTGATCCCGAGTCTGGCTTTGACCACCTGCAGCCATAGCCTAGTCAGCCTCCAAACCCTGTGGTTCTCAACCTTCCCAATATGACCTTTTAATACCGTTTTCCATGTTATGGTGACCCTCCCCTCCCAACTATAATTATTTTTGCTGCTACTTCATAACTGTAATCTTGGTACTGTTATGAATTTTAATGTAGATATGCGATATGAAGGCTATCTATGAAAAGGTCATTTGATCCCTAAAAGGGTCAGGACCCACAGGTTGAGAATCATGGTTCCAGCACATGCTCCAGGGGAAATACCCAGAGCCAGGGTTCACCAGGCTCTCCACAGACCTCAGTGAAGCAGGGCAGAGAGAGGTCTTGTCTTTAGGTACAAAAAAGCTACAGGATGCATAGCTGATGCAGTGCCTAGCAGTCTGGTTCTCCCATTTGTTGGCCTCTGAGCTTGGTGATGCATGACCTCTGCCACAGGCTGCATTTCCTCACCTGTAAAATGAGCCCCACATTCATGGTGGAAATTAAGTGGGAGAAAGCAGAGAGGAGGTTTTGGGTAGATACTCAACATTGTGATCAGGGACCCCTAAGTACCTGGCTTACGGTGACCATACTAGAGGCCAGGTACACAGTGCCAGGGGCAAGCCTTGGCTGCTTGAGGGTGTCTCTAAAAGTCAAGCTACCGAGGGTGGAGGGGAAATAGCTTAGGTTTAGCAGGCACAAGTGAGCTCCTTCCTTGGCCTTCTCTGAATTTGCTCCAGGTGGCCCTGGTAGGACTTGTCCGGAGTCTAGGTATCCTGGTTTAGGCTTTGTTCTAAGTGATAAAACAAGACAGACACATGCCCTCCTCCATCATGGGTGGCGAGAGAAGTATAGATGTATCACAGGGCTAAGGGTGCTGCTCAGTGGTAAAGTACTTTCTAGAGTGTGCAAGGATCTAGATTCTCTAGCACTATACAAAGTAAAATAATCCACTCCAAACAGGAAATAACCAGTGAGAAGATGAAACAATGCAGGGTCATGTGGGCTGGGACTAGAGGGTGTGTGAGACCTTGACCTATTGGAGGATCCCAAGAACACTGTTAGGAGAGGAGGGCCGGGAGCAGGTGGGAGATGGACTTGGAGTGGGACAGAGCTGGGTCAGCCCAGGGACTGAGGCCATAGTAATGGGTCGGAGGTCCTATCCTGTCTGCTTTTCCATATTACCCTTAGATAACTTTGTTTTAGGGTCCGCTTTTTTTTTTTTTTTTTTTTGAGACAGGGTTTCTCTGTGTAGCCCTGGCTGTCTTGGAACTCAGTCTGTAGACCAGGCTGGTCTCAAACCTAGAGAGATCTTTCTCTATGTCCCAAATGCTGGGATTAAAGGTGTACATCACCACTGACTTAGACTTAGGGCCACCCAAGATCTCTTCATGTACGCTGGGCAAATGCTCAACCACCACACTATATCCTGGGTTCCTTTTTTCCCTGTGTGTGTGGGTGTGTTTATTTTTATTAATTTATTTTTATTTTATGTGCACTGGTGTTTTTCCTGCACGTATGCTTGTGTGAGGGTGTCAGATCTTAGAGTTACACACAGTTGTGAGCTGCCATGTGCATGCTGGGACTTGAACCCAGGTCCTCTGGAAGAGTGTTTTGTGCTCTTGACTGCTGAGCCATCTCTCCAGCCTCCCTTCTTTTCACTTTTTGAAACCTTATTTTACTGACTAGCCCAAGTAGGCCTTGAACTTGTGGTCCTCAGTCTTGAGTCTCCTGAGTACCTTGGGGTACATTGTATGCACCATATTAAGGGTCCTGAACCAATTTCAGAGATGTGGTGAGGCCTTCACAAGTAGGGGTGGAGGTGGGAAAGAAGTGGCCAACTTGTCCGGGGATGTAGTATAATTCTGCGGTCAGAGAAGGAATGTGTCCATGATGACCCTGAGCCTTTCTGGTGGTCCCTGGCATAGTAGAGGGGAGCCTCTCTAGATGTGGAGATGAGAGATGACCAAAAGTTGGGTCTCTGGACAGCCACAGTCTCTCCCTCTGGGCAAGTACATGTTTTGTACAGGACGTGTTGACCTCTGGGCTTGAGTTTGTTCTTTTGCCCGAACCACTGATAAAATAAAACTTGCAAGAAAAAAAAAAGAGCCCAGGCCCAGAAATACTGGCTCCCTGCCCAGTCCACACCTGCCTCTGGCAAGGCAGCTCCTGGTGACCCACTGAACCTCCTCAGACCCAGCCCCCAAGTCCTAGGACTTCCAGGAAGCTGGAAGCTTTGGTGGGTGCCCAAGAGAGGTGGATGCCTAGCTCCTTGTTCTATGGAAGGAGGTTTTTCCAATCCCAGCGCCACTACCAGAGACCTGGCCACTGGCCCACAAATAACCATTATTAGGTCTGGAGATCCAGGGCAGGATCTTGAAGTCCTTCACCCACAATTAAACCCTGGATCCTGCCAGAGTTCTAGAATAGGTGGGCAGAGATACCCTGGGGTAGATGTGAGAAGATCCCAATGGCCTCAGTCTCTGGCATGGGATGGGGGAGGTGGTGTCTTTGCAACCTTGCCCACCAGAGGAGCTGCCTGGCCTGAGGGTTGGACCTGGGGGGTTCAGCCGCTGGCCCAACCTTTTCCCTCCTCCGGCCCCCTGCAGCACACTGCCAGACTCGCCCCCAGACTCAGGCTCTGAGGCCTACTCCCCTCAGCAGGTGAATGGTGAGTCCAGCGGGCAGCGACACCCTCCCCCTCTGGGTTTGGGCAAATGGTTGGTGCAGCCTTATCAGGGAGAAAGGGAGGAGGGAGGGAGGGGGCCAGCGGCTGCCCAACGGATCAGATTATCGCTGGTCAAATATTCCTCGGCGCTGGCTATTGTTCCCCAATGGGCGGGTGGGGAGCCCGGTCCTGCTTCAGAATAAGTGTCCCTGCTGGTGATGCCACCGTCTGGCCCCCCTGCGCCATCATGGACGCGCCCTTTGGCGGTAAGTGGACAGCTGAGGAAGACGGCCGCTGGGCCCACCTTTACAGGGTGCCGAGGGGCCCCGTGGCCCCCATGTGGCCACGAGTAGAATGATCGTGGGCACACTGAAGAGGGGTCAAGAGTTCTGTTTATCCTACCAAAACATCCCTGGAATGCTTCCTGAGGAACAAAGAGAGAGCTGCAGCCCCCTCAGGCTGGAGGACTGGCCCCTGGAACTGGGAGCTGCTGGAGGGAGGAGGCAGGGTGGGGGACTGGGCTGGGGTCTCCGGGCGGGACACTCTTCAGGCTTCAAAGAAGTTAGACACTGGGGAATCTTCTGAGGGGCTTCGCCCAAACAGCCTAGGGAAGAGAACTGGCTCTAGGGCAGGGGAGCCTCTCTCCCAGAGCCTTGCTTCACTGTTCAGGCACTAGCTGGCTGCCCCGTCTCTCCACCCAGCCTCTGGCGTGACTCAGGAGTGCACGGAATCAGGAGACTGTGCCTAGGGAGATTGGGGAAGGCGGGTCTCTTACTCCTGTTCCCCATCTCTTCCTCAGACCCCCATCTTCTGCGCACCATAACCCCGGAGACTCTATGCCACGTGGGAGTTTCTTCCCGCCTGGAGCACCCGCCCCCACCTCCAGCCCACCTGCCAGGCCCACCACCGCCGCCTCCCCCACCTCACTACCCTGTCCTGCAACGGGACCTCTACATGAAGGCTGAGCCCCCTGTACCCCCTTATGCTGCCATGGGGCCGGGTCTGGTGCCCCCCGAGCTCCACCACACCCAGCAGACCCAGGTGCTACACCAGCTGCTGCAACAGCATGGAGCTGAGTAAGGCTTGGGTAGAGCCTCCTTGGAAGGAAGGTGGGGTGGGAGTCAGGTCATGGTAGGGGGAGTGACCCGAGGGAAAAACAGAGGTCCTACAGGAACGATGCTTTAAGGGCCTATAGCCATAGCTGATTGGTGGCAGCTACCTCATTCACAGATGGGTAAACTGAAGTTCTAAGAAAGAAAAATCGGTTTCCCAGGTAATGGATGAGGTAAAGGCAGAGCCAAGACTTGAACCTGGAACTTAACACAGACTGCAATGCTTTTCTGCCCACTTATTGAAATCCTTAGAGTTTGTTTGTTTGTTGTTGTTTTTAAAAAAGATTTTGTTTATTTTATGTATATGAGCACACTATTGCTGTCTTCGGACACACCAGAAGAGGGCATCAGATCCCATTACAGATGGTTGTGAGCCACCATGTGGTTGCTGGGAATTGAACTCAGGACCCTTGGAAGAGCAGTCAGTGCTCTTAACCACTGAGGCATCTCTCCAGCTCCGTGAAATCCTTAGATTTCTAAGAATGACAGTTGCAGGATGCCCTGGGTAACACAATGCTCTGCAGAGGCACATGCTAATCAAGTGTGACCCCTGCCCACCTCCACAGGGGTAAGACTGTGGCAAAGACAAAAGAATGGGAACGCTGAGTGACAGGGTAGAGTATGGGGAGGTACCTGAGGGAGAGGGGTGCGCACTGCATAGGAGAAGAGGGCTCAGGGAGAGAAAACCATCTCTCATGTCATTCACCTCTGCCCCAACCCCCAGGCTCCCTCCACACCCCTCTAAGAAGAGGAAGCATTCTGAATCACCCCCCAACACCCTCAATGCCCAGATGCTGAACGGAATGATCAAGCAGGAACCTGGGACTGTCACAGCCCTGCCCCCACACCCTGCCAGAGCCCCATCCCCTCCATGGCCTCCTCAAGGCCCACTGTCACCTGGCCCTGGATCCTTGCCCCTCAGCATTGCCCGAGCCCAGACTCCACCCTGGCACCCGCCAGGTGCACCCTCCCCAGGTAGGTGACTGACTGACTTTTGATGCTGGGGACTGGAGCCCTGGGCCTAGATCTCACCAGTGTTCCTTCCCTCCAGGCCTCCTACAGGACAGTGACAGCCTCAGTGGCTCCTATTTGGACCCCAACTACCAATCCATCAAATGGCAGCCGCATCAGCAGAACAAGTGGGCGACCCTGTATGACGCTAACTACAAGGAGCTGTGAGTGACCTGTGCCACCTAGCCACCTCATCTGGGGACAGCTCAGGACCCCACTGAGCTCCTGGGTCAGGGCCTGGAAGGAGTCTGGGTAGAAAAGAATCCCGTTTGACAGAAGAATCAACAAGTTCAGGGAAGGATCAGGCCCAGGGTTCAGACTTTGAGGCCTCTGGTCAGCCTAAGTCTCTCTTAAAGTAGTGGTATCTTCCAGGGAGGGGTGTGGGAGCCAAGTCAGGAAGAAGTGGGCGGAGGCATGTTTTTTGGCCCCTCCTTCACGTTCTCCTACATTCCAGGAAGGTAGCCTGAAGTTTAGCATAAGCTGGACCCTTAAAGCAGCCCCCTCCCTGTGGAGGGATGAGGGGCAGGGAAGCTGGGGGTGTGGCTGCCCAGGCTGTTCCTGGTCCTTCCTCAGTATCGCATGGATCTAGCTTCCCAGGTCCCAAAAGCCTAGTGGGGACCACTCACTCCCCTTTCTCCCCTAGAAGGCCACTGGGTGTCTCAGGGTGACTTCCCCCAGTGTACTTCGGACTTAACCAAGAATGAGCTAGGTGACTGAGGCTGGGGCCCTCTCATCGGGAGAGTGGCTAAGACAGGCAACCTGAAGTGGGTGCCCTGAGCTGTGGAATGTCTATCCAGTAGCTCCCAGGGCGGGATGGGGTGGGATGCCCAGTTGTGGTCGCAGCTGAAGGGATGAAGAGAGCATTTATGGGATCCAGTCCCTATTGGTCTGGAGAGAGATCCCTCTATTCACACCTCCATAATCCTTGGGCATCTTGCTATTTCCCCACTTAGGCCCCAAAGCCAGAGAGCTAGCAGCAGGGATCTGCAGTGTGACCCAGGAATTTTCTGGTACTTTCTTAGGTCAGACAGATGGGTGGGCCCTGTAAGGGAAGCATGAATGAGACCAGACCTTCCCTTGGAACTTGCTCTTGAGTGGGGAAGCATTCTCCCTTTCTAGCTTTCTGTGGGTGTACTCGACGGGGTACCTCTAATGCATGGTGACCCAGCAGGGTACCTTTAATACCTGGTGACCCAAGGAGTAACTCTAATTAATGCATGGTGGCCCAGGGGAGAATGAGACAGAGTCATAAGTCAACAAGTGCTCTCTTTACTGCCCCTGGAGGTGCCCGAAAGGCTCCAGACACTGTCTCAGTGACAGATGGCAAGCTTCAGCTGTTCCTGAGGGGGAGGTCAGAAACCAGAAGTACTCCCCTGTCTCTGGGGCAGTTGGGGGGAGTCAGAATGAGGGCACTGGGCGGGGTTTGGGGGGGCTTGAGCAAGGAGGTGGGCCAGGTTGGGTCAGGGTGGGCCCAAGGCAGAGCTGGCTCCTGGTTCCACCGTTTCCATGGCAACCAGCTGTCAGACACAGTGAGACTCTACAGATGCAGGTCCTCTCTTCCCATCTCCCACGAGGGAGGGGGCTTCAAGGAGTGTTGTGGGAAGTGGTTAAGGGTACTAAAGAATGGCAAAGGCCCTCCTCCTCTGGAGTCCCCTCACTTCTTGTGGGTCTTCTTGTCTTGCTTCCTTCCTTCATCCCAGCACAGAACAATGGGAGGCCCCAGGCACATAGGGGAAAACCTGTGTTGCTCCTCTTATAGGCTTAGTGTCCATACTTGGAATAGATATTGACCCCTTGCTGGTTTGGGGGATCTTGGGGGGTACAGCATAAGTAATGTAGAAGGAAACAATATTCCATCTTCAGCCTGGGGGACTACCGGTGAGTCTCCATCCCTTCCCCCTTCCCACTTTCAGGCCTATGCTCACCTATCGTGTGGACGCTGACAAGGGCTTCAACTTTTCTGTGGGCGACGATGCTTTTGTGTGCCAGAAGAAGAACCACTTCCAGGTGACTGTGTACATCGGCATGCTGGGGGAGCCCAAGTACGTCAAGACACCAGAAGGCCTCAAGCCCCTGGACTGCTTCTATCTGAAGCTGCATGGTGTGAAGGCAAGTTCAGGGTTAGCCTTGGAAGGGAGAGCAGGAGGTCCAGGAAACTCCAAGACACGAGTCATGAGGGAACACCCCACAGCTGTGTTCCACGGCTGCCCTACCCTTCTTCCTCTTCTAGTGCCTGCCACCTAGATGTGGGGTTATTCAGACCTCAGCACCTTCCTATGTGCTGCTTCCCCCTCTACCTCACGCCCCAAGTCTTTGTCTCCAATCCCGGAGCCGTCATCTCCTGGCCCTCTCAGCTGAGATGCCTCAGCTCTCAGACCCAAACCACACTCCCTGCTACCGTTCCTCTCCACTGCCCCACCACAGGATCCTGGCTTCTCAAGCTAGATATCTAAAGGCCCTCCTACCCTCAGCTTGGCATACATTTGGCTCTGTCTAGAGGCTCTGGACTAGCCCTTGCCTCCTCTCCTCGGCCAGAGTCACCCCCACCCCATGTCTGAATGTTCAATCAGCTTCTATCTGCCCCCAACCCCCATAACACATGTGGTTCAGAACACCCTGCCCTCTCAAGACTCCAGTGTCTTCCCAGCAAAGCCACCATGCCCTCGAAGTTGCACCCACAGGGGCCTTAGAAATCCAGCCATCCACGACAATCCTGTGTGTGCTGTGTCCCACATTTGCAATCCTTGAGATGCCCTCCTAGGGTCCAATCCCATTTCTCTTGTCTGACTCCATTCTGATGCCCCTCTGAGAAACCTGCCCTGAGGCCCTTTGTGACTGAGGGAATTCATAGCACAGCCTCGGGAGCTCAGGAGCTCCCTGGGGACAAGGCCAGGTCTGTCTGATTTCTTCACAGAATGGGCCTCACATGTTGGCATGGCTTAGCCAGTGTTTCTGAAGAGATGAGAGGATGTGGGTATGTGAGACTGTCTTCTGAGGTACACTCGTGTGTGTGTGTGTGTGTGTGTGTGTGTGTGTGTGTGTGTGTAGACTGGCTGCAAGTGAGAAGAGTGTGTAGGTATGGGTATAGTCATAGGCTAATTGGAAAATGTGGGCATATATGGAGAAATTAGGGAGTCAGATGATACTGTGATGTGAGGCCGTCATGGAGGTGACCACAGTCACCATGCAGAAGTAGGGGAAGCAATGAACTGTGAGCTCAGCAAAGGCTATGTGTATGCCCTTGTGAGTGTGGGTGTGGATGTGGAGGCCCCGTGAGTTTGTGAGGAAGTGAGGTAGAATTATGCTGTGGAACAGGGTGAGGGGGTGAAGGAGGAAGACTGGGTGGGGAACCTTATCCTGAGGTGCCCTCGGCCCATTCCTCTCTAGCTAGAGGCCCTGAACCAGTCTATCAACATTGAGCAGTCACAGTCAGACAGAAGCAAGAGGCCCTTCAACCCCGTCACGTGAGTATCCAGAGCTGTGGGGTGGTGCCTGGAAGGGCCCACCTTAGAACTAACTGGTTTGGGAGACAGGGAGACAGGCAGGCACCCACAGTGCCCTTTGCCTGCAGTTGCTCTGCAGCACAGCTCCTGGCAGCTTCCTGAGCACTCTGCCCATTCTCTGTAGGGTCAATCTTCCCCCTGAGCAGGTCACAAAGGTGACCGTGGGGCGGCTCCATTTCAGCGAGACCACTGCCAACAACATGCGCAAGAAGGGCAAGCCCAACCCTGACCAGAGGTGAGCAGGCCGACCTGGCCCCAGGACCCCTCCCTCCCCCATTCTGAGGAGTGGGGTCAAAAAGGGGCCTCCGGGGAGCATGCCAGTCCCAAGTCCACAGATGGCCTACTTCCCAGAGGAGGAACCTGAGGTTCAAAATATTTGGCAGATTTAGGGACTCAGGCACAGAAGACTGGCTTTTGAGCTCAGAAACAGTTCTGGGGCTCCTAATGGTGGACCCAGGGAGGAATTCTGCCCCCTAGTGGAGGCTCATGTTTCTCCAAGTCCTGGGGGTGTGATGACAGAGTGGGGCTAGGTACCCCGACATCTGGGCCAGGGAGGATGGCTAGGGACACCTCTAAATGTTACTGAGTCCCCGGTGTATCTCAGGTATTTCATGCTGGTGGTGGCCCTCCAGGCACATGCCCAGAACCAGAACTACACACTGGCAGCCCAGATCTCAGAGCGTATCATTGTGCGGGTAAGAGTCGTTTCTCCCTAGAGGCAGTGTCCTCCCCCTCCCCCAAGCTGGAAGAAAGAGCTACAGGATAAATACTGTGGAACGGGGTTGGGTTGCTGTGCAGCTCTTGCTGGACAGTGGCTGCATGGCCTTGGGCTTTGTCATCCTGTCTAGGCCTCAGGGCCTTCTTCCCTGTAAAGCTCGAAGGTGGATCACACCTAGTAGCCTCCTGGGCCCCACAGGTGACTCAGGGTTGTCACAATGGACAGTTTATTGGATATGGTGGGGTAAGGAGACTTGACTGGCCGAGGTGTTCCTGGGATTTCCCCTTTTCTCAGGGCCCTAAAGTTTGCCCTACCCCCAAGACTGATCCAGACCCAACTTGCTGCAGGCCTCTAACCCAGGCCAGTTTGAAAGTGACAGTGACGTGCTGTGGCAACGGGCGCAGCTGCCAGATACGGTCTTCCACCATGGCCGTGTGGGCATCAACACCGACCGGCCAGATGAGGCATTGGTTGTCCACGGCAACGTGAAGGTTATGGGGTCTCTGATGCACCCTTCCGATCTGCGGGCCAAGGAGCACGTGCAGGAGGTAGGTACAAGGTCCTGGCTGAGGGACAGTGCTGTGGGTGATGAGTAGGACCGCTGGGAAGGACCAGGACACTGGGGTAGGGGTGGGGAGGCTGGCTTTGTGCTTCTGGATCAGGGTCTCCCTTCCGCACTGCGGCCCTTGAGGCCTGCCCTGCGTGACTGCAGGAGGGGAGGAGGGTTCAGTCTTGGCCCTATCCCCTGGTAGGTGGACACCACCGAGCAGCTGAAGAGGATCTCTCGGATGCGGCTGGTACACTACAGATACAAGCCTGAGTTCGCTGCTAGCGCGGGCATTGAAGCCACTGCACCGGAGACAGGTAGAGATGTCCCTGTGTCCCTAAGCTCTGGCCAGTCTGTCCTGTCTCCTGGAATCTGTTCCTAGATATTCCTGCATTGACCTGGAGCTCCACCCTCTGAAATATTGACCCTTTGGGGTCCTGTACCTCTGCTATTGGGATATCATTGCTTCCCACGTCCTTGAATCCCTATCCCCGGACAGCCTAAGAGTTGCTTGGCCTCGTCTTTATCATACAGCATTTAGAGATTCTGCATCCTCTTAGAATCCCATCTCCCTCTTCTGAGATTCCCCTAGGAACCTACCCATCCAACACATCCCACATCTTGAGCCTGGGAACTTCTAAGCTATGAACGGTTATCTGAGAAAGTCCTACTCCAGGGCTCCTTAAAACTCAATTCTCAGGCACTTCTCCAAAAAGCTATGAGCAGGACCCCCAACCACACACCCCTGGCTTGTCCCTCCCCAGGTGTCATCGCCCAGGAAGTGAAGGAGATCCTGCCTGAAGCTGTGAAGGACACAGGGGATGTAGTCTTTGCCAATGGGAAAACCATAGAGAACTTCCTTGTAGTGAACAAGGTCAGTTATGGGGAACAGAATGAGGCTCTGGGTCAGAGGGCCTGGCCAGCTGGTGGTCCTGGCTGGTAGATGGAAGAAGGGACAGCTTTCCTCCTAGTACCTCCAAGAATCCCTCCCCACCATGCAGGAGGAGGCCAGTGTTGAAGATGGAGAGGCAAGCTAACTACTGGAGGCTGCCTGGGACAGGGCAAGGCAAATCCGACTGAGGTTGCTCTCCTACCCCCATCAATTAAAAAAGGGTAGCAAGATGTGTCACCTTATTGTCTCAAGGCTCAAAGATGTGGTTTATTATGAAGGTGACATTTGTATTTAGTGACACAAACCTAGTATACATGTACTTAGAAACATCACGTGACATATTTTAACCTACTCAAGGGAGTAGGTCCAAGGGATGGAGCTCTGACTTGAGGGAGGCAAGGCTGTGTAGGTATACACTTAGCCTAGACTGGAGGCAGCAGATATGCCGTGTGAACCAGAATTTAGCTAGAGCAGAGGCCACCCTCAGGCAGGACTATTTCTAGGGCCTCCGTTGGCTGTGGAGAATGGGGATTCTGCTCCTGCCCCGATCCGATGATCCACACTGTAGCTTGGAAGCTTCTTGGGCCGATCAATGGTGCCCTAAGGCTGTTGTTGCCTGGGACAGGAGCGAATCTTCATGGAGAATGTGGGGGCTGTGAAGGAGTTATGCAAACTGACAGACAACCTAGAGACTCGCATTGATGAGTTGGAGCGATGGAGCCACAAGCTGGCCAAGCTACGGCGCCTTGACAGCCTCAAGTCAACTGGCAGCTCAGGCGCTTTCAGGTGCGGGCGCCAGGCAGGCGGGGACTAGGGGAGGGGAAGAAAGCGGTGGGTGGGATGAAGGAGGGAGGTGGGGCAGGAGAGACCTCCTTCTAGAAAGCATCCTGATCCTTGTCCTCTTACTGCAGCCATGCAGGGAGCCAGTTTAGCCGGGCAGGCAGTGTCCCCCACAAAAAGAGGCCCCCTAAACTGGCCAATAAGGTGAGGCTTCCTGGTCTCGCCTGGCGTTCCTTTCCCAGCTTGCACCACCCCAACCTCACCGACTCCAGCTCTAACCCTTCCCTTCTCCCCTCTTGACCTTGTAGCCCTTCCAGCCCTCTTCTGCTTCCTCTCCTTCAGACCATGGGGATGGGGGTGGGGTGGGGATTGAGCAAGGAAGTACGCATCCTAAGTCCATCCACCATCTTCTGCTGTGTTCTTTCTTTCCTCTTGGTCCCCAGTCATCGCCAGCGGTCCCAGACCAGGCCTGCATCAGTCAGCGTTTTCTGCAGGGAACTATCATAGCTCTGGTGGTGGTCATGGCCTTCAGGTGACTTGTCCTCTCAGGTTCTGGGGAGGCTGCTTTAGAAAAGAGAGCTACCCAGTGAGTCAGATGTGCCTGGGGTCCAGGCTCTGGAGTTGGGGGAGGAAAATGAGCTGGGGATCAAGCAGCTGAGATCAGGGAAAGTGGGCTGCCTAGTCTGTCTCCCCCTCCAGGGTCTGGGAAGGCCACAGAGCCTGCCGTAGAGAAACAGTGTTGGGTGGTGGCTTGCATTCAGACAGTGACACTTTTCTGTGGCTCCCAGCGTGGTGTCTATGTCCACACTGTATGTGCTGAGCCTGCGCTCTGAAGAGGACCTGGTGGATGCTGATGGGTATGTCCATGGAGATGGCGCTATTGTTAAGCCCTCAGGCCCGGTGGGTGGGACTGATGGAGGGTGGCTTGGGTCAGAGGAACCAGGGAAGCTTGCTCTCTAATGGGGTTCAGTCTTAGACTTATGGCCTGTTGAGGTGGTGGTGGTGGGTCTCCTGGATGGTGGGTGCTTCCTACAGGCCCCTTCTGGGCCTGCTCAGTATTCCTTCAGTATCTGTCTGGAGGACCCTTGTAGGAAGGAGGGCAGTGCAGGGAAGGAAGACCAGAGCAGGATCTTTGGCTCTGTCACTGTCACACCCCAGCTCCTGGGGTTACCTCTGACTGTGTCTTTTTCTCTCTCCTCCCCTGTATCTGTTTCCCTCCTGGTCTTTCTGTTGTCTCCTAGTTCTCTTGCTGTGTCTACTTCCTGTCTTCTGGCCCTGCTTCGGCCCCAGCACCCTGGGGGGAGTGAGGCTATGTGCCCATGGTATGTCTAACCAAGCATCCCTCCCCACCTCCTGCTATACCCTTCTTCCTGCCTTTGTACCACATTCCTCCTCTCCACCAGCTCCTGCCCAGCCCTGCTTCTCTGGGACTCCCAGTCCCAACTCCAAGGCTCCCTCAGTGCCTCTGAGCTCAGCCCACCCTTTCTTAGCAGGTCCAGCCAGAGCTTCGGGACCACACAGCTCCGACAGTCCTCCATGACCACCGGACTACCAAGCACACAGCCCTCTTTGCTGCTGGGTGTGTGTCTGGAGGGATAGGGTGGGGCCGGTGGCTGGGTGTGCGGCTCCAGTGTCCTCCTCAGCTCATCGAGCTTCTGGCTTCCTCAGTTACCAATTCAGCCTCGGGTCCAGCTCTCCGTGCCTTGGACCTGTGCTCCAGCCAGCCCTGCCCGATTGTCTGCTGCTCTCCTCCCGTCTCCAGTCCTGCTACAGATCCTGCCCTTGGTCCCACTCTAACTCCTACTCCAAGCCCCAGCTCTAACCCCAAGCACTCAGGTATGGATGTTTTGGGGGTTGGGCCAGGGTAGGCAGGGGTGTTTGGTATTATTTTTATCCAGAGAAAGGCCCCAGAGAGAAGGCAGGAGGGACTTCTTTCTGAAGAAGTTTGGGACGTCACCCCCACAGGAACCAGAAAACACATGAAGGCTCACAGAAATCTGGGACAGGAGGCAGCTGGCTTCCTTTTTCTTAGCTATCCTTGCTTCTGTCCGTAGGCCCTGGCCAGATGGCCCCACTGCCAGTCACCAACATCAAAGCCAAATCCTGGGGCATCTCAGCTAATGGCATCAGCTATTCCAAGCATCCCAAGAGCCTGGAACCTCTGGCCAGTCCTGTGGTCCCCTTTCCTGGAGGGCAGAGCAAGACCAAGAACAGCCCCAGCTTCAATCTCCAAAGTCGCACCCGCAGAGGAGCCCTGCAACCCAGCCCAAGCCCTGCCCGATTCACACAGACCCAGGGCCAGCTAGGTATTTGACTCTCAGCCCGGCCTATCCAGGCCCATTGTCCAGGGCCCATTTCAGCCTGGTCACACGGCTTCCTGAGCACAGAATTGTTAGTCAGCAGACATTAGGAATTGGGCCTCACATAGATCATGTCATTTAATCCTCACTACTTGGCAGGGGAGAGATCTCAGAAGTTAAGGCACAAAGGCCAGAATGTGTCAGGCATGGTGGCCCACACTTGCAATTCCAGTGGTAGCAAGATGGAGGTGGAGACAGGCAGATTCCTTGGGCTCCGTGGACAGCTAGCCTAGCCTGTTTGATCCAGCTCCAGGTAATGAGATAACCTTGTCTCAGACAGAAGGAAGAAAGCTCTGGTTCAGAAGAGGAACTGGAGACTTATTAAAGGGTCATAACCAGCCCATCAGCCATCCAGCTAAACTTCTGTCGCTAGTTTGCCAAATTCCAGATTACATCTACTTCCCCTCTGTCAGGGTGGGGAAGGTGATGTTCTAGGACCTCAACCTCAAGTCTTTGATTTCTACCAAGATAGAACTTTTTTTTTTAGCATAGATGTGTTTTTTTTTTTCCAGGCTGACTTGTTTGTGTTCTCTGGCCTCCTGGCAGCCGTAGCCAATGTCTCTGTGCTAAGATGTGGGCTTCCTCCCTTTGGCTTTGTGGCTTAGCAAAGAGAAACCTAGAACGTATGGTTTGTGAAGACAGATGATCAAACTGGTGGGGCAACTCCAAGGGGTGGAAGCTTGCCTCAACTCCATGGGTGCTTGAGATAAGCGTGGCTCCACCTGAGTGTGCACAGGTGAAGACACCTCAGAGTGATGGGTCCCCAGGAATAGGGAGGGAACATAGTCTAGGAGGACCAAGGAAGGAGGCAACCAGGGCAGGCTTCCCAGAAGAGGTGACATTGAGCTATCTTTGAAAGACATCTGGTAGCTTCACAGGGTGTTCTGGGTGCTGCTGCATACCTTGAGTTTGTACCTTAAAGAGCTGAAAATGTACCAGGTCAAGTAAATGTTGAGAGGCTGGTGGCCATAGCTTCCCATTTCCGGGGTAAAGGACTAGGCGGTAGCGAGATGAGGCAGGCCTGAGGTAGTGAGATGAGGCAGGCCTGAGGTAGCGAGATGAGGCAGGCCTGAGGTAGCGAGATGAGGCAGGCCTGAGGTAGTGAGATGAGGCAGGCCTGAGGTAGTGAGATGAGGCAGGCCTGAGGTAGTGAGATGAGGCAGGCCTGTGGTAGCGAGATGAGGCAGGCCTGAGGTAGCGAGATGAGGCAGGCCTGAGGTAGTGAGATGAGGCAGGCCTGAGGTAGTGAGATGAGGCAGGCCTGAGGTAGCGAGATGAGGCAGGCCTGAGGTAGCGAGATGAGGCAGGCCTGAGGTAGTGAGATGAGGCAGGCCTGAGGTAGCGAGATGAGGCAGGCCTGAGGTAGTGAGATGAGGCAGGCCTGAGGTAGTGAGATGAGGCAGGCCTGAGGTAGTGAGATGAACAAGTCACCTCTTCTCCAAACTCAACGTTACACCTCAGCAGTGAGCTGGCTCGGTGTCAGCCACATGCTGGGGGCCGCCCGGGCTGTGTGTTCTGTACTACCCTTTCATGGCTGGTTTCTGCTGCCACAGCGACAATTGCTGAGCCCAGGGCTGAGAAAGAAATGTGGAGAAGGCTCTCCACTTGCTTCTGAGTGTCTTGGTTTTATGAAAGAGGCAGCTCTCAGGTTCGTGAGAACTAGCTGGTCCGAGAGCTGCCGGGAGAGGGGTGTGGTGTGATCCTGTTGTGAGGGTCTGGAGAGAAGAATTCTTGCTTGCCCCAAGGTGTGAAAGTCCCAAGGGTGATGCCATTTGGCATCTACCTTTTTCCCTTTCTCACTGCCCCAACAGCCTCTCTTCTTCCAGACCCAGCGCCATCCCTGACCTCCATCCAGCTGCTGGAGAATTCCATGCCTATCACTTCTCAGTACTGTGTGCCAGAAGATGCTTGCAGGTACAGTGGGCTCCCTCTTGTCACTGCAAGGAGGGCCCCTCAGGTGCCATGAGCCCAAACCGTTTGGATGCTCAGATCTTGGCCCTCTGGGGAGGAACTTTTCCCGTAAGTCTGGGCAGTCCCTTTCCTCATTTCCTCGGGCTTCAGTATAGCATGAGGCTGAGGAGGAGAGAGGGAGACCGGCAAAGTGGCCTTGCTTAGGTACCATCTTTGCCCCTTTAGGCTTGGCAACTTCACCTACCACATCCCTGTCAGCAGCAGCACACCACTGCACCTCAGCCTGACCCTGCAGATGAAGTGAGTGCTGGTGTGTGGGTGTGTATGGGGGACCATGTGGAAGCCCTCAGAAAAGTGAAAGCTAAGTGCTTATTAAATTTATTACGTGGAGGGTCCAGGCTACCTGGAGGACTGGAGGGGACACTGCAGCTTGGGGTTCAGTAGCATGGGACTGTGGGAGAGGTTTCCTCCATCCCAAGCCCTGGACTATTATTCTATGTGGTCCTCAGGCTGTGAAGATACAGCTTGTCTCAGGTGGGGCTGGGCTGGGTGGGACAAGGACATGGGGGAGCTACAGCTACTCAAATGGGAACCCACCTATTCCCTAGTTCCTCCACCCCTGTGTCCGTGGTACTGTGCAGCCTGACATCAGAGGAGGAGCCCTGTGAGGAGGGAGGCTTTTTGCAGAGGTTCCACCCGCATCAGGACACCCAGGTAGGGGTAGGTGGGAAGCTGTGGGCTGCCCAGCTCTCAGACCTTCCTCTTCTGGATAGTGATCACCAAATGATGGGAAGCAGAGGATAAGCATGTCTGCTGGGACACAGACAGCTGGGCTGCTGTGTCTGGGGGAGGGGGCGTGCATGTCAGTCTTCACTCATCCATTCTCTGATAGGTATCTGCATGGTACCTGTGACAGTGCTCAGGGAGGAGAGTTTATGAGGGCTGATCTGGGATGAGCACGGTGCCCACTGCAGGCAGAGCTGAGCTCTCCTCTTCACTCCCCAGCCCTCACACTCAGGGCAGGCCAGTGATTGACAGATGGTGCTAGAAGAGACCTGGGCTCCAGGTAGAAGGACAGCTTGGGGTTCTGTTGCTGCTCACTTGTTTAAGTATCTGTTGAGGCCTCTTGTCTCTTTCCCTGTGCTTCCAAGACCCTGTTCTCCAGAGAGGAAGAGAAGACAGGCATAAAACCCCGTGAGCAGAGACAGGAGGAGTTCAGGGTCATAAGGGAGGAGACTCATGGCCTTATAGGAAGGGATGGTTAAGGACAGAGGGACAGCAAGCCAGTGAGTCACTTTCAGCTGTGGTGCTCTGGTCTACACCCACACAACAGAGGCCAAGTCAAAGCCTGAGCTAAGGCAGATAAGCTGTGTCGCTGCCTACCTCACACTCCACCAGTACATAGTGACAGAGAGCCGTGAAGACCTGCATTTGAACCCAGCTCTGCCATATATGCATTTTGAAGGAGACAAGCGGCTGCAGATGGTAGCAGCACCTCTGCTTGCATTGCCCTGTGGTCATGGGCACCGTTAATGAGACACTCGCACAGCCTAGAGCACAAGACAAAGGGAGGCCTTAGCTCGGGAAGGCAGTCTGCAGAGGGTGGCTACCCTTGCTCTCAAAGTGCAGCGTGTTCACCCCTGGGCTGTGATGGTCATGCGGAGAGGACAATGCTGGTTAGGACAAGGCTGCCCTGACCTCTGTCTTCCCTGTCTCTCTAGGGCACCTCTCATCAGTGGCCAGTAACCATCCTGTCCTTCCGTGAGTTCACATACCACTTCCGGGTGACATTGCTGGTGAGCACACAGGCCCACAGAGGCTGAGGGCACTTCTAGGCAGTGTGGGGCTTGGGAGAGGAGTAAGGGCTTTGCAAAACATGGTAGGGCTTGGGACGACCATCTTACCCATCCTCATTTCCCTTTCATATAGGGTCAGGCCAACTGTAGCTCAGAGGCCATCGTTCAGCCAGCCACAGACTACTACTTCCACTTCTACCGCCTGTGTGACTGAGCTGCCTCCTGAGGCAGTGCCACAGCCGGGACTGGAGTCCCTGGGCCCTCAACACTGGATGCAAATGTGTTACACTGGAGCCTGCTGCAGGCCAGCTCTCTGCTCTTCACTGCTTCCCTTGATTGGGAAGACTGGAAGTCCTTACACTGGAGTTGCTGGGCCAACTGGTCACCCTCACACAGCACAGAGGGGGCTAGAGGGAACAGCCTCCTGGGTCTTCCTTCTGGTCATCTCCTTGGGGCAGCACAGGACCACTTCATGGCTGTCTAGTTATGGTCCCTGGAGGGCTATTTGCCCACCTTCACTCTCCCTGCCTTCCCTTCTGAGTTGTGGTAGAGCGAAGACCCACGGGGGTTGGACCCAGACCTCTTAACACCTGGCTGGACCCCATGAGTCCCTGCAGAGTCAATAACTCACCCGTTATGCTGTTCCCAGGAGGGACAGCTTGGTAGTAACTTTCTGGGGTTTGACTGTTACACTAGACATGGATTTCTAAGCTTTAAGTACGGTTGGTTTAGGAGAGTTTTCCTTGGGAGAGCTAGCCTGTAGTCAGGGCTAGCTCTGGATGGCTGGAGAAGCTGACCTTGTGCCTTAAGTCTACTAGTGCCTAATGGAGCCACCCTCATAGGGCTGAACCAGTGGGGCTGATGGGCCAGGTCAGCCTTGGACCCTTGATCCTGGAGGACCCTGGAAGGGGTGGTTCCCTGTAAGCTTCCAAGATCTATGTTCCTGGGAGTTTCCCAAACTCATGATGGAGTTGGTGACAAGAGCAGAGGAGCAGGAATCCCTGCAAGCAGTAGACTGGTTTCCACTGGAGGGTGAATGCAGATACCTTTTATTAATGGTATACTTACTAAATGCACTTAAACCAGGCACCAAGGAGTAGGGCAGAACTGGAAAGCTGAGTGGGCCTCAGTGTGGAGAGGTACTAGTAGTGGACAGGACTTTCATGGCTTGGGTCCATGCTCCTCCCACACCCAAAAAGAGTGGTGGGTTTGAGTTTGGAGGTTTTACTCAAGTGACAGCTTCAGCATTTCTTGGTAGCACCTACAGCATTCTGATTACATGTAGGTTCCTGGAAGGAGTGTGGCAATCATTTAGCTGCATGTCATAGATTCAGCAGTGGGAAAGGGTACTGCTCTGACCCTATGTATTCTGACCCTTTGGAAACCAGGCCCTGCTTTTTCCAAGCCTCCCATTCTGAGCTCTAAATGGAAGGCCTTTCTAAGGGGGAGCTAAGTTTGGGAAGCCTATGAACTGTGGGTCCTGCCAAGGATCTCAAAGCACTTATCCTCAGGATAGGGAAATAGCAGGGACGCCTTGTCCCCAAGATTTCTCTCCAACTTGGCTCCATTCCTACATTCTGCCATAGGAATCACAACTCCCCACATCAGGCCATGCTTGCCTAAGACCTTGTTCTGTTCTCCCACAAGGCCATCCTTCCCACAGTACCTTAAGATTGCCCAGCCTCCCTGCTCTAGTGGCTGGGGCTCCCTTACCAGAGGGGCAAGTGTGGCCCCTCAGTCCTTAACTGGAAAGTGACCCTCTTCTACCCCCTGGAGTCCATCTGGACAGAGCCAGCCTGAGGCCCACGGGCAGCTGCCTGTTTACATGCCTGGGAAGAGGTCCTCAGTGTGAGTTGGGGTCAAACTTGGGCTCCAAGCTGCTTGAGGGGGTCAACCTTGGACCAAAGTTGCCTTAAGCCCCAAGTATAAAAGAGCTTAGGGGAAGGTGTAAGGGCCACAGGCTGGAAGCTGACAGCCTAGCAGGCATTACCTTCCTCTCTTCTGCTGTGTTCCTATAGCCACTGGGCTAATCTCCCCCTTGCTTTAGGCTGTATATAGCCCCCCCCACCCCCCAGCACAGATCCCTGCCCATGCTGTTCCCCTTAGCACCCTGCCTGTTCATAGAGCTAACTCCCCATTTTCTCCGTGAGCTCTGACTCCTATTTATCATATACTGACTCTGAGGAAGGCAGAGAGGTGCCACTTGGCCTACTTGCTTCCTGTCCCCAAACCAGTCCTTTTCTTCTGAAGTAAATATACATATATAAATAAATGTATAAATACTGCTTTGTATCTGCACTTGCCTCTGGCATCTTCTTGAGATTGTTCTGGTGGGAGCCATCTCAGAACAAGGTGACCTGGAATTCCTTGCCACCACACAAAAGGACTAGAGAGCTACTCCCTATCTTTACACCTCTCATCCTTGGACTTGGGTTGACCATATACACACACCTAAAAAAACTTCCCCATGCACCTGCCACTGCCCACCTAGAAAGAATCCATCTAAGGGAACAGGCTGCCCTAGGGGACCCTAGCTCAACAACGCAGAAGTAGGCATGGACCCTTCCTATCCACAGTAAGCCTTAAACTAATGATAATATGACACTGCTACACAGCCCTTGCCCCCACGGGGAGGACACAAAATTTCTATTATCAGGCACTGATGAAAGGCAGCTAGAAACTGGAAAAGGTAGGACTTCAACAGTCAAGGAAACCCCAGTTCCCTCCCCTAAGAATGGACATGAGGCAGGCCTGTCACACATCTGCCTTTATTGTAAACAGCAGGTGGGACATGTAGCAATGGTAAAAAATTAATTTACAAAAGCAGAGACTTGGTGAGCTGCCTGGTGTATACCTGGAAGAGGAGAGCAGAATTAAGAATGAGTCCAGTGTCCTTTCACATTCCCTCCCTGTAACCCTAGGCCCCTTGAGCAAGGACTGTACAAGAGCCAACAGGAATGGTCACTGAGGATGGGTTACCAGAACTGACTTCAGTGACCTGTTTTAAGTCCCAGTTCCTTTCCAAGTCATTTGTGTATGACTTCAAAGAATGCAGATATAAAACCATAGGTAGCCTTCACCCACATCCCTACCAAGTACACCCCAAAGCTTGAGTGAGCCCTTGAGTACATGGAGAACTCAGAATGGACACACCAAGTCACACTTGGCTCAAATCCCCATGAACTATATAGTCTTGCATGGAGAGAGAGGACCCGTTGATATGGCTCTACGAGGCTTCTTCAGACATGTACCATCTTGTCACAGCTCTTACCCTTGGAGACTCATACGTAGATGCCAACCCAGAGCAGGAGGAAGAGGACTCCAAAGCCCATGAAGAGTGAGGCCACCAAGGAGATGAGGAGCTCTTTGTAAATATCTCGTGTGTACTTGGTAGAGGTGACCTCGTAACTAGGTAGAACTGCTAAGGAGAAGCAAAGATGGACTACAGTGCAGGAGCTGTCTCTGATTACCTTTCACGGGGAACAACAGGCTAAGGGATTCCTGGGAGGCTTGTCTAGCTTGATGCAGCCAGGCAGAGGGGACCAAGAAATGGCATGGACTCTGGTGCTCCACACTGTACCTCTGACATCCACGAGGGAAAGAAGCCCACAGTACTTAGGCCAATCGCCTCTAGTCATGTATGGCTCGTGGTACAGCTGGGACTAGGTGCCAGACTCCTGACACGTGAACACTTCACCTTTCTGCCGGGTGGAGTTGTATATTCCTGTGATCCCAGCACTCTCCAGAGGCAGATGGACCCCATGAGTTTGACATCAGCCATGTCTGCACTGTGTGACCCTCCCTCTCTCAAAACAAGACCAAACCAAACCCCCAAATACCAATGAACCACCTATTGAACCTCAGTTCTCGCTTCCATGGTCACTAATTCTGCCCCCTGGCTGCAAATAAAGGATACACGAAGAACCAGGCAGTGAAGAACATGCCGATGGCCAGAAGTACCACAGTCAGGTGAGGGAAGACAGCCGGGTTCACTGGGCTGGTATACCTACTCATGGCTTCGAGCTCCTAAGGAAGAAAGCAGGTCCATCTTAGTTTCAATCTGGGGAAACCTTGGAGCAGATGTGTACTGCTGAGAACTCCTTCAAGTGAGTCACTATGGAAATTACAATCATTTTGGCTGTGTGTGTTAATACCTTTATTTACTCTGTGTATATGTGTGCGTTTAGGTACCAATGAGTGCATTTTGAGTGTAATTTGTCAGAGGACAAATTACAAGAATTGATTTTCTCCTTCCACCATGTGGGTCCTGGGGACTGACCCCAAGTCACCAGGTTTGAAAGTAGGTGCATTTACCTGCCATTTTGCAGGTCACTCCTCATCTCCTTTCCCGTTTTTTTTTTTTTTTTAAATTTGGATAGACGTTAGAGGACAACTTTCTGAGAGATGCCTTCTGCCATGCTTGAGGCAAGGTCTCTTTGGTTTTTGGTCACTGTAACAAGCATTATAGGTTAACCAGCCCTAAGGCTTCTGGGCGTTTCTCCTGCGTCCATTTTCCATCTTGCAGTGTGTGAGTTCTGGGATTACCACATCTGGCTTTTGTTTGTTTTTGAGACAGGGTTTCTCTGGGTAGCTTTGACTGTCCTAGAACTCACTCTATAGACCAGGTTGGCCCCAAACTCACAGAGTTCTGACTGCCTCTGCCTTCTGAATGCTGGGATTAAAGGCATGCACCACCATCGCCTGGCCACATCTGGATTTTAAAAAGTAATGTGGGTTCTAGGATCCAACTCAGGCTATCAGGCTTGCACACCAAACCCTTTGCCCATGAGCCATCTCCTAGCTCTACATCACATCTTAAAAGTAGGGACGTGGCAGGCTTTGTGGTAGAACATTTGCCTAGCATGCACGAAGTCTTAAATGTGACCCCCAGCACTGGGAAGTAAAACAAACAACAATAACAACAAAGAATGGCAGCAGCCACTTTCAGTGAGATAAGAGCAGCTAAGAGTCAGAGGATAATGGCTCATAGGGGTTTCTAGCTAATGACCACTATGTAAGTCATGGATCTGTCTGGGGGAAGACACCTAAAGAAAAAGCTTGCCCACAATTTCCACTGCTTTTGGATCTGTGTCCAGACTCTAAGCTGTTAATTTGTACAGGAAGCTGGAGCCTAGACTAGTACAGACAGCTCAAATTCTAATTTAGAAGTACTGTTTTTCATTGCCTTAGGAGGGAGCCACGGGGATCTCCTGGCAGAAGACAATTGGGATAATTCTGGCCCTACTGAATCATCAGTCTGAGTTAAGTAGTTATAACACTATTTGTGTCACAGGGCTGATGCATGATTGGAGGAAGATGAATGTTGACACATCTAGTTTACTGCCCAGCACAGAGTAACTGCTCAATAGGTATTTGTTTCCTTCCTAAAGTTGCAGAGAAGACGATGAGACAATCCCTGTGAAAGGGCTATAAACTTAAAGTTCTGTACAAATGTTAACTTCCATTGTCACTCTCTAGCCAATGTTTCTAAAGTCCAGAACATAACAACTCCAGAGAAGTAGACTGAGCCCATTGTTCTAGGAGACACAGGAATTCAATTCAGTAAACAATTATGTCCCCCTTCCCCCCTAAAAGAGCCAAGGACAATCGCTGCCATTTATGGAACCTCCAAATGCAGGCCCAGTGTTGGGCAACAGGAATACAAAGACGAATAGACATCATCCCAGAACTAGATGCATGTCAGATGGTGGTCACTAGGAGGCGTGGCAGATTAAAAAAAAGAAGTCTAGGAAACGTGGCAAGAGGTGTGTACAGACTGAGAGCTCCCAGAAGACAGACAAGTACCTATGAGAGTTATAAGTGTTTTACCAGGAAATGATATTTATACAAGGGCCTTGCGGGATAAGTAAGATTTCAGCAAGGGAATCCTTCCAGTTAGAGATAACTGATCATAAGAAAGAGAAATAAAAGCGCGAAGGTTTTCAAAGTGCACCCTGTGACCTTCAGACTTATAGTCAACAACATCATAAGCACATTGTGATGGAAACCTCAGCCTGAGGAATACACGGTAAGGGGCTTGCTTTCCCGTTCCTAACTCAAACTAGAGTTTCAGCGGCGTCCCACCCACCGGGCACTCCATACTGAGGCCTCCGCGGAAGAACGCGGTGAGGACCGGGCACACAAGAGCCCTAGGTCCTGGCCCACAGCACTGTCCGTTAACTCCCATCATCTCACCATTTTGCCCCGCACAGGATAAACCACCGATCCGCCACCGGAAGAACACGTCGGCAGGAGCAAGCGCACTGAGCAACAGGAAAAGGATGTGGTCCCTTGCGCGTGGCATTGTGGGACTTGTAGTCCCATGTTCTCAGGAGTAACGGGAACTAGGACTATACGGACCTGATGTGAGTAGCATGGAGTCGGACTGTGGGAAAGGGTGGTGTGAAGTTTAGGTTTTAATTCATTTTTTCCCAGAAAGAATGCCCACTATGAAAGCTGCTATCGGACCTGGTGGGACATGCACTACACTTCCCAGGAGGCTGTTCGCGCCTGGCAGATCACGTGACGAGAGCGCGGGCTTTGGAAGGCGGCGAAGCTGGGAACGATACCGGCTCGACACTGAAAGAACCGGCTCGGGACTGTCCAGAGAACGCTGTGGACTCCAAACCACTGCTAGCTGCTTAAGGCTCGTGCACTCGAGACGGGGTGAGGTCTCGCGGAAGCGTCTCTGAGAGCGGCAGAGCCGCGGGAACAGCACCGGGCAGCCCGGGCTTGGGCCATTCGCTCTGCTCCGAACATTCCTCTTCGCTGGTAGGAAGAAGGTAGTACCCTCCTTCCAGTGAGGACTCAGACCAGAGCGTGTTCATCCTAGGGAGGAGTATGGAGCGGGGAAGTTCTGTGCCTTTAAGGAAATGGGTTCATGTTCTGCTGACATCCAGAGACAGTGTGCTTTCTTGTATTTCTGGCTGAGGCTGGTGTTGGGAAAGTCCCAAGGACATTTCTGGTGAAGGGAAGTCTGGAAGATTCCGCAGAACAGTGGGGCCCAGTTAATACGGTGATTAATCAGTAGGCCTCTGGGGAGTGGGGAGCAGGGGAACTAGGTGTGTTTTTATCCTGCCTGCAGCCATTTCATTTAAGGCTTTGCTATCTGGAAGGTCCTGTGGAGGCGGGACTGAGACTATCAGGACAGAACAGGTTTCCCTCTGTGTGACATGATGGGTGGTAATATCCTGTGTTCATTCTAGCATCGTAGTGAGGTGTGAACCATACGGTTGACTAGGGAACATGGCACGGCATCTGGGGATGTGTGTATTCCATCTGGTGTTTTGGTTGACCGGTTCTGCAAGGCAGAAATGGTTATTATTCTTATTTAACAACTCAGAAGTGACTTGTGTTACACAATCTTGAAGATGTAGAGCACTTGCTAGCACGAGTGAGGGCTCTAGCTCAGTCCCCATTGTTATACCCACACACAGAACACCAGATTCAAGGATGAGTTTTTTATTTGATTTCTGGTCTGAGGATTCAACATGGGACTTCACGCATGCTAGGCAAGCCACTGTACCAGGGAGAGCTACAGTCTTTAGCCCTAAGGCTGAGTTTTTGCTGCTTGTATTCTTAGAGGAACCACAGTAATACGAACCAAGAAGAAGTAAGGAAGGAGGGCAAGAAGAAGACCGAAGAGAGAGGCAGGCCTTTTCACTAGGCTTCTGTGCTATACAAGTAACGTGTGCTGAGGTGTTTGTAGTCAGGAAGGGACTATACAGGGTCACTTGGGCTTCAGAAAAGACACAGTGAAGTAAGACTGGGAACAAATTAGAACGATTGACAGGACTTTCTTATGGTGTGAACACACTAACATTGGGTGAGCAAGATAACCTTAATAAATTGCATATTAGAAAATCCTTTTATTGTATACATTTAACACATTAATATGACTTGACTGATACAATGCAGATATTTTTGTTTAAAATGGATTCTCTTTCCCAACTTAATTTTCTGTTTGTTTTTTTTTTTTTTTTATTTATTATATGTAAGTACACTGTAGCTGTCTTCAGACACTCCAGAAGAGGGCGCCAGATCTCGTTACGGATGGTTGTGAGCCACCATGTGGTTGCTGGGATTTGAACTCTGGACCTTCGGAAGAGCAGTCGGGTGCTCTTACCCACTGAGCCATCTCACCAGCCCTTCTGTTTGTTTTTGAGACAGGGTCTCAACTATGTAACTCGGGCTGGCCTGGGACTTGCTATGTAGACTAGGCTGGCCTCGAACTCAGAGATCCACTTGCCTGTGCCTTCCAGGTGCTGGGATTAAAGGCATGCACCATCACTCACAACTAGGTTTTTTTGTCCCCTAACCCCCCCCTTTTTTTCTTGAAAGTCCATTTAAAGAAAAATAATTAGATAAAAGGAAAATTAATGTTTTAATTGGAGGAGCCAAAAATTGTGAGGGTAGTTTTGAAAATGCTTCCCTAGGAGTAATTTGATGGAAGTACCACAGAAGTGCATGCAGTGTTGGACTGTGTGAATCCAGCATGCCAGTCCTCAATTCAGGATCTGTGGGAAGTCATGGCGTTCAGACTTAGAGGCGGGAAGAGAGTACAAAGAGGAGGACTTAAAACTCCTCTGGCATCCTGATAAAACAGACCCTCAAGTGCTAGGGGAGATGGGAAGGGAAGAGTAGCAGCAGTGAGGTGGCCACCTGGTCCTCATGCAGAGGTGTACTCCTCAGGTCTGCTGCATCGGTTAGACATCTGTGGAGAAGCAATAAATCAGACATAGTCATATTCGCATAGCCGGTACTTAGCTGCTCCTAAGGGCTCACGTCTGCCTTGATGATCTCAAGCTGACCCAAGCACTCTGTCTCTGTCTCCTTAATGCAGATTAAAGTTGAAGTCGCTTTGTGACAGATGGTGCCATGGCATTATTCAGAGCCCTTAAGTTATTCAAGAACAGCCCATGCCAGGCGTGGTAGCACACGCCTTTAATCCCAGCACTCGGGAGGCAGAGGCTCAGATTTCTGAGTTCAAGGCCAGCCTGGTCTACAGAGTAAGTTCCAGGACAGCCAGGGCTACACAGAGAAACCCTGTCTTGAAAAACCAAAAAACAAAAAAAGACCACCGCAGATCTCCTTCCTTGAAGCGCCCGAGCAGCTTCTGAGTCTCAGGAGGCCTGCTTGAGAATGGTGGATCTTGTTCACCTTTGCCTGCTTTGCTCTGCCGGCTTGGAGTCCTGCTGTGTCTCATGTTAAATTTGATGAAACATTAGACAGGTGAATGTTGCAATTTAAAACTTTTGTTCCTTTTGTATCCTCCAAGATCCTTCTCTTACTCTTCTTTCTTTGTTTTAGCCATTGCTCCTGTGCTACCATGGGAATTCAAGGCCTTGCCAAACTAATTGCTGATGTGGCCCCCAGTGCCATCCGTGAGAATGACATCAAGAGCTACTTTGGTCGCAAAGTGGCCATCGATGCCTCTATGAGCATCTACCAGTTCCTGATTGCTGTTCGTCAGGGTGGGGATGTGCTGCAGAACGAGGAGGGTGAGACCACCAGCCACCTGATGGGCATGTTCTACCGTACCATCCGAATGATGGAGAATGGCATCAAGCCTGTGTACGTCTTTGATGGCAAACCACCACAGCTGAAGTCAGGTGAGCTGGCCAAGCGCAGTGAGAGGCGCGCCGAGGCTGAGAAGCAACTGCAGCAGGCTCAGGAGGCTGGGATGGAGGAGGAGGTGGAGAAGTTCACCAAGCGGCTCGTGAAGGTCACCAAGCAACACAATGATGAGTGCAAACACCTGCTGAGCCTCATGGGCATCCCTTACCTTGATGCACCCAGCGAGGCAGAGGCCAGCTGTGCTGCCCTGGCAAAGGCTGGCAAAGTCTATGCTGCGGCCACAGAGGACATGGACTGCCTCACTTTTGGCAGCCCCGTGCTAATGCGACACTTAACTGCCAGTGAGGCCAAGAAGCTGCCCATCCAAGAGTTCCACCTGAGCCGCGTCCTGCAGGAGCTGGGTCTGAACCAGGAGCAGTTTGTGGATCTGTGCATCCTGCTGGGTAGCGACTACTGCGAGAGTATCCGTGGCATTGGGCCCAAGCGGGCTGTGGATCTCATCCAGAAGCATAAGAGCATCGAGGAGATCGTGAGGCGGCTCGACCCAAGCAAGTACCCTGTTCCAGAGAACTGGCTCCACAAGGAAGCCCAGCAGCTCTTCCTGGAGCCGGAAGTACTGGACCCAGAGTCTGTGGAGCTGAAGTGGAGCGAGCCAAATGAAGAAGAGTTGGTCAAATTTATGTGTGGTGAAAAGCAGTTTTCTGAAGAGCGAATTCGCAGTGGGGTCAAGCGGCTGAGTAAGAGCCGCCAGGGCAGCACCCAGGGACGCCTCGATGATTTCTTCAAGGTGACAGGCTCACTCTCCTCAGCTAAGCGCAAGGAGCCAGAACCCAAGGGGCCTGCTAAGAAGAAAGCAAAGACTGGGGGAGCGGGGAAGTTCCGAAAGGGAAAATAAACCTGTCCTTCCCCTCCACTGTCCCTTGACCCCAGGCTATCTGTTTTGTACCCTCGGCTGCAGCACATCCCTCTTGTCCCTCGTCTTGAGGAGAGAGAGTTCATTGCTTCCCAGCTCTGCCCTTCAGAGCTTTCCCTCTCTTGACCCTGTGGCAGGAAGGCCGTAGCTCTGCTTTTTCTCATTTTCAGCTCAGGCTCAAACCACTTTCTCAGGTTAATGGACACTGTAGTCATTGTTCTGTGCAACTGCTAGCAATGTTTTAAGGAAAAAGAAGATAAAGCAGGGAGATAGGATGGAGATAGTTTCCCAGCTGGCCCGCTGGTGGAGGAGAGGTGACTAGAAAATGACTGACTACTGCTCTTTCTAATTTCACTGTGCCCTGAAAGATGTCTATCAGCCTGGGATTCGCTGATGGAAGAACTACAAAGAGACAAGCAGAGAGGAGTCTGGCCGACAACAGATTTAGTACTGACCAGCTGATTTTGAGGGCAGAAATTTGAACTTGCTGCCTGCTGAGTCCAGTGGTTGTGCAGGGAGTGAGGAGATGGCAGTGGTTAAGTTTTGGTTTGTAGTTTTTTGTTTTTGTCTCTCCCCTCTCTAGTGTTGGGGATTGAACCCAGGGCAAAGGCATTAACTGTGCCCCTGACCTGTGGCTCCAAGTGATGTTCTGACGGCCTTTCTGAGGCAATCAATTGAATTGAGGTTTTGGGAGAAGAAACTGTTGTTCATAGGCTATTTCTATTTTAAAAGATGTGAAGAGAAAAAAAAAACAATAAAATTATAAAAGTGACCAGAATGTGTCTTTCTGAATGTTTGAAAACACCCTGAGTGCCTTAGTTTCCTGTAGAATAAATATAATGGTCTCCTTTCCCCCTCTAAAATCCCCAACAGCCTGGGATTGCCCTGGTAACAAGGGGTTAGTTTAGGACTGACCACAAGGTGGCGCTGTGCCCATGTAAGGTGGCCACAGCAGCCTTTTGTACTTAGGAGTTTGACTAGCTTGACTGGATTTCACACCTTCCACCATCTGTGAGATAAAGGAGTCCCCTGGAACAGCCTTGTAGTTTAGATAAACTATCTTACAACATCCAGGCAGTTTGGTAGGCCACTTGATAAACACTTGCTATTCAGAAACCTTGTTCCACCAGGTGGTGGTGGTGCACACATAGTCCCATCCCCATCACTCAGGTGACAGAGGCAGGTCAGTCTCCACGTTCAAGGTCACCCTGGTCTACAGAGCAAGTTCCAGACAGCCAGGGCTACACAAATCCTGTCTCCACAAACCTATAAAACAAGTAGGTAAATAAAAGAAGCCTTGTTCTTACTGAGATTTCAGGTGTCCAGGAAGAATGAACGTTTTTGAGCACTAGTACACTTAGGTTTTCCCAGAGAACAGAGAATGAGCTACGTATGTGTTAAAAGGAAATTCACTAAAGTGGCTTTCAGGGTATGGCCCTGATAGTCTATTAATTGGTATCCAACTAGAAAGTCAAGAATTCAGTAGTTTAGTCCACAAGGGATGTCTCAACTGTCTTCAATCTACATGAAGAATCCCAAAGAAGTAGGTTCTAATACCAGGGAAGGGATGTCTCAGCAAGAGGATGCCTGGGCAAGAAGCAAGTCTCCATGTCCTTTTGTGTAGGCTGCCACTAGAAGGGGTAGCCCAGAGTTAGGGGGAGTTTTCTACCTCCACACAAACTGGGCCAGCTGCTTGGGTTCTGGTTGCTTCCAGACATGGTCAAGTTGATAAGCCGTTATAACTAGTAAAGCTTAGTGGGGAGCCAGCCTGTGAGCTCTGATCTCACAATTGTGCTATTAACAGCACACAATTTACTTGAAAGGCCCTGACAACAGATTGAGTAGAAGACTAATAGTATGGGTCTTCAAGTCCTTTAAATTCCACTATATGGTGGGGGCAGGTGAGCGTGTGTGGAGGTCAAAGGGCAGCTTTCAGGGATCTTTTACCTGCCATGTCTTTGCACAATGATTTTTAATTTCCTCCCACCCCCAGCTGCTGTGCCTCCAACACACACAACACACACACTCAGGATCTCACTATGTATCCCTGGCTGGTCTGGAACTCAGAGCAGGAAGCCGTGAATTCATACTGTTTCCCAAATGAAGTCTTGGGTGAATGTAGACACTCTGTTTTATCCTGAGGGCAGAGCACTTATTTTGTTCTCTGCTCTCGCAGTTGATGAGTGGAACTGACTTTACCAGATTAAATTTGAGTTCTCCCCCCCCCCCATTCCATAATTTGATTCTAAATGTTCAGTGGCAATGAGCTGCGTGCCAAGGCTGCACTGCCTGAGTGCAATGGCCTCTTAGGGGCTTGTAGCCCATGATCGGCAAGCATTTAGAGGTCTGGCTTGCTTTTAAATTAGAACTTTGTAACCCTTTCTAATTGTTTTGATTTGTGCTTGGCCCTGTGAATGTTCTGATGTTTCACTCAGCTGAAGTTCAATAGTTAAGAGGCACTGCAGTTAAGAGACATGGCTCTGCAGTCTGATTGAGACAGTGTTGGCAAAGAGAAAGGCAAATGAGACTTATAGCTAAAACCATGCTGAAATTCAAAGTAGGTACGAAGGGAGAAATAATTCAAGATGGAAAGTTGAAGACTGAACGGTGAGATCTATGAGATCCGGCAGGAGTACCGCAGCAGTACAGTGTCTCTACAGATGGGCACCGGGATGAACCTGGCCTTGTCAGACCACCTTTATGTGGGAGTCACAGTCCTGCCCAGGTTATACAAGGGAACTGGCAGGGATTCATGTTCCCAAGGGAGCTGAGCTCACAGGTAGGAAGGGACTTAGCAGTAGCAGCAGGAATCTTGTATATATTTATGTGGGTTCATGTTCTTGCATGTTTGAATGTCAAAAAGGCCAGAGGGTCAGCAACTGTCTGCCTTAACCCTTAATCACGCCACCTTAGTTTTTACTGAATCTGAAGCATACCAACTTGCCTAAGGTGGTTGGCCAGCAAGCCCCAAGGATGCACCTCTGCTTACACTGGGTTATAGAGCTCCACACCTGGCTTTTACATGGGTCCTGGGGATCGGAACTTGGATAGGAAGTGCCTTACCAGCTGAGGCAGCTCCCCTTCTCTGCACCAGGGCATCGGGTTGGCATGTGCAGACAAGCAACTCGGATTTCAAATGAAGAACAACATTCTTTTGGTCCAAATTAAATTTTATTTTTTAGCTTCATCAGGATGTGGTAACAGCATTGGCACACACAGATACTGACATTAGGCTCAATTAAGTGAAAATGCCTGTGGACAGGAAGTCGGAAGATGAAGGTAATAAAGACAGACATGGAAGCTAGAGTTAAGTTTGGATATTCTGCCACTATCTACAATAGCAGAGGTGACTTTCCCTCTAACCCTGTTTTCTTATCTGTCAGTGGATTTGAGATGCCTCACTTTACCTCTGTAACATTCTGAGGCTTGTCACTCAATGTCCCCCGAGGCTATGCAAAAGCCATAGTGAAGGCTGAGGAGAGAAGGCCACAGTGGTTCAGATGCTCTGAAGACCTGGTCTTGGTACAACAGAGCTCACTGGTATTTGCCCAGACTGGCAGCTGAAGGCTCAAAGCCAGTGTGTGGGTTAGACAGACTGGTAGTGCCACCTCCTTACCCCAGGTGGCAGGGAACTGGCACGGGGAGGGATCTGCACCTATTTTGAAGAGAAGGAGCTAATAAAGGTAGCACTCTTTAATCCTGATTTTTCCTACGCAGCCTGTTTCAAACAGGATTTCAATCAGGGCCAACCACTGGGAAAGATCTGTGCTTTTCTGCAACCTGCCTGTCTCTACACCATACTCCAACATCCCTTAACACCCTCATCTTGACCACCTGCCATTTCTCCACAAACACGCACTGCACTTCGCTTCTTGAGGTTTTCTCTTCCCAGACAGGTGGTCATCATGCTTCCAGTAGAATCTCTTGAGCAGACAACAAAATAATGCCCATGGGTTTGGGGAACAAGAGCATAAAAGTGGACATACAGGTTAGGTCTCTCCGGGCATGTTCCTATGTTCTCCGGAACATATCTTTTACCAACCAGATTACAAAACCCTATTTTATTGTTAGACCGACACGCTTTGTCAGAAGTTACCCTAAATTTCTCTCCAGCATCCAGTAGAGTAAGACACTTGAACGAGTAGACAGAGGAGCTGCCTCACTGCAGCAGTGATGTTCACAGACCTTAGTGTTTCTAACCTTCCTGTTTGTGACATGGAACTGTGCTATACAATGCTGGAACGTGACATAGGGAACAGGGATTCTGAGTCTGCAGAGCCCTGGCACTCTGGTGGAAGCCTCAGTCACTTTTGTTGACGGCTGTTTTGTTGAACTTAGAATTACAGGCTGGGGAGCAAAAGGAAACTATGGGAGTCTTGTTCAGTAGGAGGGAAGACCTCAGTCTTTGTTTATGTTCTCCTTGGGGACCGATTAGAAGAGATGAATCAACAGAGTTTCAAAGGCCAGTATCTGCCATCCGTTTTGTCAAGAGCTAAGATCTAATGTTCTCTCTGGAACCTGGATGGAATGAGACCCAAGAATTGCGTGTGCCAGGATCTTCCAGGGCCAAATGCCTCCCAAACCACAGTCCTGGCTTTTGTCCTGCCTGCTTCTGAAACTGAAAAACAGCTTCTCCCAGCAGCCAGAGGCAGACACGGTCACACCCAGCCCTCAGCAGCAAGCTGTGCTCCTGGGCAGGGAGTTGTGCCAGGCCTCAGAATTCTATGCATGAATGCCCTCTTTCTAAATCATGTTCGAAGGAGTCGCACTGTTCCTCAGAGACTAACAAGGAGGGTGGAGAGTCAGATAGCCCAGTGAGATGGGCTCATACTTTACAAGAGGGGTTATCTAGTGTGGGGTCCCTACTTCATGCAGAGCTCTGTAGGTGCCACCATTTGTCCCCCTCCCCTGCCAAAGTAGAGAAGAAATAACAGTTTTGAATTCCTGCCTCAACAGCTCTCCCCTCCCTCAAGTTTGGTACCCAGAAGGCAAGGGGGAGGGGCGCAGATGTGAGTACGAATATCCGTGTTCCCTAACCTTTTAAACATTAGATTCATAGTGGCATTGTCCCTCCAACTCCTGCTTTGGCTCCTGGTGTCCTCTTCCTCCTCCATATGGAGGTCTGCTGCTGCTATTGGTGAAGGTAAGCATCCAACCAGAGTTGCCCTGACTCCTTCAGGGAGCTGTAGGGACAATAGGAGCAGATAGTGAGGGAGGCGGAGCCACCCACCTGCAGATAGGTCCCCTTGGCATGGCGGTGCCATTGCTGATGACCAGGAACCCACCCCACCCCAGGCCGCATGCTCATCACCGTGGCTTTCCTCCTCACTGCCAGCTTCCCAGGCTCATACTCACTAAACAATGTCCGCGAAGGCTGTGAGCAGGGGCTTGGACTCATACTTGATGCCGTACTTGGCGCACAGGGATTGCACGAGGGGTGCCACCTTGTGGTAGTTGTGCCGCGGCATGGTGGGGAAGAGGCTTAAGGGACAATATGAGTAGTTAGTGGCTTCTGCTTCTCTATCCATTCCCCACCTTTGCACCACCCCTGTTTCCTAGGTCTCTCTACTCACTGGTGTTCAATCTGGAAATTTAGGTGGCCACTGAACCAGTTGTTGAAGGCTGACTGGTGAACGTTGCAGGTTGCCTGCAGCTGGGGGAGAAAGTAGAGGGAGGGCAGGTCTCCATGTCAGAGTGCTGGGTCTTCCCTGGGGAGGCTGTGTGGAACTATTCCCCTATCTCTGGTCACCCCCTCAGTGGGAGAAGTCTCAAGATAACAAGGTTTGTCTGAGGAAACAACTTTGGCTATTTCTGTCCAGCACCTACCCTTTTCAGTAGCTGGGGGCATGTCCAGGTCTTCCAAGTGACTGTCCCTTACCTGGGTGGAGACCCAGTCCACATTCCGGTCGTGGTCGATGTGCATGGGGATATGGTTCATCTGTGTCACCCACACAAACCAGTTGCTTTCCAGGAACCTGTTGAATATGGCATATGGCCATAAGCAGTACAAGCCAAGCATGGGGTTCTTATTCCCCAGTTGCAACACCAGCCTGTGACTCTCCCGAGCCAATGCCCCAAATGACCCCCTGGGCTCCCGCACAGCCCGCGGACCCATCCGTCACCTGTACGTTCCCTGCCGACCTCTGCATCCTACCACATGTCCATACCTGACAATGAAGAAAAGGCCCAGGAAGCCTTTCAGCCCCAGCAGCGGCATGTAAGTGAAGAAGATGCGGGCATAGAAGCTCAGCATCCAGGCCAAGTCCTGCAGAGGGGATGGGTAAGTGGCACTGCCCTCAACATCCCCAGGGATGCCCCAGCCCCCTGCCTGTCCCTTCACAGAGGTCCCCCTCAGTCTCCCTGCCTACAGCAGCTCCTACCCTGTCTAAATGCTACTACACATTCCAGGACCAAGGCTCTGTCTAGGCCACTGTATCGACTGAAGCTCCGGGTCCTTTTCTGCAGTGAACCAAGCCCTACACTCGTTCCTCCAATACTTGAGTCCTTTACACTGAGATCAGTATCCGAGCTCACGCCTCAGTTCCCAGCTTGTCTGCTCAGAGCCTGTCTTCCCCAGGCCCTACATCTGAGACCAGTTGGAAAAGCAGGTCCGGCCAGACCCCTTTTGAGGATCTCCAAAGTCTCTTCCAACTGCATGTCTTTTCACGGGCCTATCACTTTCAGCTTAATCCTACGTTCCCAGAGAACAGGGACCATTCGCTACATCTCTCCCCTGATGTTCTCTGCAGTTCTGGAGTGCTGTGCAGCCTGAGAACCCTAGGAGAGCCCTGCATGAACCCTGCCATGGGGAAGCAGAGTGCAGGGGAGGCCAAGTCATCTCATCTAGAGAAGAGCCTCTTTCCCTGGTTCTGTTTTGCTCTGTCAACCTTGGAGTCTTCATACTCCACAGAGCATACCTTTCCCTATGCAGTACCAGAGAAGCTGGTGCACGAGGCTCTCAGGCCAGGGATACTCACCACCCATTTCTTCCGCTGAACCACAAAATAGAAAATATACCACTGGAAGTATAGAGGCAGCAAGGCTGGGGGTCCAACTGGGGAGGAAAAGGAGATGGAGGAGTGAGCAAGAAGGGGTCAGAAAGGGCTGCTATGGTGAGATGGCCCCCAGCACAGGACTGCCTCCTGTCACCCCCTAGCTGCCCCACCCCTCCTCCATCAACCACAAGCTATGAGCACTTGGCCAGGAACACAAGCCTAGAGAAGGCCAACTCTGCAAATGGATGCCACAGAAGCCGAGGCTGGGAACAGTATCCCTTCCTCGTGGAGGGCGTGCGGGAGCTTAAGTCTCAAGCATGGAACATACTCTACTCTCAGGCCTTTAAAAGGGCACATTAATACTCCTTCAGTGCCTGGACCACAGCTCTGCCTCCGAAGTCCTGTCACATTCTCACTGTTCCACTATGTAGGTCAAAGGGCAGGGGAAGGACTCTGCTGACCCGTCACAGTCTGAGGCACACCTGATGCTATACCAACCTCAGCATGACAGTCTCCACTCATAGCTTCTTCATCTGGATATACCACAGATTCTAAAACTCTTTCCTCCCTCTCCCTCCCTCCCTCTCTCCCTCTCTCCCTCCCTCCCTCCCTCCCTCCCTCCCTCCCAATGTACGTGTATGTGTGAGTGTGGGCTGTAGAGCACAAGTGCATATGTTGAGGTCAGAGGACAACTTTATACACGTTGCTTCCTCTCCTTCCACCGTGAGTTCCAGGGACTAAACTCCGGTTGTAAGGCTTTTACCGGCTAAGCCATCTCATGGACCCTTCCCATCCCCAGCGCTGGGACTACAGGCATGTGTGTCACCACCTCTGGATTTTTGTGTGTGGGTAGGGGGTGGGGCTTAGAAATCTAAAATCGGGTCACACATGCATAGCCAGCCCTTTACTAACGGAGCCATCTCCCCAGACCTAAAACTATTTTTTATAGAAGTTTTGACTCAACCCTTCCACCATGACCAGCCTTTTCTAGAAGGGACAGTTGGCAATAAGCAGTTAGATAAATTCCCCCAATTCTTCCCCAGGCTTCCTTTAAAAACTTGAAATAGGGGGGCTGGTGAGATGGCTCAGTGGGTAAGAGCACCCGACTGCTCTTCCAAAGGTCCGAAGTTCAAATCCCAGCAACCACATGGTGGCTCACAACCACCCGTAATGAGATCTGATGCCCTCTTCTGGTGCGTCTGAAGACAAAGACAGCTACAGTGTACTTACATATAATAAATAAATAAATCTTTAAAAAAAAAAAAAAAACTTGAAATAGATACAGGTGCCAAGTTTGAAGTCAACCTGAGCTGCACAAACCTCTCTCTCAAAAACAAAAACAAACAAAAAGCCCTCAAAACTCATTAAAAGTACCCACAAACTGGTCCCTAAAACTTGAGGTCTTAAAGGAATTTTAAGGCCTAAATTTGGGCAGTATGCAGCAGGCTTTGGAAGTAGGGAGTATATAACCAAACCGTCTTCTGCTCAGTCGCTAAACAAATTTCTTCTCGGACCCCACTGGCCAAGGAGTCATCCTAACCGACCCCGCCTTTGTGTGACTAGGTTTAAGACAAGGCTTAAAACTAAACCAGGAGGCTCCTGCTGACCACTTAGTTTCTTCCTGGAAGGAAGGAAGAGTGGAGGATTGCGATTGTCCCCGAACACAGATGACTGACTTGACTTAGGGGGAAAGGCCCTTTGCTCCCAGTGGGGGGAGGGGCATCCGCAGACAGTACTTCCTCCTAGGCCTCTCCTAGCCCCCCTCCCCCCTCCCCCAGGCTGACACTCACTGAGGAAGAAGTACTTGTGCTGATGGTTGTATGGCATGTGTTTCTTCTTTTCTCTCCCGAGCTGTGAGGAAACAAACGCAAGTCAGCAGCAGAGACCACACAGACACCCGTTTCTCCCACTGAGCCACCAACTTTCCCTGGCCTGACACTAGGCCTACTTCCAGAACCTTCAGCTTTTTTGCTACCTTTGAAAGTCTCTGACATGTTCCTGGAGCAAGTGGCCGGCCCCGGCTTGTGACCTATGACTCTACCATGACAAGGAACACACAAGAGTGTACACTCATCAGTCTACAGGATTCCTGATGGCTATCTAAGTCTCTGTCACATGGTTTCCAGGCCCAACCCCCTCCTGCTTCGGGTACTCTTTGGACCTCAGAGTCTTTTTTTTTTTTTTTTTTTAGATTTATTTATTTATTATATGTAAGTACACTGTAGCTGTCTTCAGACACTCCAGAAGAGGGCGCCAGATCTTGTTACGGATGGTTGTGAGCCACCATGTGGTTGCTGGGATTTGAACTCTGGACCTTTGGAAGAGCAGTCGGGTGCTCTTACCCACTGAGCCATCTCACCAGCCCGGACCTCAGAGTCTTAACAGAAAACTATCTTTGCCCCTGAGTCGGTGGCCTGAGTCTTTCCATCACAATCTTTTGGACTCTTTTTTTTTTTAAGTCTAATGTGTATGGGTGTTCTGCCTGCATGAATGTGCCAAGTGCATGCAATACTTGTGGAGGCCAGCAGAGAGCAGCAGACCAACCGGAGTTACAGATGGTTGTGAGCTCCAGAGAATCAAATCCAGGTCTTCTGGAAGCAAAGCCCATGCTTTTAACCACTGAGCCATCTCTCCAGCCTCTCTTATGGACTCTTCAACATGAATTTCATAGCCCCCCTTGAAAGTTTAGTAATATATGTAGAAAGATTACCAAGAACAACTCAGCGGTTGAAGGGTTTTGGCAAAGATTTGCCCACTGAGTGGGTGGTTGTTGTTGTTGTTATTTATTATTATTATTATTTTAAGCCAAGCTACTGAACAGACGGACTGGGACTCTATTATTATTATTATTATTATTATTATTATTATTATTATTATTATTATTATTATTATTTTAAGCCAAGCTACTGAACAGACGGACTGGGACCCACCAGACCATTTATCTGGCCCAGAGCCACTCACATGGGTTCATATGTGTTCTGCTGTCTCACTCCATGGCAGTTCTTGCCCCAATTAGTTTTGGTGACCTCAACCCAGAGCACATTCTGAGTTACCTTCACACATACCCACAGCCACGCCTATAAATTGTTCATCAAAACTGTGTTCTTTGCAAGCCAGTGTGGCTAGATGAGACAATCTTTCTACACTCACGGAGTCATTCAACAAGCCCTGGAGTGAGGGTATACCACTACTCACGGTCTGAGGTGCCGAGAGCACAGAGGTGAACAGTAGGAAATTCTCATTCCCATAGATCTTATAATCTGAGGCGATAAAGTGGGTAATAAACTTGTGGTTCAAGATCGTCTACAGACTACAGATGGGAGAGCAGGACAGACAGAAAGGCAGCAGCTTGGCAAAGACACTCAGGCCTGGCCTCCCTTGGGCCCTGATAACTAAATAATGAGGAATGGCAGGTGTGCACAAATCCAAAGAAAAGCCGTCAAAGTACAGGGCGTAGCCAGAACCAGAGCTCTAGAGGCCCACCACACCAGAAAGCTAGGGAAGGCCAGGCTACTCAGGCCCTCAGGAAGTTGTGTCTCCGACTACTCCGTCCTGCAGGCAGGCCTCGGACTCACTCACTCACGGTCTGCTCTGTGTTTTTGTGTGTTCTGGCTTTGTCCAGAGGTGCAGAAGTGAGCAGCACATATAGTTACAGGGGCCAATGAAGCAGAAGATGGGCCAGGTCAGGCTGAACGCTACCGTGCGGGTGCCGTGCAATGCGGTTTGCTTCCCAAGGGTTCACATGCTGCACGCTTGGTCACCAAGGCAGTGATGTCAAGAGGCACAGCTCACTGCGAGTCAATGAAATCACCCTCTGAAGGGATTCCTATGACTTCAGGGGACCCTAGTGAGTTTCTGCTTGAGAGTGGATTGTTTTAGAGACGAATCTGGCTTCTCTCTCACCCCATTTGCTTTCACGGCCACTCCCACCGATGTCTGGCATCCTTCACAGGGCTCATCCTAGAGGCAAACTGATGGGGTTATTCCATCTTCAACTTTCAGTCCCTGAGACCAATAAACTAAGCAGACATATTTTCTTTATAAAGTACCCAGCCTCGGGTATTTTATTATAGCAACGCAAATTGGATAGCTACCAGATATCGGGGGCACTGGAGCTGGGTAATTTGATGGAATTATCATATAACTTGGAGACGGCTAAAGAAGCCTCACAGCATTAACCAAGGAGATTCCATAGAAGCAAAGCACCGCGCTTGGGTGGTGGGGTGAGTGGGGACTGCTATGGGAAAGAACCCTGTCCATTGCTACCCCCTTAGACAGTGATCAAGAACATTATGGTCTGGCCGCAGTGCTTAGACTCTCAGAGTTCCAAGAGTTGAGGGCAAAGTATTCCCTGTACCACTTTGTTCTCCAAAAGTGTTAGGAGGCACTGGGCAGATGGCAGTAAGGTAAGGTGTCCTCGGAGAGACCAAACCCAGCCTCCTACATCCATTCGTTCTCGTTTTCTGTGTCTTTGGGGGTGAGGGAGAGAGGGGTACGCATGTGTGCAGCTGTACTTGTCCACACATGTGAAGACCAGAGGTCAGCTCTGGGGGTTTCTACTGGGTGCTCAGGTGCTTAAGATCCAATCCCAGGTCTTCCTGCTTATGTGGCAAGCACTTTGTCCACCGGTCCATCTCCCTAGCCCCTACTCTCTTTCTGATGTTTGTGGACCACAGTTCCTTGAAAGCCACAGTATCAAGAACCAGCAAAGTCCTCCCTTTCCTTAAATCATCTGTGGGGACAAGAGAAGTGCTTAGTGCCCAGTGCTCTTCCTGACGAGCAGTCTGCCCTGTTTCAGAATGACACGGGCCAGTTCCCTACTGTGCATTGCTGACGGAGCAAAAGGGAACACACAGAACAGACCAGCAGAGGCCAGTGCTTGGGAACTGTGAAAATGGGAGCTTTAGGGACAGATGGAGCCCAAGACTCAAGCTCTGAGTGCCCCGTGCCAGCAGAGCCAGAACTGCCAAGGCTCTTCCACAGTAGGTTTCAGCCAGAGAGGACAGAGCAGCCAGACTACCTTGAACTCATGCCTGAAAATGAACTGTGTTCAACAGCTTAATTCAAACAGCTGCCATTAGGTGGGGGAAGGGGAGCTGGCAGAGCTCCGGGGAGGGTTTTTAATTAACTTTTCAAGGAACTCTGCTGGGCATTCGGAACCTTCTATTGCTTATGCCAGGCGAGTTCACCAGCTCTCCACCCCTGGGCATTCTCCCTTCAGCTCTCAGCCTCAGCTGACTACTCAAAGCCAATGCTGATCACACTGGAAGACGGGCTGGCCTCAAACGGGAGGGAAAAGTACAGCGGTATTCATCGATTGGTTCCACGTGTCCACAGATGTTCAAGTCCCCTGCATGAAGTGGCATCCTACTTGCAATAACTGACACATGCCCTCCTAGCCCCGCAGGCTGGGAGATGAGGTTTTGGTTCTTACACACACACACACACACACACACACACACACACACACCCGCTTTAGTTAGGTCTTGCTATGTAACCTAGGTTAGCCTCAAACTCTCAATCCTCCTACTTCCACTTCCTGTGTGCCGGGATTACGGGTACGTGCCACCATGCTTGGCTTCGTTCCTTCCCTCCCACCCGATTTTTCTTTCTCTATCCTTCTTTCTTTTTGGTGCTGTGTATAGAACCCGGGGCTTCACTCAAGCCAGGCAAATGCTCTACCACTGAGCTCTATCCAGCCTTCTTCCAGCATGTAATAAACCCTCTCCAGATTGCTTATACCTGATACAGTGTAAACACTATGCAGAAAATAGTTATCATAATGTACTATTTAGGAAGAGTCTAGAGCCAGGGGGTGAGACGCCTCCCTGAGAAAACTCAGAGGGTAAAAAGCACTTTTGAGGGAGCTGACAACCTGAGCTCGAACCCAGAACCTAAGGAAAGGTAAAAACTGACCCCACGCCAGGCGTGGTGGCGCACGCCTTTAATCCCAGCACTCGGGAGGCAGAGGCAGGCGGATTTCTGAGTTCGAGGCCAGCCTGGTCTACAAAGTGAGTGCCAGGACAGCCAGGGCTACACAGAGAAACCCTGTCTCGAAAAAACCAAAAAAAAAAAAAAAAAAACTGACCCCACTAAGTTGTCCTCTGACACCTGCTCTCATAATAATAAATAAAGATGGGCTGGAGAGACAGCTCAGCTCACAACCAAAAATAAAATAAAGTTGAAAATCCCAATAGGCTTGGTGAGATGGCTCGGTGGGTGAAGGTATTTGCCATGCAAGCCTGATGACTTGAGTTTCATCCCCGAGACCCACATAGAGGTGGGAGGAGAGAAGTGACTCCACAAAAGTTGTCCTCTGACCTCCACACGTGTGCCTTGGCATATGTGCCCACACACAGTAATAATAAATTAAAAACAGCATGTACAAGTTCAGGATGGGTGTGATTTTTTTTTTCTGAATATCTGTTTAAATCCACTGATGCGGAATCTAGAGATACAGAAGCCAGCTGTCTTCAGAGCGAGTGTTCTGGACATAGATATGAGACATGTGAGAGACAGTGAAGTCCTAGGCAAGGCAGGCTGTGCCACAGCAGGTATCCGACGTAAGAGACAGAAACGCCAAGTGCAAGGATGGGCCTTCCAGGAGCAGGGTGTCAAACAGCACCCCAAAGAGGTATCTCAGTCATCATCAAAGATGAGCAGGGGCTTGCACAGACTCCCCTGTAACCCACTGAATCCTGTGCAGCGTGGGGCAGTTTTGTGCAATAACTGCTAACCGATTGGTCCTGAACAGTCCCGGTTTATCTGCCCTCCACAATTTCCAGAAAGCAAGAGCCCTGCAGCTTAGCCCCTGATGTCCTCTGATAACAGCATACAAGCACTTTCCCTTCAGCCTGCAGAACAGGCCACTCTACTCCCCTCTGCACTCACACCCAGCTTACCTCCACAGAAAGAACCTTCCCCAGGGCGAAGAAGAGGGGGTGCATGTTGATATCGGGGTCCTTGCGGAAGCAGTTAGGCTTGGCATGGTGCTGGAAATGCATGTGGTTCCACCAGCTGGCGGGGGCCCCCTACAGAGAATTGCGAATGAAAACCCAGCCCGAGTACCCTGCTTCAGTTCTTAGCACTCACACGACAGCTCACAACTGTCTATGACTCTAGTCCCAGGGGATCTGACGCCCTTGCTCATGGCATACAGATATACCCTGCAAGCAGGGTACCCAGGCACATAAGATAAATAAATAATTTTTTAAAAGAAACAAAAGCCAGGGTCATGAGCACGTCTCCCATACTCTGACAACCACGAATGACTGGGGCTTGGGGGAACCCGATAATCTCACTGACCTTCAGGTGGCCAATCACAAAATGATGTACCAGGTGATTCCATGTCGAGGTGCCGAAGACTGACAGGTGCCCAAAGTCATGCTGTAGCCAACCTGCCTGAGCCTAAAAGAGAAAGGTTAGTGCTCAGGGCAGCCCCGGTCTGGCTAAGGCCCTTCTCACAGACCTTGGCAGCTCCTTCAGCTTCTCCATTCTGGATTGCTGCAGTACCTTAAGGGAGCACATTAGGATAAGCCATGGAACCCAGGTTCCAATTCCTTCTTGGCCCCTGAGTCACATGTGAGCTGAGGCAGACCATACTCCCTTCTTTCCTCTGAAATGCCATGACTTAGGACAGACTGGCATTCAGAAAACAGACTGTTAGTACAAATCCTGGTGCCGGACCATGATTGGCTGGCACCATACTGGGTAGCATCAATGGTGGGAAGGGAGCCAACCTTTGGTTCTTGGCATACTTGGGACTGTGGTAGAACCTGAACCTGAAATTTCAGAGAATGTGTATTCTCTCCCTGTGCCGAGTCTCCTGTGTATCTACAGACCCCAGGAAGGATTCTTGGCCTTGATGTTTTCACTAGGAATTCTGAGAATAACCAGGCAAAGCCACTCTCACCTGAACTGTACTGAGCAGTACTGCACAGAGGATGAAGGGCACCAAGGAAGTTCCAAAGATCCAAAGGGTGAGCCAGGCAGCCACATCCAGCAGCAGGATGTGAAGCAGGTAGACCAGGAAGAAGAGGTGGTTGGCCTTCATGAGGCCCATTCGCTCTACTGTGGCCCGCAGCTCCCGGAATTCATCAGTTAGCGCTTTCTGTGGGAGACTGGGGCTATAATTCTTCTCAGTGGCACCCCAACCCTTGAAGAGAACCTCCCGTGCAGGTAGCTGTGGGAAGTCCACAGTCTTAGGCAAAGATACCCTGATGGGGAAGGAGGATAGGAAAAGCTCCTATAAATGGCATCATGTCCAGCAGCTAAACAGACTTACTTTGGGTCTCTGCAGCTTAAACTCTCTGGGCGTGTTTTCTTATGTGTGCATATATGAAGAGTATTTTATGAGTTTACATTGATACATGATGCTCAGTAAATAGGTCTGCTGTCAGTGATGGGAGCACTGCTGATGGGAGCACTGGTGATGGGAGCACTGATGATAGGAGCACTGATGATGGGAGCATTAATGATGGGAGCTCTACTGATGGGAGCACTGGTGATGGGAGCACTGGTGATGGGAGCACTGGTGATGGGAGCATTGGTGATGGGAGCATTGGTGATGGGAGCACTAATAATGGGAGTACTGGTGATGGGAGCTCTACTGATGGGAGCACTGGTGATGGGAGCACTGGTGATGGGAGCACTGGTGATGGGAGCATTGGTGATGGGAGCATTGCTGATGGGAGCACTAATGATGGGAGCACTGGTGATGGGAGCTCTACTGATGGGAGCACTGGTGATGGGAGCACTAATAATGGGAGTACTGGTGATGGGAGTACTAGTGATGGGAGCATTGCTGATGGGAGTACTGATGATGAGAGGACTGGTGATGGGAGTATGGGTGGTAGTAGCACTGGAACAAGCTCCAGTGGGCTTATTACCCCATGACTACTCAAGACTCCCAAGAACCGTCACCTGTGGTCCTATGCAGGCATTTGCCCCCTCTCCCTCCACAACTAAGTCTCCAAACAGCAAACATGGCCTCTCACATTCTTGGTGGGTTCAAAGCTGGGTTGCTCCGGAGCCAGCTCTCCAATCAGAAGAGAGTTCATATACTTTCTCACAAGACCCTTGTTGATGTGGAATGCCACAAAAGGATCCTAAAAATACAGAGAGAAGACAGTGAGGACCCCTGTGTCCCAGGCTCCCAAGGTCCTCACATCAAAGACCATCCTCCAGGTCAACAAGGTTTGCATCAATGCTGATGCAAGGCCTCCTCCCTCTGGCTACTGTTCTTCCAGATGTCAGTCCTAGACCACCCGGCATTTGGGTTTCCACTGAAAGGGCACTACACCCAAAGACTGGAAAGACTCCGCTGAATGCCACAAAGACGGACCTGATGAAGCTAGCCTTCATGTCTACTGACACTTGGTGTAGGAATTTAGCACAGGAGAGAAGCAGCTTGCGGGAATAGGTGGGGCTATGAGGCTTTTGTTCCTGTAGTACTTTCAACAAGTCCCTTTCTTTCTTAGCCAGTTTCTGTTATGAGGAAGACTCCCTATGCCTGCGCTTGGGGCACTCTTCACATTTCTTTCTCCTTTGGGCAGGGTTCTCTGTTTCCCTCAACATTCTGACCATTCCCCGCTCCGGAGTAGTTAATAAGGGTTATACAAGGTGGGTGGGAGGGCCTTAGGGAAAAAGGCTGTAAGCGGAGGTGGAGTCCGTGGGCAGTGGCACCACACATCCAGACCAATCGCTGTCCTTGCCATGAAATCCTAGGCCCCCAAGTTACACAGAACGGGAAGCCTAGACCGAGCGGATCTGCTCCATCCTTTCATGAACCGGTATAGGAATGCACTGCTGTTTGGATTCTGGAGTGGTTACTTCTAGTACTGGCTCCTTCTAGCCTGGTCTCTAAGGCCCTCCACCTCTAACTTCATGGGCAACTTAATAGGAACCCTGGTGACCCCGGGAGCACGTTAGACTGGCAGACAAGGAGTAAGAGGTCGGAGGGATGGCATTAGGTAGTTAAAAGGCAGATGGACCCAAATGTAGAGACCCAACAGTTGGCAATCCCGTCAAAGAATGCTCTGCCCTAGTCCAGCCCTCGCCTCTGAGGGAGGATATGGTCTAAAATGAGAAAACAGGGTCACTAGACAGAAGCTGTGGTGCGTACTGACTCTTCCTTCAGTAAGCTACAACGGAAAAGGGACGCGATCCCGCGAAGTGTCTAATCGCGCGGGAGCCCTATTCCCGGAATAGTTGACCTCCCTGGCCCCAAGTGACCTCGCACTAAGAATCCGAGTACAGTTTTACGACTCTAACCGCAAGCTGTCTTGGACCGGCTCAGGTTCATTACCCTACTCTCCGGGCTTCAAAATGTACAGGTGATGCCCAAGTACCGGGTCCTCAGTGTCATCCCTAGGGCAAGCAGTCCATTCCCACTTCCTTTTCGCTCCGAATTCCAAGTTAGGGCCAGTTCTCTAGGTCAGACAAGGCTGTGTTCACCCTCCTAGCCGGGCAGACAGGACGCGACTCCCACTCTCTGCTCAGACTCCTCCTCCCACCACCGGAGGCTGCAAGTACTGTTGTCCGGGTGCCTGGAAAGCTCATTCCCTCCTATCCAACCCATGCTTGAGACTCCAGAGGCAAAGCACGGACGTACAGCCAGCCCTTTGTTTGAGTGTGCGTGTCTCCGGCCACCGTCTACGGCTCCGGTCTCTCAGGCGCTTGCATCCCGGGTTCAAAGGCCTCTCTCCCCGCCAATGTCCCTCCCCGAGGTGCAGATGGCGCCTATTGTCCGCTCTCACCGTGGCATCCTGACCCGCGTAGTGGCTGATGACCCGGGAGCCCCCCGGGTGGCGGCGGCTGAAGTCGCTGATGTTGTACACCTTCCGGTCGATCACGAGCCATCGCTCCTTCTCCCGTCCGGAGCGCTGCGCCACCTCCTCCCAAGTAAAGTAGCGCGTTTGGCGGAGCTGGGCGGAGGCCGGGCCAGGGGTCGGCACCGGGTCGGGAGCCATAGCAAGCCTGGCTGGGGAAGCTGGAGTCTGAGAGGCGCGCGCTCCGGGCCGCGGGGCAGCGCACGCCAGGCTCGCGAAATAGGGGAGCGTCGGGCTGCCTCGAGCGCGCGCCCGGAGACCGCCGTTCGCGCGCAGGGTTTTCAGCACCCTTGGCGCGGACCGCCGAGCCCCGCGGCGCGAGCTCCCATTGGCTGAGCCGAGTGGCGTGGGGCGCGAGCTCCGCCTCTCTCGGGTAGCAAGGACAGACTACCCCCTCCCCGGAGAGACTCAGGCTACTGCCAGCGGCAGAGACGCGCCCCCTCGCGGGTGCCCGAAAGTGGTCTCCAGGCTATTCCACTTCTGAATTTATTTATTTTATATTGAGCATGGTAGGGACTGATAGCATAACGGTTCCTTTGAGTGCGTCACAGCTTGATGTAGCTAAAGCGGAGGCCCCAAGGGCGCATAGAAGCTTGGTGTGAACATATAGAAAAGAAAACAGTTTTCATGTTGCTCAGGCTGGCCCCAGACTCACTGTGTAGCTGAGAATGACCTTGAACCTCTGACTCGCCTGAGTTCTGGGTTTACAGGCACTGCTTTCCACGTTCTGTTTCATACAGCAGATTGTGCTAAGGCAAACGTTCTGTCAATTTCCTGCCCCAAGGAAACACGTGACAAATTAAACACAGTGGCTTTAGCAAACAAAACAGCATCCTGACCCAGTAGCGGTTCAGAGACCCCCTTCCTAGCAAGGTGGGCAGGTTAGCATGTGTGGGAAGAAAGAGGACTAACATAAAGAAAGAGACTGATTGGCTACAGTTCCAGGCTTTTGCTCACGTGATAGCCCAAGGCTAACAGAAGTCTTGTCTGCTATGATTGGCCATCACTTTTGACTTACAAGAATATAGTACTTAGGAACACACACACACACACAATTAACACATGCACGCATGCACACACACACATGCACTAACTAAAATGCGATGATGATGGTGGTGGTGGTGGTGGTGATGATGATGATAACAATACTAATGATAGCTCCATGGTTCAGGAGGAACAGGTGCCAGATGCAAAACCCAGTGACCTGAATTGGATCCCTGGGACCCACAAGATGGAAGGAGAGTACTGACTTCTACAAGTTTTTCTTCTAGCCTACATTGCCTGTAATTCATGGCAGCACACACACACACACACACACACACACACACACACGTAAATAAATAAATAAATGCAATTTTAAAAACGATTTTAAAACAAAAATAAAACGAAGAAAGGCCAGCCTTGCCTTCTTTGTATGTAGTTTTAACATTTGCAATTAGTTTTAGCATTTACTATTTCTAGTGATCTTAGTTCTGTATTGTGTTTTGTTGTTATTTTTGTTCCTGGAAGCAGTAGCCCTGGCTGATCTGGAACTCACTGTGATGAACAGATTAGCTTCGAAGTTGCAATAATCGCCCTGCTTCGGCCTCCCAAGTGCTGTAATCATAGGCAGGCACCACTGTGTTTCACTATATTAATTAGAATTATATAGGCTTAGTGGCCTTAATTGTCAGGAGACAGTAGGATGCAATTAATCGTGAGGTTTGTGTGACAGCCTCAGCAGGGGTTACACCAGCAGTGTGTAGACTTGTGAATCTAGCAATCTCTATTTCTGGAAGCGTGTGCTTCTTTAGAGTGCCGTTTGCCAACTGTGGCACAGAGCCTGTTCTCTAACAATTCTGTGTATTGTGGGTCTTTCTGCAATAGGGAATTTTACTGGGAACAAAACTCCATCTCTATTCTCCTCGGAGTTTTGCTCTTGCTCTGGCTAAGTGTGAGAGTTAAACTGTCTGCACGGACATTCCTCAGCCTCAGTTTCCTGTTCTTGATAATAGTGCTAAACCATTCTGGCATAAGAAGTATTAATTTTATATGAAAACTTTATCTTATATCTTACTACTTAAAATTTTTGAATTGTCTTTATTTGTTTGTTTATTTATTTGTTTATTTATTTAGAGTATTTACCTGTGTGTGTCAGTGCAAAAACCCATACATGCCACAGCCTATATGTAGATATCAGAAGACAAACCTGCAGGAGTCTGTTCTCTCCTTCTATCATGTGGGCGTTGGGGACTGAACTCAGGTCATCAGGCTTCTAGGAAGTACCTTTACCTGCTAAGTGGCCTTGCTGTCCCTTTATCACATATTTTGAACAATTAATGCTTAGATTGCTGTATTAGCTGCTCTTTCACAGCTGTGCCAAAATACTGACAAGGTGCAGCTTAAGAGAGGAAGGTTTAATAAGGCTCTTAGTGTGAGGGTAGGCATGGGCATATCATAGGCAGAAGCCATGGCACCAGCTGTGCCATTCCGAGCTTGCTCACATTTAGGCAAGTCAGGAGACAGATAAGAGGACTGCTCACATTCCGATGCCTTTCCCCTTTACCCACTTGAGTTCAGGATCCCATAGAATTGTGCCACTTACTTTCAGAGCAGTCCTTTCCTCTTCTGGCAGTCCTCTCTGGGAAACCCTTCACGGACATCCCCAGAGGTGTGTCCCCTGGGCGAGGGTGATCCATCAAGTCAATACTGATGAAGAGTCACCATCGTCATGGCTTACAAAGATGGTATGTTAAAATGCTAGCCATCATCACGGATTTTTTTTTTTTCTGAAAAAAATTTTTTTTTTTTTTTTTGGTTTTTCGAGACAGGGTTTCTCTGTATAGCCCTGGCTGTCCTGGAACTCACTTTGTAGACCAGGCTGGCCTCGAACTCAGAAATCCGCCTGCCTCTGCCTCCCAAGTGCTGGGATTAAAGGCGTGCGCCACCACCGCCCGGCGAAAAATTTTATACCATGAGAGTTCACTTTATCTGTAAACCTACATAGGATAACATGATCCCGAGACTTGAGAGACGGTTCGGCAGTTCAGAGCACTTGTTACTCTTGTAGAGGACCAGGATTTGGTTTCCAGCACCCACAGAGTGGCTCACAAACATCTTTAACTATAGTTCCAAGGGAATCTGACATGCTTCTCTGATCCCCACAGCCACCAGGTACATACATGGTACACACACATACATACAGGTAAAACACTTGTACATATTTTTAAAAGATAACATAAGCTCATTTTACTGGTAAGCATATATAAAAAAAGATGTGTATCTGCAATATACTTCATATGGAAAATTCTGAAGATATGGCTGTTTTAACTGACCCATAAACATTATCATTTACAAGCTGAGTCACAAACTTGGAAAGCATCTGGGGTAGTTCTTATGTTCTGGGAAGAATGGTTTGTTTAGAAAGGCATTTATTTTCCTTAAATCCAATTAAATTGAGCTGTTTTATAGTTTAACTTGACAATATTTTAAGAAAATTGAAAAAAACCAAACTTCTCATATATATAAGCACATCCATGTACGTAGGGAGACAGAAACAAGTCTTGTTATTTGAGACAAGGCCTCTCTATGCAGCTTTGGCTGGCCTGGAACTGACCATGTAGATGAGGATGGCCTTGTACTCACAAAGATCTGCCTAGCTCAGCCTCTGAAGTGCTAGCTTAAAGGAATGTGCCACGATGCCCAGTCTAGAGTCACTCTAAAATTTCAGCCATGTGTTTGTTTTTTTTTTGTTTTGTTTTTTTTTTGTTTTGTTTTTTTTTGTTGTTGTTGTTGGGTTTTTTTTTTTTTTGAGACAGGGTTTTTCTGTGTAGCCCTGGCTATCCTGGAACTCAACTCGAGACCAGGCTGGCCTCGAACTCAGAAATTCCCCTGCCTCCTGCCTCCCTCAGCCTCCCAAGTGCTGGGATTAAAGGCGTGTGCCACCACGCCCGGTTGTAATGAGCCTTTTATAGAGACAATCTCTGACTGTAAGACTAGATCCCACTGATTTTATGGCTTCAGCTTACTTTCTTTTCCATGTGAATCCCAAGGGTCTTAGTTAGGGTTTCCATTGCTGTGAAGAGGCACCATGACCAAGGCAACTCTTATAGAGAACAACATTTGATTGGGGCTGTTGTACAGATTCAGAGGATCAGGCCATTATCATCAAGGCGGGAGCATAGCAGCTTCCAGGCAGGCTTGGCGCAGGAGGAGACAAGAGTACTGCATCTTGATCTGACTGCAGCCAGGAGCAGACTGACTCTTCTGCACTGGGCAGAGCTTCAAAGCCAACCCCCACAATGACACACTTCCTCCAATAAGGCCACACTTCCTAACAGTACCACTCCCTATGGGCCAAGCATATTCAAACCACCACAGCAAGTGAAGAGTTTTTCCCAGGTTAAAGCTTCCTCACTGTGGTCATTATAATTCTAAGTTGTCCTTTAAACCTCTAGCTTCTTTTTCTCTACTCACTGTGTAGTCCTGGATGGCCTGGAACTCAATATACATAGACATCCACCTGCCCCTGCCCCCTAAGTGCTGGGATTAAAGGCATGCACCATCTAGCTCTTTTTTTTTTTAAAATAAATATTTTGGATTTTAGGTATTGCAAACAACTTTTGTTTTTTTAAAGATTTATTTATTATATGTAAGTACACTGTAGTTGTCTTCAGATACTCCAGAAGAGGGAGTCAGATCTCGTTACGGATGGTTGTGAACCACAATGTGGTTGCTGGGATTTGAACTCCGGACCTTTGGAAGAGCAGTCGGGTGCTCTTACCCACTGAGCTATCTCACCAGCCCCTGCTAGCTCATTTTTTAAAAAAATTTTGGGGGAGAGGGTTTTTGAGATAGGGTTTCTCTGTATAGCCCTGGCTGTCCTGGAACTCACTCTATAGACCAAAAAAAAAAAAAAAAAGAGAGAGAGAGAGAGAGAGAGAACTAGACTCTTAGATTCCCAAACTTCTTAGATTTAAAGAGTATCTGTTTTTTAAAAAATACCTGAGCTCTCTTAACTAGATCCAGACTAGTTAATTGTTAGAGCTGATCAAATCATGGGCTCTCTGCAGCTAAAATTGTTCAGAGATAGTTTGAGAGCTCCAAGCACAACTCCAGGTCAGTACTAGGAGTAGAACTGACCTGAAACCCTCTGGAGGTCAATTAAATCACAATTAAACCCTCATCCAGCTGTTAATGTAAGAAGGAAAGAAAACACCTTTAGACTAATTAAATTTAGCAGGCTTTATTTGTGCTGAGAAAAGACTTAGGAATCAAGAGAGTAGCCTGAGCCAAGAGAAGGTTCAGAAAGAAGGTTCCATGAAGCAAAGGGGCTGGGGATATTTATGGGCAGGAAAAGGAAGTGATGTAGAGGAAGAAGCCGATTAGTAACATCTCAGTAGTTGTCTTATACACATGTCTCTGGGCAATTTGCAGACTGCGATTGGCTGAAAGTTCAGCACTTGTGATTGAGATTCTGTTATTTGTTACAAGAATGTTGCAACCCTTAGGTTGCAGGGCACGACCATACTCAGTACTGTTTCAGCTCACTCCTTTGACTTGTGAATAGAAGAGCTGAGTCTTGGGAGCTGATGGTGAGGGGATGGGACTTGGGGGCCCCCACCCCTGCTGCTGAGGTCATCCCAGGGTCAAGGCTATTTGTGGACAAGGCTTCCAGTGTGGGAGTGATAGCACACCCAGTTCTAAGCCAAGAAAACTTTCATCACATTCCAGGGCTGACACTCCATGAATCAAAATTCCCATTGCTTCACTGTCTAAAATATTGGGCTGCTCAAAAGAATTCTCTGAGAGCCTTTGCTGGTTTAGCGAATGAATTATCATTTATTGAATTGGGTGGTGGTTGACAGGTTAGCAATTTACTCAGTATAACATTAAAAATATTCCACAGTTTTTGCAATCTTGCTTGTCTTCATTTCTAATTTTTTTTTAACCTAAATTGAGATCCTGATCTTCAGGCAGTGCAAGTGAAGAGCCTTTGTCCTCTCGCCCCAGGAGATTTTTGCAACAGAAGCTAAAGCTCTGATCTCTGGGTCTTAGGGAGAGGGATGGGAACACAGCCTTCAGTCAGTGAGTGTGTCAGAGAGGATGCTGTCCTGAGATCTCCTGTGGAGGTGTTGGATTCTCTTCCTTACCGTTTATTCTTCTGTGTAGTTTTGGAAGGCTCTTCAGATCTAGGGTCCTGTAGGGCAAGCACCATCTCCAGCTGTGATTCCCTTTCATTGTCTTCTTTTAAAAATTATTTATTTATTTATTTGTATTTTATGTTCATTGGTGTTTTGCTTACATGTATGTCTGTGTGAGAGTGTTGGAGCTCCCAGAACTAGAGTTACAAACAGTCACTGCCATGTGGGTGCTGGGAATTGAACCCGGTCTTCTGGAAGGTGCTCTTAATCACTGAACCATCTCTCAGCCTCCCCACCCTCATTTCTTTAACAAGCACTTTAGGGAACACTGTTGTGGAGCTGTTTCTTCTACAGTGGAATATTTCTTCATGAGATGACCAGTAAGGAGATTTATAAAATTCATAAGAGGCCGCCACCGCTGCCGCCAAAAATGTCTACAGGTGTGCCTTCGGGGTCAAGTGCTGCCACTGGCAGTAATCAAAGACTCCAGCAGACACAAAATCAAGCAGGTGAGGTGGTTGACATCAGGAGAGTCCATCTGGATAAGGTGTTAGAACAGACCAGAAGCTCTCGGAGCTAGAGGGCCGGGCGCTGGCAGGTGCCTCGCAGTTTGAAACAAGTGCTGCCAACTTGAAGAGAAAGTATTGGTGGAAGAACTGCAAGATGTGAGTGATAGGATCAGTGTCCTGGTGATTATTGTCATCATCATTGTCGTGTGGTGTGGTGTGTCTCTTAAAGGAGAACAGACGAAACTGAAGCCCGGTGGTCAGGATCTTCTTTGAGACTTTCTTCTTAGAACCTGTTGGGTTATCGAGCTTACCTATTGTTTTTTTTTTCCCCCAAGTGATTATTTTTGTTAGTTTACATACAGTTTAGTGCCTAGAAAATGTGCCTTTGTTTTTCATATACACTCCAAACTGGAGGTGTGACTGTGAGACCCCGACTTAGAGCGTTTCTCCCTGGAAGGTAAAGCCCCTGGACGTTCCCCAAGCTTGTTTTCCCTGAATCTCTAAAAATATAGCCAGAAAGAAGCTCTTTGTTCTCTATAGCCAGCAAAAAGCCTTTTTGTTTCTATACTTTACAACTAGAGATGCAATAATTGTAAAAGACCCAGCCAGGCACTTGCCTGGCTTCCTGTGAGGAGGACACGGAGATAAAAATTCAGAAAGAACTCACTCCCCAATCCTGCTGCCTTGTAAATTTCACCAAGGACACCCAGAAGAGAAGAACTCCTCCCAACTCCTCCTAACCCTCCTCCCAACTCTTCCCAACCCTCCTCCCAACTCCTCCCAACCCACCTCCCAACTCCTCCCAACTCCTCCCAACTCCTCCCAACTCCTCCCAACTCCTCCTAACCCTCCTCCCAACTCCTCCCAACTCTCCTCCCAACTCTTCCCAACTCCTCCCAACCCTCCTCCCAACTCTTCCCAATCCTCCTCCCAACTCCTCCCAACTCTCCTCCCAACTCCTCCCAACCCTCCTTCCAACTCCTCCCAACCCTCCTCCCAACTCCTCCTAACCCTCCTCCCAACTCCTCCCAACCCTCCTCCCAACTCCTCCCAACCCTCCTCCCAACTCTTCCCAATTCCTCAGCTAGCTGTTAAAAGCCCCCTACTGTTACCACTCAGGGTCGAACTCCCCTGCTCTGCATGGCGGAAGGAATTCGTCCTCAGCTAGCTGATAATAAAACCTCTTGCAGTTTGGTTTTCTCTCATTGGGGTGCTGGCCAGCTCATCCTGGGACTTGAGCAGAGGCCCAGCTTCAGGGGTCTTACATGACCTACCCTCCCCACATTTTGCACAGTGCCTTTACAGATTTCTGGACTGGGAAGGAGGACGTGTGTGTTTCAGAGTGCTGAGATCTTGGTGGATGTTGTCACTGATGACTTGTTGTGGATTCCAGAAAGGGGGTTTTGTTCAAGGTAACTAACTGTCCCCACATCTGACATCATCTTCAAAAACACATTTTAAACCTTTGGGTAATTAGATTCCCAACTTGGACCTTCCAAGAAGAACACTACTGCCTAACAGCAATGGGTGACAATAGCAGGTGTGCCTTATTTTGATAACTAGGTAACTTCATTAAGACTATCCTCCATTTGTAAGCACTACTGATTCCCGTTGTATTTAAGATGTTGGTGAAGAGCTCATGTCCTATGTTAGATATGAAGATGTTTATGTCCTAGTTCTTGTTGTATATCACTCCTAAAATAGTATTTTAATCAGAAATAACCCTTTAAGGAGTTTTTTTATGACCAAAATTTCTATTTTTCCAAAAATTAAATACAAATAAATTGTCCATAAGTTTGCACCTAATAGATAAATTCAAATAAGTGGCAAATGTAACTCCAGGTGCCCTTTAAGAAAAAAAATGTTAATACTGTGTGAGCGAGCCTTCGACATCTTGACAGTCCATCCTGGAATGCTGTAGAGAAGGCTATTCATTTTGATTTGGTTTCTTTTCTAGAGCTATGGAGGTGGGTTCACATCACACTTGTAGCCAAGATATTTAGCAGTGTGCAGACTGAGCTAGGCTGTGGTCTCTAAGCCATGTGAGCAGCAGCGGTGCAGCCTCACCAAGGCATCAGTCTGCACAGAGAGTTCTGGAAGGCTCTGTACTGCTTGTCCTCATCCTCTGCATTATGCTTGAGGTGAGCCGTCAGTCACTCCTAGAGGATAGCTAACCAGAGATGCCTGTTGCTCTTAGAATGTAGCCATTGCTGTCTGAGACAATTTCGCTGTTTATATGAGACTTTCATCAAGGCTTGGTTCACAGACAGAAGTTCAGGCATGGGTAAAATTGAGGAAGTGGTGAAGGGCAAGCTGCTTGCCTGTGGCAGTGCCACTAGAATGCTCTGAAATCTGTGTTTGTGAACATAGCAGCATTACTCAAAATGTCATAGAATCTGGTTCTAGTTTTCTTTTTATCTGTTCCTCTAACATTACTGAAACAATACAGTTGTTGAAGATATGCCTTGCCATATCAGCCTAGGGCCTCTGTCCTGGTCTGACCTCACAACTTTGATGCTATCTCCTCCTATTCTGTCCCATGTCACTCATTGGCTCCTGTATTAACATAGTAATACCTTGCTTCTCTGTGCATTTAGCTGGGAATGTTCCCGGTATGGTGACCGGAATAAAGTTGTTTATTAACATGAAAAAAAATTCATAAGAACATTCCTAGATCCTCAGTTCCTCTTGAGCATTCCATGAGCAGAAGCCATTGCTGGGGAGAAGAGAGTCTTGGCAAGTGGTGTGGAAAGTGCAAGTGACTGCGGCTTTGCTGAGTCATCGCTCACCCTATAGTGGATTTTTTTTTTGTATGGTGAAATTTTTTAAATTTTTATTATTTAAAAATTTTAAATTTTTATTATTTAAAATTTTAAAATTTTATTATTTATTACATAAATATTATTTAATATTTATGTAAGTTTTATCAACATGTGTATGTCTGTGCACCACTTGTGTGTCTGGTGCTCCCAGAGACCAGAAGAAGGACTGGATTCCTTGGGACTGGAGTTACAGGTGGTTGTCAACTGCCAGGTAGATTTGGGGAATTGAACCCATGTCCTCTGAAAGAGCAGCCAGTGCTCTTAACTGCCAAGCTGCCTCCCCAGCCTCTTGGGGTGGGCTGATCAGTAGGACAGCTACCTGAATTGTCCATGTGCCTGTAAGTCACCCCTCACCCACTCAGCCATGCTCCTTTAAGTAACTCCAGGAAACTGGCTGGCTTGCTAAGTCAGAGGTGGGTGTGATTGTTTGTTTGGTCACTGGTGCCCTATCTGGGGTGAACAGACACTTGTGGAAAAGTATTTGTTGGTAGCAAGTACTTACATGTCAAGTACAGGTCTCAGCATTTTACACATTTTTGTTCATTTCCTTCCTGTTGAAGAGGGAAGAACTAACCCAACCTCACGTACAGAGGAAGAAGTTGGGCTGGAGTAAGGTTAAATGTTGTGGCGCAGGGCTAAGGTAGCCGGCTGTGGATTTGTACCTGAAGACCTCGTCAGCTCTGCCACCTTTTCTGATTTTGCTAGTTTTGGAGTACGCTAATGGTGCCCTAAGAATGTCTAGTGTCATTTAAAAAAGTTATTTTATAGAATGTGCACAAGTGTTTGACTGCACGTATGTCTGTGCAAAGTAAGTGTGCCAGTTCCCAGAGGAGATCGGAAGAGGGTGTCAGATCCCTTGGAACTGGAGTTAGAGATGTTATGAGCCACCATGTGGGTGTTGAGAGTTCCATACAAGAGCAACAAGTGCACATAACCATGGAACAATCCCTCCATCCCCCAGTGTCTAGAGTCTTAAAATAACACCTGTGCTTACATACTGTTGAGACAATTAACCCTAAGGAATTATTATTCCTCTTTGTTGTTGTTGTTAGTGTTTGGTTTATTTTTTCAAGACAGGGTTTCTCTTTGTAGCCCTGACTGGTCTGGAACTCACTTTGTAGATCAGGCTGCCCTCTGTCTCACAGAGCTCCACTTGCTTCTGCCTCCGGAGTGCTGAGATTAAAGATGAGTGCCACCACTGCCTGCCTTCCCTCAGGAATCTTATCCTGGGAGAAGGAAAAGGCTGAAGCCTGGTGCCATCCAGCGGGGAGCTTATCTCCAGAAACAGATTTCACATGGTTCTGCAGAGACCAGAGTCTAGACAGTAGTGGTGGGCAAGGCCTCACCTGGACGAGGATGGCTGAGTTGTCATACATTTTACTTCTGCTTAAACCTGAACAACATGTCCCCACGATGGACTTGGCAGTGTGGGAGGGATGAGCAGGTGGTGAGTGGGAGGGTTCTGCACTTCTTTGTTCCTCTTCCCAGTGTGGCCACAATGAGTCAATTTCCCTTGTCTGATTTTCACTATTAATAGTATATTTAATAAACCTGTTGAGGAAGGATAGTTGGCCTGGTTTGTTAGTGCTGCCAGGACCCAGGCTCTGACTTGGACAACTTTAAGAACTCTCACAATTCCAAGGGAAAGAAACAGGACTCAATCAAGTATCATATGTAATCTTGAGACCTTGGCACCTATGAGAGAGAGGCGACACAAAACAGGCTTAGGAGAAGCTTGGCATTCTCTGCAGATGAGCGTATCTCCAATCTACTGATGAGAGAATCAACCCAGAACAGGGAGGGGACTTTCTACCTTCCGTTGGGCAAGTTCAGTGTTCCAACTTCCTGTAAAGATACCATGAATGGGCACTTTGCTTAAGAATGACAGTCAGTCCCTGCAGCTGCCCCTCTGAAATGGCAGTACATCTTTCTACAAACCTTTGAGCAACAATTTGGCAGCTGAAACAGAGCTGTAAACTGGTCTGTGATCCTTTGAGGGAGTAATTGCACTCCTGGGAAAGTAGGGGGTGGAGAGGCTACACAAAGGTGCAAAAGTTAGTATGCTTAATAGCAGAAGTTGGGGACAGCCCCAAGTTCTGACCATAAGAAAATTCCTCCACTTTCTAGAACAGGCCAGCATGGTGAGAATCAAGGAACACATTTAAATGGCCAGGCTGAGAGCTATATTGACATGTAGAAATAGAGTAGAAATAAAAGGAGTCTGGACTTCTGGGTTACAATGACATAAAAAGACATAGTCCTTGACTGAATGTTCTTGAGTTCTTACTTTTGTTTTCCATGCTAGAGATTGATTGACCCCCATGCACCGTGCATGCTAGGCAAGTGTTCTTCTACTGAACTATATCCTCAGTCATGATTAAAACTTTACAAATGTCCTCAGTGGTTCTGTGCCTAAAATTATTGTAAAGTTTTCATATACGAATATATTATACACTGGGCAACTTTCTCACAGCTCTCCCTCCTCCCTTAACATACCCCCCCTTCCAGTTAGTTTCCTTTCTTTCCCTAGACACTTTCACTTTTACTTTGTTTGGCCTTGGGAGGGTGATGTCAGAGCTCTCCACTTTCTTCTTTGAGGCAGGGTCTCTCACTGAGCTTGTGGATTTAGTTAGACTGGCAGGCCAGGAAGCCCCAGGGAGCTTCCTGTCTCCACCTTTCCAGCACTGGAATTACGGAGAGTAGACCACTGTGACCAGGCTTTTTAAGTGGTACCAGAGATCAAACTCCAGTCCCCAAGCTTCCATGGCAACCACATCACTATGGAGCCACCTCCTTAGCCCTTGACTCTACTTCCCTGTTTCACATATGCCATAGATGATTTTATGCAACTATGTCAAATCTAGGAGCCACAAGCAGGAAAAGGCATGTTGTTTGTCTTTCTGAGATTGGTTAATCTACTTAATAGGATTATCTCCAGTTAAATCTATTTTCCTAAAAATAACATGTCATTGTCTTTTTTCTTTTTTCTTTTTTAAAGATTTATTTATTTATTATATGTAAGTACACTGTAACTGTCTTCAGATACTCCAGAAGAGGGCGCCAGATCTCATTACGGATGGTTGTGAGTCACCATGTGGTTCCTGGGATTTGAACACAGGACCTTTGGAAGAGTAGTCAGTGCTCTTACCTACTGAGACATCTTGCCATCCCCATCATTGTCCTTTATGGCTGAAAAACAATTCCATTTTGTGTGTACATACTATGCTTTCTTTATCCATTCCTCTGACAGACACCATGTTGGATGCATACCATATCTACCATCAGCAGTGCTGCAGTAAACAGCAGTGTGCAGGTATCTTTTTGCTATGTTGACTTGGAGGCCCTTGGATCAGTATTGAGGGTGGTACAGCCAGTTCATATGGCAGATACTGTAGTCTCCCATAAGCCTGAAGCAGGCTGAGCCAGAACTTGACCTTGCTGCCACTAAGAAGATTATCTAGGGTGGAGCCTTCCTCCCTAGATCACTCTATTGTTCTGCCACTGCCGTTGTTCCTCTTTAAGATACTGCTACCTCTTAGAGCCCCCGCCCCCCAGCCCCCAGCTATTCTGGAAACTATGCCCTATTCTGCATATTCATCACCTGCAGCTGGTTCCAGGCTCCAAGGATGAATTGGTGGGAATGGACTTTCCCCCCCTCTTTTATAAAGCGTGTCCACCATTAAAAATTTGAACCTTGAGCAGACTAGCATGTCTTGGTTCCATTGTTTCTCAACCCGCCTAGGCTCCCTCTTTTCTTCCAGATTCCAAGATGACTTCCAGGCTCGAACCCGGATATGTGAGCTACTGGTCGGAGCCAACAAGATACCTTTTTAGTGTTTGGAGAAAACATGACGGCTGTGTGTGTGTGTGTGTGTGTGTGTGTGTGTGTGTGTGTGTGTGTAACAGAGGACAACCTTGGGTGTCTGTTTTTGTCTTTCACCTTATGTGAGACAGCATCTCTTGCTGTTTACTGACCTGTAAAGGGTTCTCTTGTCTCTGCCTCCCACCTCACCATAGGAGCTCTGGGATTAGAGATATCACCGCAGCTGGCTTTATGTAGGTCCTGGGGATCCCAAATTCACAGCCTCACACTTGCACTGAGTTATCTCTCTAGCTCCTCTATGGTCATTTTTTTTTTTAAGGAAAATGTTTATTAGGGAAAAAAACCCCAATGAAATAGTATTATGACAGTATAAAAACTCCAAAAATACCTTAATTACTATTTTAAGGAATATTAAGCAAAGAATAGTAAAAATAATGTGATGAAATTTCATATTTGGCGTGAATTGTACAATTGAAAGAAACTAGAAGGAAATCATAGGAGTGAGAAAGACAATCTATACAGTCTTTAGTACATACTGAATTTTTGAAAATGAATGTGTCATTACTTTTATAATTGGGGTTATAAATTTACTTTAGAAAACGAAAAAAAAAAAAAAACCAACAACATTAGCCAGGAGTTCCTGATGCAGGAGGATTGCTACTAGTCCTGGTCAGCCTGAGCTACACAGCAATATTACTAGTAGGATGATTTCTTGCCTAACTCCACCTATCAAACATTAACCATTAGTTTATTCAAGATTTCTGGAATGTCTATCAATTTGACTGGTAAAGGAACACCTGGTCCAAGACTGTGTGGGCCAGGATCAGTCAAGTCAGAGGGGTGGGACGAACAAGCAAGTCACTGTCTATAGTTTGTTAAGAGAACAGTGAATTATCTCATTTTTCTGGGCATTTCTTTGCATATGCTATATTCCCTTTTATTATAATTACATTACTCTCTCTCTCTCTCTCTGTATGTGTGTATGTGTGTGTGTTTGTGTGGGTGTGTGTGTGTACTCAAGTGTGCACCCATACATGCATAATATGTCTACAGAGGACAGCCTATGGGAATCAGTCTGTCCCTTCCAACATATGGGTCTGGAGGACTGAACTCATGTTGTCAGTCAGTCTTAGTGGCAAGTGACTTTACCAACATAACCATTTTGCAAGCCTTTACTATTGTTTTAGAATAGTTTTGCTTTCAAACATGTTTTACTTCCAAGCAATGCCCAGTGTTATGCCAGCAACAGCCTCTTGTTGTTTAACCAAGGTCCTAAGTGCATCCTTTTCCTTATGCCTGTTTTAATTGGCATGCTATTGTCCATTATGGCCTTGGGAGTGACAGTCTATGCTTATAGACATACACATGTCTGTACCATGTTGGTTCTATGATGTTCTTGTGATGTTGGGATTGCCTAAAGGCACATTTCCCAGAACACATCTTCCTGTGTGTAACAACTTATGACAGTGATCAAAGTATTCTAGTTGGGAGTTCTATGTGGAATTTCACATGAATGTGCTGTGCAGTGCATTCCACCCAGAAAACTACAGGTCTGCAAGTCCCATTGCACTCTTACATCCCCACCCTCCTACAGATGACCATACCAAGATAAATTGTATTTCTAAGCCCGTGCAGGGCCAGGTAAATCACTCCATTGCTTCTAGGGCTGTTGACCATGAACGACCTCTCAGTATTCATGATCTACATCTTGATCTACTATTCATGATCTATGCTTAATTCCAGGTTAGCAATTCAAATCAGGTCTACTTTGACTAATAGAACTGCTGACGTCCATTGTGTCTATCGAGATAGCCTGGGGTGGGTGCTCAAATACTAAGCTGTTTTGAGAGAGTTGTACCCGGAGTGATACTGTATGATTACAAAGTCCACAAGCACTTGAGGAGGAGGGCTGGATGCTTGACCAAGATCCTCCCATCTCCAAGATCAGATTCACAGTAGGGGGATCTGGTTTTGTATAAACTTTGGTGACTTGCCAGCCTGCACTGAGCACAAAGTAGGAGTTAGTGAAATGATTCTCCAGATGAACATCAAATAAGATTGTTATCAGGAAGCATGCACACAGTGTTCCAGCTGAGGAGAGAGGTCCAGAAGGCATACAGTGCCCAGCCGAGGAGAGGGGTCCCAAAACCTCTTTCTGTCACAAAAACAGAACCAGGGACATGATTCTTTCATTTTCCTAAGTTGTAGTAGTACAGGAGGTTAGGAGGGACCTCGTGGAGAAAAAGATCAGAGGAAGTCCTTAACCAGTCTTCTGGCTATTATTCTACAAAGCATAGATACCCAAGAAGCAGGTCTACTGAGCCCCTGTTATTTGTTGTACAGACACCAAGAGGCAGGTCTGTTGACCCTTTCTTCTAGAGATAATGTGATGGAGGGTCTGGTCTAGGAGCTGGAGTCATCCATGGGAAACTGACAACTGGGGCTGCCCCAGACTCCTGCCTGATCTTCAGATTCTCTCTGAAGGATTTTCAAGACATCAGGTTCAGTGTATGCTTTCGGTACAAGACCTCCCCTCCCCCAGTTCTGCTGTTCTGGCTTCTTTGACTTCCTGCTTGTTCCTAGCTGTGCACCTGCCTCTCTCAAATGAAAGGTAGCAAGGTTCGGTCAGGTCTTCAGGTTGCTCCTGGAACTTATCTGGAGTGCTGTAGGCTTCTTGAAAGCATTTTGCAGGGGTTTGTTTGTTGTTTGGTTTTCTCTGTATCTTTGCTGTCCTGCAACTCACTCTATAGACTATCCTGGTTTGGAACTCAGAGATCCACCTGTCTCTACCTCCCCAGTACTGGGATTAAAGGCGTGTGCTACCACCACTGAGCTTTGTTTTCTTTTGTTTTTTTTAAAGGGTTTTTAAAGTTATGTAGCTTTGGTTTACCTGGACCTCAGACTTGATCCAACATTACACAGGATCTCTTAGAAATGAAATAAGAAGGCTGAGCTGCATTTCAGAATGAGAAGATTTTTTCAGTGTAGCATGTCATCATTGCATGCAGCACACACTCACACATGTACCTATTGAGCAATTAAGCAATTTCCTCACTGTGCAAACATCATTGAATATCCTTAACCAGCCAAGGCAAGATAGGTCAGTCACTTGCCATGGACTCTTTTTGCTATCAAAAGATGGACAGAGGAAGTGTTTGCTGCACAGACGGGAGTTGAGATCTCTAGCACCCACATAAAAGCCAGGTGAGTATTGTGGGTCACTTATAGTCTAGCACTAATTGATGAATTCTGGGCTCAATAAGAGACCCTTGTATCAGTAAATAAGTGTGATTACGGTGGACACCTGATGTCAAAATCTGGCCTCCACATGCATATGCTCACCCACACACATTTAAACACACATAGGTGCATACATGGCACATACAAATGCAAAAACAGGTGAACTAAGATGTACCACTCAGTTGGTGGTAGAGCAGCATATTTTTTACAAGAGAATGAATGCATCCTAAAATAACAAGGGGGTGTAAACCGCAATGCATGACCCTTAGCACCTATTTACATCACTATTATCAAGCATGTACTGTACATAACCACATACACTACAGTTTGATACAACTGGCAGGATAGTAGGCTTACTGACACCAGCATCTCCACAAATGTGAGTATCATCTGTTGTCCCCTATGTCACTAGGTGGCAGAAAAATTTCAGCAGCACCATAATCTTATAGAATATTCTCTCTCTCTCTCTCTCTCTCTCTCTCTCTCTCTCTCTCTCTCTCTCTCACACACACACACACACACACAATGTATTTAGCTTTTTCTCTGTTGTTGGACTTTGGTGTAGAGCTTTGTGCTTGTATCAATTTTATAATGAGCATCTTTTGGTGTAGATGTTGGTTTGTATTTTGAAGCATCTTGGGATAAACTTTGCATGTGCAATGAATGAGTCACATATAAAAACACATCTTGGCTCTTGTTTTATGCTGCCAAATTACTTCTGAGCAAATTTTAGTGATTTTTTTAAAAAAGCAGTTGCTGCACACTCCTTAATATCCCTGCTGTTGACATCACTAGAGCCAGAGAGGAGTGCTGCCCTGCAGATCCCTGGTGACCTGCCTCCCTACTCAGGCGCAAAGCTCTGCAGTCCACAGTGAGAGTTTGTGAACCTGCCTATGCTACATCCAAATAATCACAGTAACAAATTAATGTCTAATTCTATTCTAAATGTTCTTTGGATTTGGAGAACCAGGTTCCAGCAGAATGTGTCAAAGGTGAGATGCCTTCTGTTCACTGAAGGCATGTCCCTGGAGGAGATACTGGGACTCTGGCTTCTTCTTCTTCTGTCTTCCATTCCCAGCCATGAGCTGAACAGTCTTCCTCTGCTTCATGCCCTTACCATGGTGTATTATCTAAGCAAAACTTCTTCTGCTGCCAGTTTTCTCTTGTCCCATTAGGGTGGCCCAGACTCCACGACACTTCACAGGAGATGTCTGCCACCATGCCAACCTGCAGTGACCCCCTCTGCTGCTCCTGTGTAACCTGTAGTTTCATGACTCCACTTCCTCTCACATGTCTCTCTGTCCCTCCTACATGGACCATTACTCCTGAGGCCCAAACTCCCCCAGCTTTGAGGGACTAACAAATATGTTGACACACAATGCTTCTAAAATAAGATTGTGGCCAAAAAAGGGGGTAGAGTTGAGGAGATGACTCAGTCAGCTGAGTGACCTTAGTTATATCGTGTAAAAAGCCGGGCATGGGGATGCCAGAGCTCCGGGGGTGGATGGGAAGAATCATGGGTTCTGCTGGCAGCTCCTTTTGTTGAATCAGTGAGCTCCAGGCTCGGTAAGAGACTCTGTCTCAAAAAATGACGTGGAGAGTGATTGAGGAAGACACCCAGTATCAACTCTTGGCTCTCCCAAACACAGTTGTGCATGCATATGAATATACACAAGTGCACATACATGCATTACACACACACACACACAAGGGAAGAAGTGAACCCTCATAACGAACATGAGAAAAAGGAGTCACATCAGTTATGACGAGACTGAGAGAATACTGAACTGTTTGGGGAAGAGGCTTTTGCAAATCCCCTAATGAAATGAAGGTAAACTCTTGACCTAGGTCAAAATTTCAGAAATCATCAACATGCCGAAATGACAGCTACAACTGGCACCTTCCAGTTAGGAGATGCCCACTGCCACCACACAGTGATGCCACCACACAGTGTCTCCGTCTTGCTCTGAAGTAACCTACAGCTTCACAACTCTGCTGCTTCTTTGTGCTTCTATTTCTCTCCTACATGGTCCCTGGCTTTTCACCTGAAAGGATTGACGGTTGCTATAGCAACCAAGAACAAGAACGCTGACATTCAGGTAAGCTTGTCTGGGCCAGTCACCTTGCTTGGAAAACAACTTATGTGAGTTAGTCACAATTTCTCACCACCCCCCCTCGTTTCCTTCTGTGTCCTGTACAGCACAAAATTCTTTTTTTTTTAAAGATTTATTTATTATTATATCTAAGTACACTGTAGCTGTCTTCAGATGCACCAGAAGAGGACATCAGATCTCATTATGGATGGTTGTGAGCCACCATGTGGTTGCTGAGATTTGAACTCAGGACCTTTGGAAGAGCAGTCGGTGCTCTTAACCACTGAGCCATCTCTCCAGCCCCCAGCACAAAATTCTTAAGGAAACAGTCAGATTATCTTTTGAGACTAGGTTCTAGGATAGCAGTGACTTAAAACTTCAAGCAGATGCCTTCTTTCTGTAGGGTTTTGGTTTTATCGCAGCTCAGTCAATACAGACAGTGGGCTAATACTTTCTGTCCATGTACTTACTTCTACACTCAGACTAAAATCCTCACCTAGAATGGCTAAAAATGGAGTCCTGAAAGAGAAGCCCTTTCCCAGGTGCTGTGGCATCTAAGCTTGTTTTTTTTTTTTTTTTAAAGATTTATTTATTTATTGTATGTAAGTACACTGTAGCTGTCTTCAGACACTCCAGAAGAGGGCGCCAGATCTCATTGCGGATGGTTGTGAGCCACCATGTGGTTGCTGGGATTTGAACTCTGGACCTTCGGAAGAGCAGTGGGGTGCTCTTAACCACTGAGCCATCTCACCAGCCCCCTAAGCTTGGTTTTTAAGAACTGAGGAGAATAGGATTTTTTTTTCATAACATGGTCAAGTGATTCTGGCCAGTAGAGGCTCCATACACATGGGGGAGCCTTAGACTGTAGCATCCTTCCTGCAATGGAGTGCTGCCTTCCCTGCCTTCCCTCACTCCCATCCATTAAACTGTGAGTAAGGCTGCTTCATAGTTCAGTACTTTGAATCTGAGTCTTAGTCACTATTCTATTGCTGTGAAGAGACATCATGATCAAAACAACTCTTAACAAAAGGAAGCATTTAATTGGGGACTTGCTTGAGAGCTTTACATCCTGATCTGCAGACAGGTAGAGAGAGAAACGCTAGGCCATATGTGGCTTTTAAAACACCTAAACCCATACCCAATGACATACTTCCTTCGCCAAAGCCACACCTACTCCAACAGGGCCACACCTCCTAATCCTTCTCAAATAGTGCCACTCTCTGGTGACTGGGCATTCAAATCTATGAGCCTAGAGAAGCCATTCTTACTTAAACCGCCACAGTTTGTAAAACTCTATAAATGTTCTTATCATTACACACGTCCATGCTCTCAGACCTCATGATGAAAGTACTAAGAGTCTATGCAGTTGACTTTGTATATTTAGGGACTGGGGCTATCTCAGTTGATGGAATGCTTGCTTTCCAGGCATGAAGTCCCAGGTTTGACCTCCAGGAGGCATAAACAGAGCGTAGAGCCCATGCTTAGATCTTAGCACTTGCAAGACACAAGTCAAGAGGAACAGGAGTTCAAGGTCATTGTTGGCTATGTAGAGTTCCAAACTAGCCTGGGCTACATGAGATCCTGTCTTTAAAACAAAAACAGGACCAGTGAGATGGCTCAGCCATTAGTGGCACTTACCACCAAGTCTGCTGAGCAGAGTCCAATTCCCAGAATCCAGATGGTAGAAGGAGAGAACCAAGTTTTCAAGATATCCTCTGATTCCCACATACATGTCACAGCATGAGGACACACACACACACACACACACACACAGAGAGAAAGAGAGAGAGAAATGAAATAAGTAAAATAAAATAAATGCTCAAAAACAAAAAATTGCATACATTTAGTTTAGACTACTTTGAGCATTTAAAAAAAATTTTTTTTTTTTTTTGCTATTTTGTCTCTCTTTTGGAATCAAAGTCTCACTATGTAACTCAGGCTGAATTTGTAACCCTCCTGCCTCAGCTTCCTGAATGCTAGGATTACAATTCTATGCCTATAGTGAGAATATTGGTTTCTTTAAAAACAGAAATGTTATGTGAATATGTTTTTGTTTTAGTCCCACGGGAGGGATATGGGACTGCTTCAGTTTGTCCACAGCAGCAGAGTGTGATTTGTCTCATGCCCTGGCAGGGGTGTGATTTTGCCAGCTGCAGCTAGTTTTTGCAAGTGTATGATATTTGGAAGTCTGGGGACTCTTGAAAAAGTATATAAATTCAAGAGTCCTGAGAGGGATGCAAAAGCCCTGAGAGGAGTGCAGCTGCTGACTGCTGGCTTCTGGCTGCTGGCTGCTGGCTGGCTTCTGGCTTCTGGCTGCTGGCTGCTGGCTGGCTGCTGGCTGGCTTCTGGCTGCTGGCTGCTGGCTGCTGGCTGCTGGCTGGCTTCTGGCTTCTGGCTGCTGGCTGCTGGCTGGCTGCTGGCTTCTGGCTTCTGGCTGCTGGCTGCTGGCTGCTGGCTGCTGGCTGCTGGCTGCTGGCTGCTGGCTGCTGGCTGCTGGCTGCTGGCTGCTGGCTTCTGGCTGCTGGCTGCTGGCTGCTGGCTGCTGGCTGCTGGCTGCTGGCTGCTGGTTGGAGATATCCTGACAACAGAGATCAAATTTGCCTCAAGGAACTCAACACTCCTAATCAGCAGAAAGTAGTTTAATGAGATAGACATCCCCTTTCCCCTCTATCCTTCTTTCTTTCCTACCTAATGTTGGGAGGTTGGGAGGAATTAGGGTTGAGAAAGGAGGTAAGAAGAAGAACCCCATAAGGTAGTCAAAATCTGTCCACATATGCTTCCACACCAAGTGCCTTTGAACTTTGATTCATGTGTTCAGTGCCTTCTTGCCATTTCCATTGGAATATCTTACCTGATTCACACATCCCAGCCTAAATTTCCTGTCTCCTTCCTGCTCCTAAACACATTCCTTTTGTTTGTCTTTCTCATTTCCTCATTGTTATAAACACTGTTGGCTTGATAAGCTGAGCCAAAGAAGAGCCAATTTTGAATCCAACCACACACTTTGATTCAGTACCAAGTCCAAGTGCAGCTAGTTCTACATCTAGAAACAAATGTCACTTCCTTCTGACTGCAAGGCTGCACTCCTACCCAAGCTGGGCTTGCTTGTCTTGATTCCTGCAATTGTCGGTCTAGCCTTCCTGCTTTTATCTATATTTGAATCCATCCTATCTGTTTTCTATAGAGAGGCTGGACAGGCGTGTGTGTGTGTGTGTGTGTGTGTGTGTGTGTCAGAGGGGAGAGAGAGAGAGAGAGAGAGAGAGAGAGAGAGAGAGAGAGAGAGAGAGAGAGAGAGAGAGACACTCACTGGAGCAAGTGTATGCATATGTGGAGACCAGAGAACAATGGGAGTCATTCCTCAGGCACTGCTTTGAAACTTTGACCAGGAACCCCACACTTTACCACTAAGTAATCTCCCCAGCCCCTTGAAGAGATCTTTAACACTTAAGTCAGTTTTCTGCTTAAAATCTGCCACTAGTCTTCCTTGAATTTGAGATTTGAGTAAAACTTATACCCAGTAGTACTTGTCTACCTTCCAACCTTTTTAAGTGGTCTTCCCCCTCCACCTAGTACACAGTGGCCTTTCTTTGCCCAAGTCATTTCTCCTTCTACCATGCAGGCCATAGAGATCAAACTCACATTGCCATGTTTGGCAGCAAGTGCCTTTTACTGCTGAGCCATTTCACTGGCCCCTAAGCTCATTCCTGAACTAGATTTGTGTGTGGCTGTTCCATCTGTCTAACACCTGATCTCTGTTTCCTTCTCAGCCATCTGCTCACAAGTTGGACCACATTTCTTCAGATGCTCTCTCCTTGAAGACCACTCTTCCTAGGGAAGAGTGACAAACCCAGTCATCTCATCTTCAAACAAGAGGGCCAGTCACTGTGCCTGCTACACAGGGCCCTTGGCACTTGGCCTCCTTGTTTTCTCTTTGCAGGATTTGAAATAATTTCATTGTCATTTTGTTTTTTACTGCATATTTAGCCCTCTGTCACTGTAGATGGGCTAGAAACATCATGAGCATGGTTTTATTTGGTGTCATATCTTTGATATCTACTCAATATAATTGATCTGAGGAACAAAAGCATAACAAGGGACAGTGAGGTGGCTAGTTGGTAAAGGCACTTGTCACCAATCCTGATGACTTGAATTTAATCCTAGAGCCAATTGTTCAAGGAGTGCTGACTCCTAAAAGTTGTCTTCTGGTCTCCACACAAGGACAGACAGGGTCATGTATTGTGTATACACATACACAAAAATTAAATTAAATTAAATTAAAACAAGTCAAAAGTAGGCTGGAGAGTTATCTCAATGGTTCAGATCACTTGTTCTTGAAGAGAATCTGGTTCAATTCCCAGCACCCACATAGTGGCTTAGAACCATCTGTAACTCCAGTATCGGGGGATATGACATCCTTTTCTCATCTCTGAAGGCACTAGGCATGCATGTAGACATTCATGCAGACAAAACACCCATGAATATGAAATAATAACATAAATAAACCTACAATTTTTTTAAATCAAAGAGAATAACTACAACAGGAGCTCATGAGAACAAAAAAAAAAAAAAAAAAAAAGGAGCCAATGGATATAAATGGATGCTCAAATGATTTATCTTAAAAAGTTAAGCAATTTTAAAAGGTTAAATGAAATTTTATCAAGTTCTATTACACCTATCAGATTTGGTAGTATTTACAGGTTTGGGCCTAGACTGGGCCACAGCCTGATAAGCAGGTAATGGGAGGAAAACAAAGTGCAGAGCTTTTAGGGGTCACTTGACCACCTGTCTTGGTCTCTCTGGCTATGGTATACAACAGTAAAGTGAATTGGCCCAGAGTTAGTGGTTAGATGCCACAACACTCAGCTATCAATGTATTATCCAAACAGTCAAACTCAGCTGCTCAATTCTTTTAAATCAATTGCTTTGAGAATGGGATTGCTTGGTGATTGACTAAATATCCCCTGTTTTCTTCCTGAAATGCATGCATGCATGCACAATTGCCCTTCTTTGGGCTTTGGCAGTTCCCGAGTTATTACGCCAGTTTGGTAACTAAAGCGTGAACACATTTCCTTGTTAGATATTATTCATAACTCATAAAACACAAAACCATAAATTTCTCATAAAACAGGGCCATTAAAATGTACTGGGGCTGAAAGAAAGATTTGGTAAAAGGTCAAGAACCAATCCAGACATGGTCATGTGCGCTTGCAAGCCCAACACTTGGGAAGTAGAGGCAGGAAGATCAGGTGTCGTCATTAGTCTCCTTGGCTACTTAGTGAACACAAGGCCAGCCCAGGCAACAGGAGAGCTTTTCTCAAAAGAATACATCTAAAAGAATTCATGAACAAGAAACAATAACAACATGGGTTGGCCAGACTTCACGGCCAGTAAAGCCCTTGCTTCACATGCATATGAACTGAGTTCCAGCCCAAGATCACATATACACACATAACGCCAATGAGAAGAATGAACTCTACAAAGCTGTCCTCTGACATCCATGTGCACAGCCACACAATCATACATCCACAGCAATAAGTAAAACTCACAAAGCAAGTAAATAAGAAGGCCTCTAGTCAATAAGTCAAGATTTCCAAGGATAAACTCACACAAAAATTGCAAGCAAATAGATTCTAGACTGCTCACTATTGTGCTATTTGTAACAGTAAGGATATCAATCATATATAAATAATAGTTTAAGTCCTCACAAGTTTGAGGACTTATCATTTCCCAGAAGGAATCCTAAGCATTTCACAGACGGCATCTCATGTGCTTTCCAAGACAACTTCTGAGGCAGTAGCTGACATCTTACATCTTTTCCTCATGGCTGACAACCTTCCCAGGGATGCAAAGCCACAATCACTGTCAAACTGGACAAAATATGTAAAACCATTGATGGGCATCATGAGTAAACAGAGAGAAACTGTGAACCTTGGTGGAATGGAAGCAGAAAAAGTGAATCTCACTGTCCCTCTGGCTTCCTCCTGAGCACACCTACAGATGCTACAGTGACAGGGAATCCAAGCAGAGCTCGCAAAGGCTGACACATGGCTTAGGCATCTGGGACTTGTGGGAGGGTGTATGAGAAAGGAGGGTTCACAGAGAGGCAGCACCATGGAGTACTTAAGTCTTCAGCCAATGCTAAACATTTTAGCTGGTTTGAGGTGAAGCTCTGTATGCCTGACAAAGAGAAACTATGGGCCTCACTGTGCTGAGGGTGATATAGAAACCTCTGTAAGCTGGGGCCAAAAGACCTTACTATATTCTTTTAGCGCTCAACTGGAACTCTAGGGAAAATAACATGCCTTGGGCTGGTGAGATGGCTAGATGAGTAAAGGTACTGGCCACTAACGGTGACAACCTAACTTTCATCCTTGAGGACCCCATGGCGAAGGAGAGAAGTAACTCTTGGGATTTGTCTTTTGAGCTCTGAATGCATGCTGTGGTACATGCACATTCACACACACACACACACACAATCAATCAAGCAATCAATTAATTAATTGATGTAAATTTTCTTATTGGGTTTGGAGAGATGACTTTGCAGTTCGGAGCACTTGTTGCTCTTACAAAGAACTCAGGTTCAAGTCCCAGTGTCTATGTGGTGGCACACTAGTTTTAATTGCAGTTCCAAGGGATTCCATGCCCTATTGTGACCTCATGGAGCCCCAAGCATGTACATAGTACACATACATGCATAAAAGCAAAATATACATAAAACACATTGAATAAATATAATAGAATTTAACATAAACAAACCTAAAAAAATACATAGAAGAAATGCCATGTATCAGAAGTAGAGCTGTCCTGGTCCTAAAATATGGACTAAATAGATCTTCCCAGGAAGCTTAAAAATAAACTCAAAAGACTCCAGATTAGCAAATTGGTGTCTGCCTGAAAAAAAAAATCATAACCAAATCTTTCTTTTATATCACAAGTGCAGTTTCCCCTCCCTCCTCTTCTCCCAGTCTCTCCCCCTTGCCCACCCCCTCTACTCCTCATTTCTCTTCAGAAAAGGGCTGACTTCAATGGCTATCATCCAGCCATGGCATAGCAAGTTGCAGTAAGACTAGGCACCTCCGCTTCTGTTAAGGCTGGATAAGGGGGAAAGGGTCCCAAAGGCAGGCAACTGAGTCAGAGACAGCTATTGCTACCACTGTTAGGGTCCCAGAAGATGAAGCCACACAATTGTATCATATGTGTGGAGGGCCAAGTTCAAACCCATGCTCTCTGGTTGGTGGTTCAGTCTCTGTGCCCCTATGGGCTCAGGTTAGTTGATTCTGAATCATGATCAAATCTTGACATCAAAGATTTTAGTAGTCAGAATGTCTACCATGACATGTAAACTTAGGCAGTAGAAAAAAAAATCAGAAAATAGGATCCATAACCAGATTTATGAAACAACATTAACTGACCTGGCATTGAGAAGGCACATAAAGACTTCTAAGTGGCTGATGGTGTCCCCATGGTGAGCTGCAACCACTCACTGTGGACAATGAAGAAACAAAAACAAAACAAAACAAAACAAAACAAAAACCAGAACTAAGTAAACTCTAGACTGGCATACTACATCTGGAATAAAATCCAGTGGGTGGGATTTAACAGTAGAATGGAATCTACAGAAAGAAGTCAGTGAACTTAAGAGGAAGATTTTGTTTTTTAGACTGATGCTCATGAATGCAGGGGATGCTGGGAAAAGAAAGTAAGCATTGGACACCATCAAGCATTTTAGCATGCATCTACCTGCAATCTTAAAACATGAGGAGAGAGGGATTAGGGTAGAAAAAAATCGTCAGCATTGATGACCAGGACTGGAGATATAGTTCTGCTGATAGAATGCTTACTTAGAAAGCAAGGAGCAGAGAGTTTAGTTTCCAGCACCACATGAGCCAGGCACAGTGGGATTATAGGCATACATCGACACCTAAAGGCCACTCTGGACTACATATTGCATTTGAGACCAGACTCCTGTCCAACATGGAAGAAGTTATCCCTCCACAAAGCCTAGAAGTCTAGGGACCTCACTTACCTAGTATCCAGGGAGACCACCAACAACAAAGAACACAAGACACATCTAATAAAGACAAGACTAGATACCAACACCAAAAAGTACCTCAAACCTAACTCCAGATGTTTAGACAGCAGCACAAGAATAGAAAAAAAAATTATGAACAACCAAGACAGCACGCCTCCTCCAGAACCCAGTAATCGCATCACAGAAGAGCCTGAGAAGGACAATATAGCTGAAGTCCAAGACAAGGACTTCAAAATGGCAATTATGAATATGTTCAGGGACCTTAGAGAAGTTGTATATAAATCTTTTAAGGAAGCTATGAAAACACAAAGGAACAGTTGAATACAATATTGAAAATATTTCAAGACATGAAAGTAAAAATAAAATCACTAAAGAAAATCCAAACTGAAGTAGAACTGAAAATGAAGAATTTAGGGTATCAAACAAAACCTCAGAGGTAAGCCTTGCCAACAGAGTACAAGCCTGGAAGTATCTCGGGTGTTGAAGACAAGGTAGAAGTCAAAGAAAATATTAGATCTAAGAAAATGCAGGCACAAAAAATTTCAGGAAATCTGAGATACTATGAAAAGACCAAATCTACTAATAGTAGGGATTATAAATAGGACAAGAAACCAAAGTCAAATGCATAGAAATGTTTTCAACAAAATCGTTTTTTTTAAAGATTTATTTATTTATTATATATAAGTACACTGTAGCTGTCTTCAGATACTCCAGAAGAGGGAGTCAGATTTCGGATGGTTGTGAGCCACCATGTGGTTGCTGGGATTTGAACTCCGGACCTTCGGAAGAGCAGTCGGGTGTTCTTACCCATTGAGCCATCTCACCAGACCCTCAACAAAATCTTAGGGGGAAAAAAAAACTTCTCTAATCCAAAGGAAGACTCTATCATGGTACAAAATGCATACCAAATATGACCAGAAAAGAAATTAAACATTACACATAATAATCAAAACACTAAATGTATGGAGCAAAGAAAGGATATTAAATGTACAGAAGCAAGAGGATATTAAAAGCTGCAGGGAAGCTGGGCAGTGGTGGTGCACACCTTTAATCCCAGAATTTAGGAGACAGAGGCAGGAGGATTTCTGAGTTCAAGGCCAGCCTGGTCAACAAAGTGAGTTCCAGGACATCCAGGACTACACAGAGCATTGCTGTCTTGAAAAAACAAACAAACAAATAAACAAACAAACAAAAAGGCTACAAGGAAAAAAGACTAAATAACATGCAAAGGCAGACTCATTAGAATAACACCTGATACAGCAAGCCAACAGTCAACATCTAATTAAATGGAGAGAAACTTAAAGCAAGGCTGCCTACTCTTTCCATATCTATTCAATATAGCACTTGAAATTTTAGCTAGAAACAATATGACAACTAAAGATCAAGGGGGTATGGTTGGAAAGAAATTAAAGTATTGCTATTCATAGATGATATGATATGATAGTATATATAAGTGACTCCAAAATTCTACCAGAGAACTCCCACAGCTGATAAATACCTTCAGCAAAGTGTCTGGATACAAAATTAATTAAAAAATCAGTAGCCCTCCTTCATACAAATGATATATGAAATGAGAAAGAAATTAGGGAAGTATCACCCTTCAAAATAGCCACACATAATATAAAATATCTTGGTGTAACCCTAACCAAACAAGTGAAAGACCTGCATGATAAGTCTTTGAAGAAAGAACTTGAAGAAAGTATCAGAAGATGGAGAGATCTCATATGCTCATGGATTGATAGGATTAATATAGCATGTTATTTGTAATAGCCAGAAACTGGAAACAACCTAGATGTCCCCCAACTGAAGAATGGATAAAGAAAATATGATACATCTACACAATGGAATATTATTCAGCTGTTAAAAACAATGACATCATGAAATTTGCAGGCATATGGATGGAACTAGAAAAGATAGTCGTGAGTGAGGCAACCCAAACCCAGAAACACAAACATGGTACATACTCACTTATAAGTGGATATTAGCCATAAAGTACAGGATAACCATGCTACAATCCATAGTTCCAAAGAAGCTAAGTAACAAGGAAGGCCAAGGGAGGATGCTTGAATCTCACTAAGAAGAGAAATAAAATACATATCAGGGATGGAGGGAACTGAGTGGGAGAGAAGATGGGGAGATGAACAGGAGGAATTGAGTATTGGAAAGATGGAGGGAGAGAGAACTTGGAGAAAAAACTGGAATCATTGATGGAGGGATATTTCTGGCATGAACTAGAAATCTAGGACAATGGAAACTCCCAGAAATCTATGAGGGCAACCCTACCTAAGACCCCCAGCAACAGGATATATGGAACCTAAAATAGCCACCTCTTATAACCAGGCAAGACTTACAATTGAGAAATGGGGACAACCTATCCACAAAACCATTCACCCACAACTTTCCCTCCCTGCAAGATTTGCAGGGATAAAGATGGAGCAGAAACTGAGGGGATGGCCCATGATTGGCCCAAATTGAGACCCATGCCATGAGAGCCCATCCCTGACACTATTAATATTCTGCCATACTTGTAGACAGAGGCTTAGCATAACTACCATCTGAGAGGCTTCACCCAGCAGTTGATGGAAAAGATGCAGAGACCTACAACCAAACATTAGGCAGAGTTCGGGGACTTTTGTGGAAGAGGGGAGAAAGAATTGAAAGAGTCAGAGAGGTCAAGGACACCATAAGAAAACCTACAGAATCAACTAACCTAGGCCCACAGGGACTGACTGAAACTGAACCACCAACCAGAGAGCACGCATGGGATGAACCTATAACCCCTACACATATGTAGCTGACGTGCAGCTTGGTCTTTATGTGGAACCCCTAACAACAGGAGTAGGGGCTGTCTGACTCTGCAGCCTGCCTTTGGATCCCTTTCCCCTAACTGGACTAATTTGTCTAACCTCAATAGAAGAGGATGAAGCTAGTCCTACTGCAATTTGGTATGTCAAGGTGAGTTGATATCCATGGGAGGCCTTTCCATCTATGAGGTGAAGGAAGGGAGGATGAGGAGAAGATGAGGTGAGAGTGAGGGAGTGAGAGAAAATGAGGTAGGGAAAGATTGGGATGTACAGTAAATTAATTAATTAATCAATGGAAAAAAAAAAAAAGGAATAGTACCTGACTTTTCAAAGGAGACTCTGAAAGTCAAAGGGCTTTTATAGAAGTTCTTCAGATTCTAAGAGATCACAGATGCCAGCCCAGATTACTATACCCAGCAAAACTATCAGAATAGATGGAGAAAGAAAATTATATTCCATGATAGAAACCAAATTTCAGCAGTACTATCCATGAAACCAGCTCTAAAGAAAGTGTTAGAAGGAAAACTTAAACAGGAAGAGAAGCCACATCCAAGGAAACAGAAGGAATAAACAATCTCAGAGCAGCAAGTCAAAAGAGAGGGAAAACTCACATCACAACACCAAAACTACAGGAACCAATAAACATTGCTGACGGATAACTCCCAATATTAATGATCGTAGTTCTCCAATTAAAAAAAACGCAAGCTAATAGATTGTATTAGAAAACAGGATCTATCTTTCTCCTGCATCCAAGGAATGTATTTCACCATTGAGGACAGACATCCTCAGGGTAAAAGGATGAGAAAGGTATTAAAAGTCCCAAGAAGAAAGCAGGTATTGCCATTTTAATATCTGACAAGTAAACTCAAACCAAAACTAATCAGAAGAAACAGGGAAGCACACTATATACTCATCAAAGGAAAAAATCTTTCAAGATGATATTACGATTCTAATTATTTATACACTAAACACAAGGGCATCCTGTTATGATGTGGGGTTTTCTCTTTCTCTTGATTTGCTGGTGTGGGATTATTTTTTCCTTGTATTTTCTGGGGTGTGATTACTCTTCAGATTTAAGTTTTCCTTCTAACACCTTCTGCAGAGCTGGTTTTGTGGACAGTGCTGTTTAAATTTGCTTTTTATCATGGAATGTTTTCTTTCTCCACCTATTATGATAGTTTTTCTGGGTATAGTAATATGAGCCGGCACCTGTCATTTATGAACATAAACTCTAAAATTCCCAATAGGAATATTTGCAAACCAAATCCAATACTATAGCAATATGATTATACACCATAATCAAGTTGGCTTCATCCCATCTCATTATATACAGAAAGGCCTTAAAAGATCCAACATCCTCTTATGAAAAAAGTCCTGAAAGACTAGGGATATAAGGGACACACCTCAAAATATTTTTCAGCAAGTCCACAGCCAACCTCAACCTAAACAGAGAGAAACACAAAAACTTTCTATTAAAATTAGGAACAAGACAAGATGTCCATTCTCTCATCACCTATTCAGTATATCACCTACATTCTTAGCCAGAACAACTAAGACAACCGAAGAAGACCAAGGGGAAACAAATAGAAAAGGAAGAAGTCAAAATATCATTATTCGCAGATGATATGATTTTATACACAAAAGACCTTAAACCCCCATCAGGAAACATCTACAAGTAATAAACAGTCTTAGCAAAGTAACAAGATATAAAATAAACACACAAAAATAAGTATCCTTCCTATATGCAAAGACAAACAAACTGAAAATAGTGCCTTTCACAACAGCCTCACAAAGGTCTTTGGGGCTAGCTCTAACAAAGTAAAAGACTTTTGACACTGAAGAAGACACCAGAAGATGGAAAGCTCTCCCGTGCTTATGGATTTGGTTAATATTGTGAAAATGTCCCTCCTACCAAAACAATCTACAGTTTCTGCGCAACCACTATCAATTATCACACAGTTCTGCGCAGAAATTGAAAACATTTCAGGTCCATAAGAAAACACACGCAAAGGAAAGCTAAAACAATCCTGGGGGGAAACTGCTGTGCGTGTCATCATCCCAGATTTCAAGGTGAACTACAGAGCTACAGTTAAAAGCAGCATGGTGTTTGCATAAAACCAGACATGTTGATCAGTGAAATCTTCCTTAAGGTCCAGCTGTGCCACTCTTAGGCATAAACCCAAAGGATGCTTCATCATACTTAAGAAGTGCTTGCTCTAAAGATGAACTGAGCAAGTACCTCTTGTTCAGTTATGTTCATTGCTGTTCTATTCATAATAGCCAGAAATTGGAAACAGCCTAGATGCCCATCCACAGATGAAAATGTGGCACATTTACAAATGGAATACTATTAAGCTGTTAAAAATTGTGAAATTAGCATTTACATGGTTGGAACTAGAAAATAAGTGTACTGACTGAGGTAACTCAGACCCCAAAAGTCAAATATCGTATGTTTTCTCTTATTTGTAGACGTTAGCCCAAAGCCTTTGCATATCCATATTACCACAGAGGTTAGGTACCTAATAAGGGATTAGAGGGAGGGGAGGATCTCTCAAGGAGGAAATAGAATATATTGTTCTGAAGAGACTAAGGGGATGGGCCAAGTGAACAAAAGAAAACTTAATAAAAACTACTTAAAAATAAAACAAATTCAGCCAGGGCTACACAGAGAAACCCTGTCTCGAAAAACCAATAAATAAATAAATAAATAAAACAAATTAATAAATTTTCCACCAACAAGCAAGGAATAAAATAAGAAAACAAATTGTCAGGAAGTTAGATATTAAGAGGCATCACTCTGTACAGAGCTTGCAGACTTAAAGGGCAAATTCATCAGCAAATTCATTGATTTGGAGTAAATGGAGAGATTCTTCTAGAAACACAACTCTGTTAAACAGAAGAAATTTCAAAACCTAACCATCACTATATTCACTAAACAAATCTTATTTAAAATTGTTTTCACAAGGAAAATTCTGACCCTAGATATTTTCAGGGGTACATTTTGTTATACCATGCCACACAAAGTGTTTCAGAAAACAGAGAAGGTAAAATTTTCTAAATTGTGTTTTTAAATCTAGTCAAATCCAAAATCCAAAGCTGACAAAGATATTATGAGAAAATGAAACTAGAGACCAATACATTTATGAGTATAGGCATATGACTCTATTAGAATATCAGAAACAAACAAAAGCACCGGTTTTGTTTTTCTTTTGTCTTGTTTGGCTTGGGGGATGCAGATGGGGGTGGGCACTGGGGTGAGCCAGGCCTCAAGTTCTCGAGCACTGAGCTGTGCCCACTCCACTTCTTTTCATCTCGTTTCGTTTTGTTTTAAAAGACAGAGTCTCACTGTACATCGTACAGCTCAAGTTGTCTTTGAGCTTGAGATCTCCCTACCTCAGTTTCCCAAACAGATGTCTTTACACGAGAGTGCAACTACAACCACACCTAGCTTGCTACTTGAATTTTATATTTCACTAATTTTAAACCTTTTTTCCTAAAACATAAAACTTGTCCCACAAGTGTCCCACAAAATTTGATGTGTTGTGTTTTCACTAGCATTCAGTTAAGAAATGGGGAGATGGCTCAGTGAGTAAGGATATTTGAAACACACACACATACACACTCACTCACGAGAGAGAGAGAGAGAGAGAGAGAGAGAGAGAGAGAGAGAGAGAGAGAGAGAGAGAGAAATACCTTTCTGTTAAAAAATAAGGGAGTAGAGTAGTAGAGGAAGGCACCTAGTACCAATCTCTAGTTTCTACATACACATGAACATCTGTATGTACACATGTACACACACACGTGCAAGAATACAGGCGTAAAACACACACCCACACAAAATAAATTAACAAGATATGGGAAGGTAGAATTTATCCTAAGAACCTAAGACCGTTATTGGAAATCAATCAGCAGTTATTCAACACAATACTGCAACAAAGGAGAAACGCCATGTGACTATTTCATAACCCATTCAGGAAAAGCATTTGGCAGACTTCATCCTGAGAGCTCCTATAACACAAGAGCTGAAGGGACTGCCCTGAATCTGCCAAGTGTTTGTGGATAACCCACAGTGATGTCATACTGCTGACCCCTCTGTGGTTTCTGAATATAATTAAAAACATCTTATAAGACCGTTAAGATCTTGAGTGACCTAAACACTGTTTCCCTCTGATGTCCTGCTCACTGCACAGCCCAGCTATGCTGCCCTTCTGTGCTGCACATGCTCTGTGCACCCCCCTCTCCTCATTCTGTCATCTTAGAACTCTTATCTCCTGGCTCCTTCTTACCATTAGTTATCAGCTTAAATAAATGCCCTTGTTTCAGAAAGGCCATTGATTCCTTACTGCTGATGCCATACACTGGACTAGAGATCGGCAAGGAGAGGATGTACCCCCTCCATCAGAGGCATGGGCTCCCACTCTGGGTTTCTAACTAATGCGGCCAATGATACGGGACTTGTGGAGTGTGACCTGACCCAAGGCAAGCTGCCCATTTAACTTGGCTCCTACCCTGCTCTCCGATCTCTTGGTACAAAGGAAGGTCTTGCCAGAACTGAGAAAGAAGCCAAATCCTGGCTACAGCACTCATTGCTTTTTAAAACTCAGGCTTACGTCACCAAGGGGCACCAGCAGTCCTGTGTGCTTCCATTTAAGGGCAGCTTTATAAACACCAAGCCCTGCTGTTTCTTAGCTGTGTTTGACATGGGAAAACTCCATGCTCCTCCGGGGAAGATGAACTGTGCTTGGCTCCCACCTTTCTCACATAGCCCACAACCTGTGTCTCCACACAGCTCAACTCGTCCTGTTTCCTGTTATTTTCTATAACTCTCCAGCTAGGAGACAATGGTGGGGTTGGGTAACTCAGTGGTACAATGCTTGCTTAGACTCTGTGAGGCCTGGCTGGTTTCAATGCCCAGTGATGCTAAAGAAAATAAAAGTTACAACATAAAATATAACTACTATGGGATCAAGAGGTTGTTCTTTCTCGTATCAACAGTACTTCCAGTGGGTGGAACAGTGCTTGCTGTACAGCAGATACTCCATAAATACTTGCTAAATGAATGGCTGTGTAATGCAGCTTAACAACTTCTTGGCCTTTTAAAGCAACCTTAAGCTCAAGTCTAACTCCTTGCTTGATTCCTTCTGGACTATATGTATTTGATTCTTCCTCTTGTATTAGCATCTCCTCCTCCTCCTCTCCTCCTCCCTCCCTCCCTCCCTCCCTCCCTCCCTCCTTCCCTCCTCCTTCCCTCCTCCTTCTCCTCCTCTCCCTCCTTCATCCTCCTCCTCCTCCTCTTCCTCCTCCTCATCACCATCATCTTCCTCCTCCTCCTCATCACCATCATTTTCCTCCTCCTCCTCTCGATAGAATTTCATATAACCTAGGCTGGCCTCAATCTTGACCTGTAGTAGAGGATGTCCTTGAACTTCTGATTCTCCTGCCTTTGCCTCCTGAGTTCTGGAAGATACAATTGGATAATGAGATGCTAGGAACTGAACCCAGGGCTTTGAGCATTCTGGATAAATACCCCTACCAACTGAGCTACATTCCACACTCACTTTTGCCTAATACTTCCCTTTCCACAAACTCCAGCCTCCTGGCTGATTCTACATTCCAGACTTCCTGCACGTCAGATCCAAAAAGCTGCCTAAGTCTTTCTGATTTCTGTCCTCCTGATCACCTAGATTCTTCTGTGGGAGCATTTTTACCCTCCTCATTCTTTGACTCTAGTCCATGCAACCCTTCAGCCTGCTTCTCCTTTACCCTTAGGCCTCTGCTCCACCAAACTCCCTGCCTTACACACAGCTATGCATTAGCTGCTTTCTCTGCTGACTCTGGGAGACACACAGAGACCCTGAAGGGCAGACACAACTCTAGTAAAAGCAATTATTTCTCTGTGGGTATGGTCCGTATATTTTTAATGTATTTTTATATTTAAAATATATATTTCATATATATTTTCTGGTTTTGAAAACATCCATGTTTTCCTACAAACAATAATAACAACAACAACTTCAAGCATCCAATAAAACTGCAGTAATGAGGATTGTGGTGTTTGTGAAAATAGGAACGCTCTGTGATACAGAGCTCTGGGACAGATGCATACAAACGTGGCCAACTGACCGTCAGTGGAAGATCCCGGGCAGCACAACAGGGAAAGCCAATCTTTTCAACCAATGGTGCTACAAAAACTGGATTTCCATTGGAAAAAAAAGAGGCCAAGGTCTTAAGTCTTTCATAAATTGAAATCAAATGAATTAGATACAAAAATATGAAACATCAAACTCTAGGACTCCTGTAAGATAATACGGGAACAGGCTGGCCTTTTTGATATAAAACCAATGATGTGAGTCATAAAATAATTGATAAATTGAACCTTATTAAAATTTAAACTGTAGGATAGCTATGGTGGTACTGCCTGTGATTCTAGCACTCAAGAGACTGAGGCAGGAGAATCATGAGTTTAAAAATCATGCTTGACTTTGTTACACATTGAAACTGTCTCAAGAAAACAAAACCAAAGCAAAACCAATCCCAATCCAAAAACGATCCTGTTCTGTGGAAGACACTGTCAAGAGAATGGGAGGACATGCCACAGACTTGCAGGGCTAGTGTGATTGCTCAGTGGGTAAGAACACTTCCTGCAAAAAAACATGAAGACTTAAGTTTGAATCCCAGATCCCACATAAATAGCTAGACTGAGCCGGGTGTGGTGGCGCACGCCTTTAATCCCAGCACTCGGGAGGCAGAGGCAGGCGGATTTCTGAGTTTGAGGCTAGCCTGGTCTACAGAGTGAGTTCCAGGACAGCCAGAGCTATACAGAGAAACCCTGTCTCGGAAAAAAAAAAAAAAAAAGCTAGACTGGAGCAGAAGTACCCAAGACTCAAAAGATAAGATTTCAAGCAAGTGAGGAAGACAACCAATGCTGACTTCTGACCTGCACACACACATGTACCCCATGCGTGAACACATGTACACTCACATATGTATATAGAAAATGAGGAGCTGAGCTAGATTTTTTTTCATGGAGAAGTGAGAAGTGGAAATCAACTTACCATGGTTCCCTTGTCATTGTGTTAAACATGCTATGTACTGTACCATCTACCCTCACCAATTTACTATAAAAATATTTTGTACATGAAAATGAGGACATGATTTTAAAATAAAAGGCATATATTTAATGCCTTAACTTTATGGAAAATATTTTCTTTCAGTTTTTAAAGATACATCTTATTAACTTACTTTATGGGTAGGCATTCTATGAGGTTGGAAGATAACGTCCACCATTGTGAGACCTAGGGATCCAACTCAGGGTTATCAGACTTGGCAGCAAGTGCCATTGCCTGAGCCACCTTGCCAACCTCTTCTCTCTTCTCTTCTCTTCTCTTCTCTTCTCTTCTCTTCTCTTCTCTTCTCTTCTCTTCTCTTCTCTTCTCTTCTCTTCTCTTCTCTTCTCTTCTCTTCTCTTCTCCTCTCCTCTCCTCTCCTCTCCTCTCCTCTCCTCTCCTCTCCTCTCCTCTCCTCTCCTCTCCTCTCCTCTCCTCTCCTCTCCTCTCCTCTCCTCTCCCCACTACAAGAGGCATTGTATCACTCCCTTCCAGCTGTGATGTGACTCAAGTTCTCATCTTTGTGTGTGTGTGTGTGTGTGTGGAGGGGAGGGGAACAAAGAATCAGTTTTCTCCTCTACCACGTGGGATCTGGGAATTGAAGTTAAGTCGTCAGGCTTGGCAGCAAGCACCTTTATCCTCTGAGCTATCTTGCCAGCTTCCAAAACACTCTCTGAAGGCATACCTCCTGTGACCAAATTTCCCTCCACTAGTCCTACCTTTTAACTGTTCTAGCTTCCCTTAATAGTGCCATAAACAGAGAGCCAGATTTTAAGTACATGGTGTTTTGATGGATGCTTATCTAAATAGCAGAGACTTTATGTGCAAATGCCTTTCCCCCCCACTGCTGAGGGGGGATTTAACTCAGGATTTTATGGATGGTGGGCAAGTGCTCTTGGCTGAACTACAGTGCAGCTCTATCCACAAGTTTTATATGGTAGAAAAGTGCACAGTATCTCTAAGAAGAACTGCAACGAATAGCCTTCCGCTTGGAGCGCTTACTGAAAATGCTCACAGGCACACTGTGAATCTATAACAGCACTGCCAGGTAGCTGAAGGGGAGGGGAACAAAATGGAGGCTTGGAAATATGACGTCACACAACGGTGATGGCAACCTCCCGACCTAGACCCAAGCCTGTCTCATTTCTAAAGCCCATTTTTCTCTTCCTCCTCCTCTTTCTCCGCTTCCTCCTCTTCTTCCTCCTCTTCTCCTTCTCTTCCTCCTTCTCCTCCTCCTCCTCTCCCTCCTCCTCCTTTTCTTCCTCCTCCTCCACCACCCCCAGAATTCCAGTTTGTGCCCAGCATATACTCTTTTTCTGGAAGCAGAAGAAAAAAACTTCTGCTGAAAACTTGTGGGTGGATGTCTTCAAGGTCAATTTCCAGTCAATAGGTAGGAGGCATTCCAAGGAAGGCAGCACCTTTCTTAGGTGTCAGAAGTTCACATTCCAAGGGATTAGAAAGTCCTTTCATCAGGCAAGCTGGGAACTGTAAGGCTCAGAAATTCTTCAGCAGTCCATCCACAACCAGAGGGAGAGAGAGAATGAATGACCTCAAGGAGAAGAGAAAGAAGCAGGGGTGGGGGTCTGGCCTTGAGGTTATAACTACTGTTGAGGCCCCCTCTATCCCCACACACCCACAATTAGATTGTTCAACCCTTTAGAAGCATTTCTTCCTTGTCAGGCCACTCAAATGTTAGCAAAGATTGGGGATCACAGACCTGAGTGTTGGAGGACATCACAATAAAAGGAAAAGAACTTCAAGTCTCTGCAAGGCTAGGTGCTTCCTCTCCCAGATAAGGCAGCCCAGCTAGAAGAACATATCCCATATACAAGCAACAACTTTTAGGACAGCCCCTGGTCCAGTTGTTGGAACCCACATAAAAACCAAGCTGCACATCTGCTACATATGTGTGTGGGGCCTAGGTCTAGTCTATGGCCCCCACCCACTCAGAGGAGAAGGGGAGGGGAATGGGGTAAGGATTGTGGGAGGGAGTAACCAGGAGAGGGGCAGTGAGTGAGATGTAAAGTGAATAAGTAAAAAATAAAATCAATTTTTTTAAAAATCACACACACAACACACACACACACAAAGATGAGAACTTGAGTCACATCACAGCAGGAAGGGAGTGATACAATGCCTCTTGTAGTGGCCTTACTGGTTGGTGAACTCTCAAGCACTTTCATCAGCCTGTACAGTGGAGTGGACCAGAGACTGGGCTGCTGTCTCAAACACTAAATACCACACTGAGCTTTCATTGTGTTAGAGAACAAAAGGCTTCCATCATCCTGAGAAAAAACTGAACAAGAAGCCCATACACTCATGTTGTCCCGCTGCTATTTTCTGAAGTATGACAAGTGTGATTTATGAACTAAAACTACCTTTTTCTACAAGTCGTGTTTTATGATGTTCACTATTTCAATTATTGGAACTATTTTTTTTTTTAGAACAGATTCATTTATGTGGTTTAAGATGCACAGAAAGGCTGGGCACAGTGGTTCACACCTATAGTCTTGGCACTTGGGAGATAAAGGCAAGCTCAGGAGTTCATGGTTATCCGCAACTTTGAGTGGGTAAGAGGTCAGCCTGCAGCAATGAACTTTGTTTTACAAAAAACCTCTCTCTCTCTCTCTCTTGGAAATACAGTTGGAAAATTCCCTAAATCTTGCTATTGACCTAAAATCCCACCTTCAGAGACACTATGTCGAATAGTAACAAAGTCTTCCCAGAGATATTCTCTGCATGTGTGTGTTGACTTTTGCAAGACATAGTGGCCGACAGCAACGAGCATCTTTATTTGCTCAAGACCAGCTGGGACAACTGAGCAGTTCTGGTCTGGGTTTGTTCAGCAGGGACTGGATGCTCTAGGATGGCCTGACCAGGTGTCTGTAAGCTGGTTGGAGTAAGAGGTTCTCACATGTCTAGATGTTGGCTCGCTGTCAGGTGGGATGACTGCCACACACTCCCCAGCAGACACCCCAGTCTCAGGTGATGGAGCAACCAACAATACGAGGGGCTGCACTCCAGTGCACAAGCAATTCCACATCTCTGCTTTCATCATTATTGCTAATGAACATTTGACCAAAGCAAATCACCTGGCCAGTTTGGGTTTGAGCAGCAGAGAAATAAATTGTACATTCAACAGAGAACTGTACAGTTACACTGTAAAAGGGTGGGAAACCTACAGGTGTGAGAAGGAATTTGTAGAATTTAAAATGGTTCTAGTTTGGGCTGAAGTAATGACTCAGCCGTTTAGAGCACTAGCTGCTCTTCCAGAGGACCTGGGTTCAATTCCCAACAACCACATGGTGGCTTACAACCATCTGTCACTCCTCCAGTTCCAGGAGATGGAGTGCTCTTTTCTGGCCTCTGCGGGCACCAGCACTGCATGCCTATGCTGCACACACAGATGTGCAGGCCAAACACCCGTACACTAGATAAAGTTGAGATCATGTTTATTTAATTATTGTTGTATGTCTGTGTGCATGCATGTGTGATGTGTGTAGGCATTTATGTGCTACGGCACATGTGTAGAAGTCAGAGTATGACTTGTGCGGAGTCATCATTTCCTTCCACCTTTACATGGAACGTAGAGATTGGACTCCCGCCCTCAGGTTTGCATAGCAAGCATGTTTACCTGCTAAGCCATCTTGCCAGCTTCTGTTTTGTTTTGTTTTTAAATCAACCACAGCATATACTTGTGAAGATGACTCTCTCTCTGTCTCTCTGTCTCTCTGTCTCTCTGTCTCTCTGTCTCTGTCTCTGTCTCTCTGTCTCTCTGTCTCTCTCTCTCTCTCTCTCTCACACACACACACCTCTGTACTGGCTAGTTTTGTGTCAACTTGACACAGCTGGAGTTATCACAGAGAAAGGAGCTTCAGTTGAGGAAATGCCTCCATGAGATCCAACTGTAAGGCATTTTCTCAATTAGTGATCAAGGGGGAAAGGCCCCTTGTGGGTGGGACCATCTCTGGGCTGGTAGTCTTGGATTCTATAAGAGAGCAGGCTGAGCAAGCCAGTGGAGGCAAGCCAGTAAAGAACATCCCTCCATGGCTTCTGCATCAGCTCCTGCTTCCTGATCTGCCCCAATTCCAGTTCTGACTTCCTTCAGTGATGAACAGCAATGTGGAAGTGTAAGCCGAATAAACCCTTTCCTCCCCAACTTGTTTCTTGGTCATGATGTTTGTGCAGGAATAGAAACCCTGACTAAGACACACCTCTTTATGTCAACTTGAGGAAGATGAAGTTGAAGAAGATCCTTCAGCTAATGGAACAGGGTTAGAGAGCAGGTGAAGGTCAGAAGAGGAACAGCTCATTTTACCCAGATCATTATTACCAAACTGAATCATTAGTTAAAGCAGGGGTTGGAAAGATGACTTGGTAGTTAAGAGCATTGGTTGTTCTTGTAGAAGATCCAGGTTCAGTTCCAAGCACTGACATGGTAGGTCAACAATCATCTATAATTTCAGTTCCAAGGGGATCTGGTGACGTCTTCTGACCTCAGTGAACAACCAGGCATGCATGTGATATGTAGACGTATGTGCAGACAAAACATTTGCATACATAAAACAAACAAACAAACAATCCTCATATAGTTCTCTGAGATAAAGAAGGCAGCTTCCTATAGAAGCATCCCATACTCATTAGACTGATAATTTGTATCATCAGTCTATAGTACTGGAGACCAAACCTGAGGTCTTGTGCCTACTGGACAAGTACTATGTGGCCAGTGACTCCTCTAGCTCCATGACATGAAATTACATCTGATTCCCTTCCTGCAAGGAGACTCGCTTCTCAGTTTCCTTTTACTCTTCTTTCTCCTGGGAGGGAATTCCTCACTGCTAAGGCGACCCTGCAATCAGAAAGATCCCCAGCCTCATCTCCTGGCTTCGAATACATTTCTTTTGTTTGTGTGCCCACACGTGAATGCGATGAATGTGTATGTTCCTGTGGATGTGTGCAAGTGTATGTGCATGTCTGTATCCATGTATGAGACCAGAGCTCAACAGCAAGTGTCTTTCTCCAACACTCTCTGCCTTCCTTTTTAATTTAAATATGTTCTGTGTTATTAGCATGTGTGTACAAGCTTCTGTGTACCACAGAGTGTGTGTGTAGAAGTTAAAGGACACCTCTTGGGGTCAGCGCTCTCCTTCCACCATGGGATCTGGGGAACTAAACTCAGGCTTGTGCAGCAAGTTTACTTACTTACTGAGCCATCTCTCAAAACTCTCATTTTCTGAGACAGTGTTTCTCACTGCATCTGGAACTTGAAGATTTATGTAGGCTAGTTAGCCAGTTAGGCCCAGGGATCCTCTTGTCTCCACCTCCCACCTCCACCCCTCGGCCAGCACTGAGATTACACACACATGCTACACCTGGCCTTTAGATGGATCATGGGCTCAAACAAGGGTCCTCATGCTTGTCTGGGAAGCACTTTCCTGACTGAGTGCCTCTTCCCAGCCCCTACCTGTATTCTTCTTAAAGAACCCAGCGGAGTGAGAGGTGGCACCCAGATGAGAACCTCAAAGCTAACTTAAATCCCTTTATCTCAAAGCTACCTGAGTTACCTCCTCTTCCACCTTCATCAAGGCATCATTTCCTCTGAAAGTCTTGAGATGACTCTCTAAACCAAGAACCAAGATCTATCTGTAAGCAGCCCCCTGCCAGATTGTCTGTCTGTCTGCTTTTCTGACTTGTCCTGAGTAAATTCCATGGAATTCAGTCCAGTGAACACAAGTGAATATTTTGAAATAAACTTTTCAGAGAGGGTCTGAGTCCACCCCCTCCAGCCCCCTACTGACAGCAATACAAATTGGGCCCCATTACAACCTCTGGAGCCCCACAAATCTGGGCCTGAGCATCATGACTCACTCATCAACAATTTCCAGAGATAGATTATTGGGGGAAATCAACAGAAGGATTCTTGTCCTAGAAATCCAAAGCCCAGGCTGTCTTAGTAAAGGTCCTGGGAATTTGGCAAAGAGGGCAGGGGAGGAGCTTCACCGCCTGCCTGGTAAAGGAAAAGAAGGCCTCTCATTTCTCAGGTCTATACTCAAGACAAGAAGCACGTTACATGAAGGTCAGCGTTGAAAAGTATACAAGAATCAGAAGTTTGTGGAGGATCCACAGTGTTGTGTAATCTCTGTGTGATTCCTGTGTACCTGGGTCACCCCAAAAGGAAACTCCTTACCCAGTGATCATCCTTCCCAATCCCCTAGAGAAGCCAAGAGGCAGCGTTTCTGAATGCTTCAAGGGCTCTGAGACAAGAACCTCTAGTAAGACAGGTTGGTACCCAAGATATCCTTGTCAGTCATTTGTGTGACCCTGGGCTAGGCGCTTAATCTCTTGTAGTCTCAAATTAAGATGCTAACTATTTCCTATTCAGTTCGGAAATCCCTGGGGGTGGAAGTGCAGGTGGGGTCTTGCTTATGAATTAAAGCTCTGTAGGCATGGTGACAAACACCTCTAATGCAAGCACTTAGGAGGCAGAGGCAATCAGATCTGAGTTCCAAGCTAGCCTGATGATCTACATAGTGAATTCTAGGCCAGTCAGAGCTACATAAATAAATAAATAAATAAATAAATAAATAAATAAATGTATTAAAGCCCAGCCTGACATTGCATTGTGTGCTTGTAATCCTAGTACTCAGGAAGATGAGGCAGGGGGATCATGGCTTTGAAGCCAGCCTAGGCACCAAAGCAATACTCTGTCTCCAAAAAAAAAAAAAATCTAAGAGAATGGAAACCCAGGGATGGTGGCTCTGGTTTTGGAATTGTAAATGGGTAGTTCTTTATTCTCTGGGGTCTTCTCTCCCCCCTCTTTTCTTCGTTTTTTTCCTTTTACTCCCCTTTTCTTCCTCCTCCCTCCCCTTCCCTTCTTTCTTTTCTGAGATAGATTCTTCCTATTTCCTGATTTCAAACTCCTTATCTTCCTGTTCCTGTTTCCCAAATGCTGCAACCACAGTCGGACACCACAGTGTTTGAATTCTCCTGAGCTTCTGGAACTCTCTGGAAAACATATACAGGGTCCTGATGTCCCCCTCCGTTAGTCTATAGCAACAAAGACGCCTTGGAGCATTTGTTCAAGCCTGTTTCAGGACATTAGCTGCTATCTCTAATACTAACAATGCCCAACTCACACACACTTGAAAGTAAGTGAATGAAAGAAACATCACCCATTCAGGCCATTCTAGAGATGTGCTGAGATCTGACTGTGTGAGTAACCCAGAGGTTACAGCTATCAGTCAGTGGGTAAAAAAGGCCCCCAAAAGAGCACTGGGGATAGCTTTTGGAGGTTAACATGCATATAACCTATTAGGAGCTCTGTAGTAACCGTCCCTTAGACTCCTTCTCTTATGTTTAAGCACCAGATAGCCAGGGAGAATGAAGAAGAGTCCCCCACATCCAAGGGCCAAATTTATCCCATGGCTTTGGATGTCATAAAAATTCTAAGAAGAAAAAAGAAGGGGGAGCCTATCCATCCCCCCAAAAATTCATTTCTTCAGAAGCCCATGCAGAGACAGAGATAGAGCCAGACATGGAGAGGCCCCCCTCTCTAACAGAAATTCTAGGCAGTGTTTTTTTGTTATTGCTTTTGTTTTTTTCTCTCATACAACTGGCATCCATTAGTCATCATGATGCCTAAGCTCCTTTCTGATCTCCAGAGTTAGTTCCAGGTCTTGGAGAGGTCTAGAGTTGGGGATAATGCTGCCCTTCAGAGCTACTCATTCTGTGATTTAAAGAGCCACTTTCTCTCTCACTCTTCTGTGTAAGCACCACATGGCCAGGGAGCATGAGGGAGAGCCTCATTTACTAGCCTCATAGCTAGTAAAGTGGGGACCCTTATTCAGTCTTCTGTGTAAAGAGCCATCTTAGGGCTGAGCTTCCCTGCCAGGAAATAGCAGGGAGGCTGTTCATGAATTTTAACAAGATTCCAGGGAACCCTAGAAGAAGGGGAAGCCTAAAACTCAAACTGTGCCTGCTCAAGCCAAGTCAGTCACACCACCTCCTCTCTGAGATCCGTAGGCCCTAGCAATCCAAGCAAAGCTGGTGGTCTAAATACCTCACCACTCTTCTGAGCCAGAGCTGTCCTAGGCCCTAGAGCTACATTCTTAAATTTACCAGCATTTGAGGAATGTGTCCCAGCTCCTCCGGAGACCAGACACCACCCTTGGGTCAGACTTGTTTCATCAAGTTGGTTCCGGCTCACTGACCCTTGGGCCAGATGGTATTGCTCTTAAGAGTCTTTTCCTGTGACTCAACTCTATTCCAGAGGGCTTTGGAAAACAACCAGGCCTGCACCCACCCAGAGAAGCTCCAGGGCTTGCCCAGGCTTTACCATCAGGCTTTTTCTCTGGGGACACTTGAAGATCAGTCCCTCCACTGGGGAACACAGACTCTGTCGTTGGACTCAAGAGGTTCATGATTGCTGTGAGTCTTTCTAATCTATCTAGATGCGCTGCAGCCTAGTTTTAGCTGCCAACTTGATCCAACCCAGAGTAACATAGAAAGAGACTCTTGTGAGGAGTTATGAAGACAGTCTGTGGGGGACTGTCTTGATTGTTACTTGAGGTGGGTAAACTCACCCAGACTGTGGATGGCACCATTTCATGGGCTGGGTCTTGACCTGTGTAAGAGTGACAGAAGCTGGCTGAGAACATGTAACAAGTAAATGAGCGACATAGGTGAACTCAGCTCTCCCTGCTCTTGACCGTGGCCGTGCTACTTAAAGCCTATCAAGTGTTTTATCATGGCAGTGGAAATGAATCGACTATAGCTGGTGAGGGCGAAAGCCTACTGTGAGTGGCCGAACTTGGGAAAGAGTCTTTGCACACGTCAGGGTGGATGGGAAACCCAACAATCTCACAATCGATGTGGTTCTTGGACTGTAGACCTTAGTGAAAGGTTTCCCATTTCTCTGGCTATGACAGAGGCTCTGAACACTACAAAATGAACAGACCTGGAGGGTAATGTCAATCCCCAACTCTGATCCCCTCCCCAAACCTTAGAGCCATCTCTAACAACCAGAAAAGAGTTAGGAGCCTTGATGACTAATGGGCGTCAGTTTGTTTACTCATTCAGAAAAATGGCCTGGATATCTGTTGGGGGGGGGGGCGGGGGAGCTCTTCTTGTCCATCTCAATCTCTGTCTCTCCCCTACAGGGGTTTCTAGAAAATGAGATTTGTTAGAGTTGCCCAAGGATGGGTGGGAAAGGCATTGTTCTCTTTAAGGCTTATTTTCACCCTCCTTAGAATAGGGAACAAAACACCCATGGAAGGAGTTACAGAGACAAAGTATGGAGCTGAGACCAAAGGACAGACCATCCAGAGACTGCCCCAACCGGGGATCCATCCCATAATCAGCCACCAAACGCAGACACTATTGCATATGCCAGCAAGATTTTGCTGAAAGGACCCTGATATAGTTGTCTCTTGTGAGGCTATACCAGTGCCTGGTAAATACAGAAGTGGATGCTCACAGTCAGCTATTGGATGGAACACAGGGCCCCCAATGGAGGAGCCCCAAGAGAAAGTACCCAAGGAGCTGAAGGGGTCTGCAACCCTATAGGTGGAACAACAATATGAACTAACCAGTACCCCCAGAGCTCGTGTCTCTAGCTGCATATGTAGCAGAAGATGGCCTAGTAGGCCATCATTGGGAAGAGAGACCCCTTGATCTTGCAAACTTTATATGCCTCCATATAGGGCAACACCAGGGCCAAGAAGTGGGAGTGGGTAGGTAGGGGAGCAGGGCGGGAGGAGGGTATAGGGGACTTTTGGGAAAGCATTTGAAATGTAAATGAAGAAAATATCTAATAAAAAATTGAAAAAAAAGATTTATTTTTACTTTATGTGTATGAGTGTTTAACTTGCATGTATGACTGTACGCTATGTACATGCGTTGCTCGAGGACACTAGGAGAGGGCATCAGATCCCCTGGAACTAGAGTTACAGGTGGTTTTCAGCTGCCATGTGGGTACTGGGAATTGAACTTGGGTCCTCTACAAGTACTTCTAACTACTCCTTTCTTTAGATTTTTTTTTTTTACTGCATTTGTGTTCCTGGTGTACATGCATATGTATATGCATGTTTGCATGTATTTGGGTGTGTATGTGTACTTGCTCTATGTGTGTGGACATACCTGTGAATGTCTAAGGCTGGTATCAGGAATCTTCCTTGATTGCTATCCTCTTTTATGTATTGAATCAGGGTCTCTTATTTGAACTAGAGCTAGGTAGGCTAGTGAGGCAACTGGCTCTGCCTTGTAAGCACTGGCGTTGCAGGCAGACCACTGTGCCCATTTGTCCTGTACATGAGTGTCAGGAATCCCACTTCTGCTCCTCCATTTTGTGTAGTCTGCACTTTACCCACTGAGCCATTTCCTGAACCCTCTTAGTTTTGAGGCTGAGTCTCATGAACCCCGATCCTCCTATCTCCATCTTCAAGTATTGAAGTCATAGGCATAAGCCACCCACCGTACTCTGTTTATATAGTTTTGGAGACTGAACCCAGGACCTTATGCAAACTACGAAAGCATCTGCTAACTGTTTTTGGATGGCTTGTTCAGTAAGAAGAGAGGGAGCCACAAAAAAGGAGCCAAACAAGGCTCATGGCAACCATGGTCAAGGATTTGGGCTTCGTTCTAAGATGAGTGAAAAATCTGGGGTTTTATGATACAAAGGGACGTGCATGGGTTTGCTATAAAGCATTCCTTGGATGCAGAGTGACAGATGCAAAGAGAAAGCAATGGTGGCTTCTGCTTTAGGTAGTGGTCCTGGCCAGCAGGAAGCGGCTGCTGGGGCAGGCAGAGAGGACATTATGGTTAAGGTTTTAGTATTCTAAGGTCATATGGTTCCAGCAGAGCTGTCCAGGCAACAACAGCTGGAGAGAGCACTCTGGCCAGAAACTGCAGGGCAGAGGGCCAAATAAGGAAATTGGAGAGTGAGAAGGAAATCTTAGGACAAGCCCCAGGCAGAGTCCACAGTGACAGGAAGGAGCCAGCCAGGAGAAGGGAAGATGGGAAGGGAAGAGCAATCTGGAGACAACAGTTCATGGCAGCCGGGGTGCCATGACAAGGACAAGGGGGATATTAATGAGTGTCAAACGTTTCTTAGAGAGCCTGTGAGGTGGGCACTTCCCAGCAAGCCTGATGACCTGAATGTGACTCCTGAGATCCATGTAGCAGAAAGATAGAACCAGCTCCTGCAGGTTTTCCCTCCAGCCTCCACATGTGCATGTGCCGGGATGCACACACACACACACACATGCACACGCACACGCACACATGAATAAACAAGTGAACGTAATACATTTTCTTTGCTTCTTAGAGGCTCTGAACAGAATCTACTGGAGTTTGCAATAAAGGGCTACTGCAGTCCATCCATCCACCCATACTTATTCTCCCCTCTCCCCTCTCCCCTCCCCCCTCCCCCTCCCCCTCTCCCTCTTTCTCCCCTTCCCCCCCCCCCCCCCGTGTGGTGGGAGATATGGAACCCAAAGTCCCGTGCACTTTACTGCTGGGCTCTATCTGACTCACCAATACCTGATCTTAGTGTCCTGACAGAGGTGAATGCAAATGTAGTGAGCTGAGGATACAGAGGGAAACCTTTTGGATATTTAACTCTAACATGAACTCTGTGCGTGGTTTTGGGGCAGAGGTCTAAGAATTTCTCTTTATATTCTGTGCTGGATAGTTTTATGTCAACACAAGCTAGAGTTATCCTAAGGGAGAGACAATGCCTTCATAACGTCCAGCGGTAGGATATTTTCTTTTCTTTTTTTTTTTATTACGTATTTTCCTCAATTACATTTCCAATGCTATCCCAAAAGTCCCCCATACCCCCCCTCACTTCCCTACTCACCCATTCCCATTCTTTTGGCCCTGGCATTCCCCTGTATTGGGGCATATAAAGTTTGCAATTCCAATGGGCCTCTCTTTCCAGTGAAGGCCGACTAGGCCATCTTCTGATACATATGCAGCTAGAGACAAGAGCTCCAGGGTACTGGTTAGTTCATCATGTTGTTCCAACTATAGGGTTGCAGATCCCTTTAGCTCCTTGGGTACTTTCTCTAGCTTCTCCATTTGGGAGCCCTGTGATCCATCCAATAGCTGACAGTGAGCATCCACTTCTGTGTTTGTTTGGCCCCGGCATAGTTTCGGATATTTTCTTAATTAATGATTGACATGGGACGATCCAGCCCTTAGTGGGTGGTGGGATCCCTGGGTTGGTAGTCTTGGCTGAGCAAGCCATGGGGAGCAAGCCCATAAGCATCATTCCTCCGTGGCCTCTGCATCAGCTCCTGCCTCCAGAGTCCTACGCTGTTTGAGATCCTCTCCAATGTTCTTCAATGGAAGCTTAAGGCAAACAAACCCTTTCCTCTTCAAGTGTCTTTGGTCATATGTTTCATCACAGTGGTAGTAACCCTAAGACATGCTCCAATAACTGAGTGGTTCTTCAAACAACCCTTAGGACTTTGTCCTGTCACTTCCTTAGAATGACTTCCTGGATCCAATACCACATATACTTCAAATTAATTGATCTATTATCAAATTCCCTTCTTTGACTAGTTTAGACAATTATTTAATGGTGATGGCATCCTTGCAGACTTTGAATATTATCCTTTTGTGTGTGGCATGTGTGTATGTATTTATGATCTATGTGCACAAATGTGAATTTATGTGTGTGAATGCAGACATGTGAGTGCCATGATGCACATGTACTGGTCAGAGGACAGCCTCTGGTGTCAGTTCCTCATCCTTATTTGAGACAGGGTCTCTCTTTTGTTATTTGCTGCTGGGGACTGCACACTAGCTGGCTGGCGAGCTTCTGGGGAGTCTCTTGTTCCTGTCTCTCCTTTGGGATTACAGACATAAGTAATCTGGAGATTTGAATCAATATTTCTCACACTTGCATAGTAAGTGCTTCAGTCACTGAGCCAACTCCTCATCCCGAATATTATCCATTTTAAAGATGATGGTCAGGGTGAATGACCAAATACATTTCTCATGCTGTTTTATGATTATCTACCCTAATCCATGGAGGACATATTCTATGATTCCTACTGGATGCCTAAAACCATAGATGGTACCAGATACCACACAGACCTTGTTTCCTTTACATAGGCATTACATAATGACGCTCGACAAAGCGTCATTATGCGTTAGGCACCATTAAGAGCTGAACAATAGCTGACAATAGTAGAGTAGGGGGCTAGAGAGATGGCTCAGTGGGTTAAAAGTGCTTGATGCTCTCTCAGAGGACCTTGGTTTGATTCCCAGCATTCACTTTGAGCGGCTCATAACAACCTGTAACTCCAGCTCCAGAAGATCCAAACCTCTCTTCTGGCCTCTGTGGGCATCACACACATTGGGTGCATATTCACACAAACAGGCACACACACACACACACACACACACATTAAAAATAAATAAATAAAAATTAAAACAGAGCAACTGTAACAACATGCTAATGTTAATTATGTCCACAGAAATAAAAGTGAGCATATATATATATATATATGCTCACTATGACACTATATATATATATATATATATAAATATATATATATATATATATAGTGTCCAGTCTCTGTTTATGACAGGACTCTGTGGTGAGAGTCACTCAAGTGATGAAATCTTCACAGGTGAGTGACAGTGACAGAGCATCAGGTCACTTTGTTAGGGTCACTTGAACAGTTGATGTGATAATCTCGTGGCTACCATGTGACCAGAAGGTATTTTGTGGATACAGAATGGACAGGGTGGACAGAGGGGTTACTCACATTGTGGGCAGACTGAATGGGCCAGATGTGAAATGCCCCTGGGCCACTCAATACTTAAAACATGTAACTTGTTGGTTTGTTTGTTTTTTTTTTTTTTTTCTAGAATTTCCATCACATATTTTCAGGCTGTGCTTGACCAAGATCTGAAACTGTGGAAGGAAAGGATACACTTGGCCATGGCCGCCATTCTGCTGCACTTTGCTTACAGCCTGTGAGAGAGGGTATGTTTGCACGTGGTTCACTGTGCCTAGTTCTTGAGTCACCTGGCCATATCCCTTCTGCTTTCTGTTGAGATGAGAGTCTCCTTTCACTGTCTCATAGGCGCTCTGTACTAAATGTGAACATAACACTTGTTATCTTCTGGTTGTTTGTCACTGGGTTTCCTTTATGATATTTTCCTTTCTGTAAATTTATTATTGTTGTGTCTTCATGGTGGGGCACATGCCACAATGTACCTGTGGAAGCCAGAGGATGACTTTGTGGAGTTGGTTCTTCCTTTCCACTTTCAAGTGGGTTCTAGAGATCAAATTCAGATCACCAGGCTTGTATGGCAAATTCCTTGAGCCACAGAGCCACCTTGCCAGCTCTGTTTATGACATTTTTCCAAGCCAGATTGATCTCCTTGATTCTCTATCTCTCTTATTTTTGAGGCAGGGTCTCAGTGTGAGGTTTAGACCTCAAACTCTCAATCCTCCTGATAGCGTTACAGACAAAGTTAGTGAAATGAGAATCTCATTCAATAGAAAGTTGGGGGTGGGACAGAACTCAAGAACTAAACATAAGGAATGTTGTATTAATGTGCCCACTGTCAGGAGTCACCAAGGGCTGCAGCACGTGGCCCTGGGTGACATGTGTGTGCCACTATACCTCATCCCGATTTCCCCTCCTTTCCCTTTACTCACATTTCTCTTCTTTGAAAGCCTAATTAGAATCCACAGTTTTTTACAGACTAAAGAAATAACATTACTTGATCCTCTTTCCCTTTGCAAGCACAAGCACCTTCTAGGGTGAGTAGGCAGGCTCTCAATGTTCTTCCTGGATTTGGCTGGATAACCTCTATAGACAGACCAGCATAAACCTGGGGCAATCAGCCATCAGGGTGAGGTCCCAGTACTGAACCATCTCTAATCTTTTCAGGAAGTTTTCAGAAGTTCTAAAACTGTCCTTAGCCAGTCCCAGAAATGGCTACCTCTCTGTGAACCTTGCACCTTGACTCCCACCCTTGATTTTTTAGCTACCGTGTATGTGTGTGTGTTTGCTACTTTCTGTTGCTATAATAAAATACCTGAAGGGCAGGCTAATTTATAAAGAAAGAAGGTTTATTTGGCACACAGCTTTAGATACTGAAAGTCTAAATAGGACTTCACAGGTTGTGGTGAGGACTTTCCACTTGACTGAGTCTCCTTATGGTTGGTAGCAATGGTAAGAACTTGCTGTAGAAACAAGAAATTATGTCTCAAAAAAGGAAACTAGAGTCATGCTCAGCTCTATGCAACAATTTCCTTTAGAAATATATTTCCTTCTTAAAGCAGCACCCTAACATCCAGGATCACCCTACTGAGGCCATTTCTTGAATCTACCTGATGTCTTAGTTGCTTTTTAATTGCTCCAGCAATAATTAGGACCAAGACAATGTATAGAAGAAAGAGTTTATTTGGGGCTTACAGAGGGTGAGTAGACATGGCAGCAGGCAGGCAGGCAGGCATGGCTCAGGATCAGTGGCTGAGAGCTTACATCTCTTATCTACAAGTAGAAGGCAGAGAGGCCTAACTGGGAATGGTATTGGCTTTTGACAACTCAAAGTCTACCCCAGTGACACATCTCCTCCAACAAGGCCACACCTCCTAATCCTTCTCAAACAGTTCTACCAATTTCAGACCATGCATTCATATATATATATATATATATATATATATATATATATATATACACACACACACACACACACACACATATATGCCTATGCAGGGGGCGCATTCTCAATCAAACTACCACATGTGAGAATTAAGCATCTAGCACCCAGATCTTTGGACAACACACCACATCTAAACCATAACACTCTGCAGTGTCATGAGAAAAGAAAGAAGCTGAAATTTCATGTTGATTTTACCTTTAGAGTTATCCGGCAGGTGTCTCTGTGGCCCCTTGGTGTTTCTCAGTAGCTTTCCTTCCTCAGTCATCCTTCTGTGACTACAGTGCTTGGCTTACAGATGAGACTAGATATGGCCAGAAAACGTGATGTCCTTGCTGGAGGGAAATTATATATAGGAGATTAGTGTTGGATAAGAAAGGTTTCATTTCCCTTATTATAACAATCTCTAAATGGAGTAGAGAAGACACTTGGCTGAGTCTCCTGAGGTCATGACCCAGATTCCATGATTTTGAACTCATGGCAGTTCTACGTCACCCAAACTCCACCCAAGGAGGAGTCTCTGTTGTATCTTGAAGCAATTCCCAGATACCATCACTCACGTCATCTGTGAGTATTTCATTGTGCAGCTTTAAAAAAAAAAAAAAGGACTTAAGAAAAAACCCAAGACCTAAAAAACAGTAAGCAAAGGAGATAAAGCACAGTATGAATAGGGGGTGGGGAAAAGCTTCGGTGGGTAAGGTACTTGCTAAGCAAGAATGTGGCCCAGGCCAGTCAGTGGTGGCACATGCCTTTTATCCCAGCACTTGGGAGGAGGCAGAGGCAGGCAGATCTCTGAGTTCAAGGACATGTTGGTCTACAGAGTGAGTTCCAGAACAGCCAGGGCTACACAGAGAAACCCTGTCTCAAAAACAAACAAACAAACAAACAAACAAACAAAAGAATTTGGACCTGAGTTCAAATTCCAGAGCCCAAGTCTTGTTTTGTTAGCCAGGAGAATTGCTAGGGTTTGCTGACTACCAGGCTAGTTCCAGGGTCAATGAGAGAGTGTGTGTCAACGGAATAAGGCAGAGAATGAGAAGGCAGAACCACTTATATCTTCCTCTGGCCTGTGTGTGTGTGCATGAACACACATATACACATTTACAAACACACACACATACACACATTTACAAACACACACACACACACCATAGTATAAGTAGTTATGCTTGTAGAATTTCTGTTGTTTAGTTTGTTAAGCTTTGAGACAGAGTCTCTATACACAGCCTAGACTTTATTCTGAGACACACTGCAATTCTCCTGCTTCAGCCTCCTCTTGATTGCTGGGATTATTGCGTGTGTACACCGCACTGCCCAGAGGAAGGTTTGGTATGCCAAACCCCAACCTGTAGCCCATAAGCCTGAAGCAGGCTGAGCCAGAACTTGACCTTGCTACCACTAAGGAGATGTTCTAGAGTGGAGCCTTCCTCCCTAGATCACTCTATTGTTGAGCCACTGTCGCTGTTCCTCTTCAAGATACTGCTACCTGCTGAGAGCCCCCCCCCCCGAGCTATTCCGGAGACTACGCCCTATCCTGCACATCATCACCTACACCTGGTTCAAGGCTCCAAGGATGAATTGGCAGGAATGGACTTTCCCCCCCTCTTTTATAAAGTGTGTCCGCCATTAAAAATTTGAACCTTGAGCAGACTAGTTGTCTTGGTTCCATTATTTCTCAACCTGCCTAGGCTCCCTCTTTTCTTTCAGTTCCAAGATGCCTTCCAGGCTCAAACCCCGACATGTGAGGCGCTGGCCGGCCCCAACACCAACCAGGAGTTTAACCTGTCATACATTTGTCATTATTTACTGTAGCAATAAGCCATTGGGTCTGTGGGCAGGTGGGCAGGTGGGCAGGTGGGCAGGGCTGGGAGCAGGGTGCTCTATATTCTCTGGCTTTGTGCCACTGCCCTGTGCATCATGGCCATTGGAAAAACCTGCCTGGATGAGTCTATTCCTCCTTCAGCTGCCCAAGAGGTTTGACAGGGCAGCTCTGACCTGGGTAGACACTTATTTAGGTGCAATGTTTCCATCCATGTGGTATGAAGGGCCTGGGAGAAGCCCTGAAGTGTGCCATAGACAGGGATTTTGTGCCAGCAGAGGAATGTGACCCCTGTAGCCTCCAGCAAAGACATCATGTGACATCCCCAGTGATGTTTTATAGTTTAGGGTGTTTTGTTTTGTTTTTGAGACAAGGTCTTATGTGTCACAGGCTAGTCTTAAACCTACAATCTAGCCAAACACAATCTTGAACTTTCGATCCTCCTGCCTCTACCTCCAGAGTGTTGGGATTACAGGTGTGTGCCACCATGCCTAGTTTATGAGGAGCTGGGGACTTGGCCTAGGGCTTTATGAATGCTAGGCAAGCATCCTACCAACTGAGCTGCATACCCAGCCCTGATTCTGACTTTTAAAAAACAAATCCCATTTCTGCATTATAATTTTAAAAATCTCTTTTCAGACTATATTTTATAATAGAATGTTAATATTATTGTAAAGAAAAATTAGGCATGTTTGCCTCAGGTTGGTGTTCATCTTAATAGAGCTTTACTTTCTAAAAAAATACATCATAAATACATATCATAAACTCTCAAGACATATTTATCTGTGTCATTGTCCATTTTGTGATATTACATCAGTATTCTTGAGGCTGGGTACCATAAGGAACAAAGATGCATCTCTTAGAGATGTCAACTGTTGAAGCCTCTTTAATTTCATTCCTAAGGGAGTTCCCCACTGTCTCATCATCTCTTAATGCTTTCACCTTGATTATTAGCTTTTAACAGTGGGGGGTCGTAAAGATCATGTCCACACCATATCAAAAAGATACCTAGACCATGTATAGAAGGCTGTGAGTCTGTTTGTGGGACACCACAGGACGTAGATTAAAACACACAGCAGCAGCAGCCAAGTGCATTCCACCAGAACTCCAGGTTGGGTTTGATACAAATTCAGTTCCAGAGCCTGGAGAGGTGGCTCTGGGGTTAAGAGCACTAGTTGTTCTTCTAGAAGACCCTGGTTTGAGTCTCACTATTCATATAGTGGCTCACAACCACGAGCAACCAGGGGATGTAACTCTCTATTGTGACCTCCATAGGTACCAGGCATGCATGTGGTCCACAGACATACTTGCCAGCACACACACACACACACACACACACACACACACACACACACAGAGAGAGAGAGAGAGAGAGAGAGATCCAGATCCAGGTAAGCAGAAGTTCACTTGGGGATACTTGTGTTATCTCAGGCAAATAGCTCCCCATGTTTCTACCCACAGCTTCACCACTCCAAATGAAGATTTGATGATTATATTTATTTATATACATATACTTGTGTATGTATATGTGGGGCAGCCATGCCACTGTACACAAATAGAATCAGGAGACAATTTGTAGAAGTCAGTTTTCTCCTTCCATTCTGTAGGTATCAGGGATATCCCTTGAAGCTTGGTGACAATGGTGTTACCCACTGAGCCAACTCACTGGCACCTGTGCTTCCTACTTTTGACAGACTTTCAATATGGGACCACTATGGCTAAAGCAGCCAGGTCATTCTTGGGCATGTGTGTCTTTTGGTGGACACATGCACTCATTTCTCTTATGGACAAATGTAGGAGTGGAATTGCTGGCTTACTGGTTATTGTTGGTTGTTGTTATTGTTGTTGTTTGAGATAGAGTGCCATATAGCCCACCCTGACCTCCTGCCTTTGTCCCCTAAGTGTAGGGCATATAGACATGTGTCACGGGCTGGAGAGATTGGCTCACTGGTTAAGAGCACTGACTGCTCTTCCGAAGGTCCTGAGTTCAAATCCCAGCAACCTCTTGGTGCTCAACCATCCGTAATGAGATCTGACATCCTCTTCTGGTGCATCTGAAGACAGCTACAGTGTACTTAGATATAATAATAAATAAATCTATATATATATAAAAAGACATGTGTCACTATGTCCAGGTATGACGATTTGTTTCTTAAGGATGAGTTGGGAAAAGCCTGTAGGGATTTGACTGATCATAGCTAGGGAGGCCATCAAGAGAGCTGTGGAATGTTTGTGGAGGATCACATCAGCCACCAAACAGAATAGTCTCTCTCTTGAAGGGTCAGCAGCCAAAGGCTGACCTGAAGAACTCTAGGCATGAGCAGTTGAACGGTGCATTTCAAGGCTGGTGTGTCAATGACCTCCTTGTTTGTTTGAGACTGTGCCTTGTCCCCAGAGTGAATTCACACCCTCGTGGTTGCAGACAGGCTCATTCAACTCAGGCCAGGGGCTGTGCCTGCAGAGAGGAGGACTTTGGGGCTTTTTGAGCATGAACTATGATTAGCAGGAAGCTGGGACCAAATCCACAAGGCCTTGTCACAGCAAGATACATGCTGTGGCACCACCACAGCCAGCAAATCAGAATCCAGGTACAGAGGGCACAGAAATCCCTAAGTAATCAGGCCAGGTTTGTGCTTACAGGAGGGCTGAGGCAGAGCTAAGGGGTTGGAGATTCACTACACATTCTGCAGTCTATTCAAAATGGAGCAAGCCTTTTTACAACCACACACATTGTTGGAACAAGGCTGTCAACAGTTCAAAAGCCTGTTTGACTTACCCAATCAGTCTAGTGGCACCAACAACAGCCTCCAGTCTTGCTACAAGGGCAACAGGAGGAAGTGGAGAGTCAGAGCAGCTCAGACTCACAGTGACACCCAAGTGCTGGGCAAATCATTCCTCTAGCACTGTGCACTCATTGGTAAAACAGGGCCAACCCTGTCTGCACTTATAGACCACACAGAAAGCCATGTAATCATTCACTGAAAAGAGGAAATATGACTCTCTCTCTATACACACACACACACACACATACATGCCTCACTGATTGCTTGTAGCCAGAAGCAAAGAATGATTAATGAAGTAGATTTAGATGCTGGGGCTGCCCAGCTAGGACATGTCCTTTCTCGGGACCCACTGGCACTTCTGAGTCAGGAAGCAGATGGCTGTAATAGTGTAAGCCCAGGATGGCTCAAGGGTGTGAGGAATGCTCCTAGGTGTGCTGGGAGTACGACAGCATACCTTCTTCAAGGTGAGTGTCTGACTCCAGCATTACCACTAAGTGTGATGAGGAGAAAGATGCTCAGAAGTAAGGGGTGTGCCCAGGAATCTCAGCATCAAACAGCCAGCAGCAGTAGCAGCAGCAGCCGCCGAGGGGCCTTCCCTCCTGCCCTGGGCTCACCAACTTTGACTTCTTTCCATCGTCTCTCTGTAGTATTACTGGAGACTGACTCTACTGCAGATGATCATGTAAGCCCTTGGAAATGGGGTTGGATATCCCTGAACTGGGGACCACTGTACGTGAGCCTAGCCTGTGTGTTGGCTTCCCAACCACTTTTCCAGCAGTGGCAGGCCCCGTTTTAAAAGAAAAACAAGCATTGCAGGTTTATTTGATCTGTGAATGAGAAATCAGTCAGTAAGGATAGCTCCTGGAGGGGATTCTAGGAAGAGTGTTTACAGTGGAGTTCTTGTCTTAAGGACACTGAGTACCTGCGATGACATGAACACCTGCAATCCCAGTACTGGAAAGGTGGATGCAGGAAGATTAGAAGTTCAGAGTCATCCTTAGCTACACAGTGAGTCCCAGGCAAGCTTTGGATACAAGACTCTGTCTCAGAACAATGACAAGAGAAGGAATTTTTTTTTAAAAGAAAGAAATCAATATTAGAATAAGTTTCAAAACTGGCATTATCTTTCAGGAAAAATGACCTTTTGAGATTATCATATCTCAGAAAAAGTTAACATAGAACTCACTCCACAGACTCAAGAAACCCAAATCAACAGCCTCCAGACCATAGATCATGAGTCTCCATTTGCTTCTGCTAATAAAGTTTTATTGGAACCAGCCAGAGGAAAATGCATGTTCATCATTTACAGCTGCTTTCAAGCCCCACGGGCAGAGCTGAGTTGTTAGTTGCAGTAGGAGCTGTGAAGCCTGAGGTGCTGAGAACACATCTGGAGGCCCATGATTGACATCTATGTCCTCTTCAATTGCTCACCTTATATGTTGGGGCAGGGTCTCTCAAGTGAACCCAAATCCACCAATTGGTTTGTCTGGCTAGCCAGCTTGCCCTGGGGATCCTGTCTCTCATACTGGGATTACAGGTGGCCACCATACCCACCCTGCTTTCAGTTGGGTTCTGAGGATCCAAATTCAGGTCCTTTTCACCTGGTCCTGCAGTGACTTGATGTGCTGTGTGTGTGTGTGTGTGTGTGTGTGTGTGTGTGTGTGTGTGTGTGTGTGTGATACCCGGAAGGGGGGAGTATGTAATACATGGGGGGGGGGGGTCCTCCTTCTCAGAGAAGAAGGGGAGGAGGAATGTGAGGAGAAGCTGTGTGAGAGGGTACCAGGCGGAGAGGAGGTGCTGATATTGGGATGCAAAGTGAATAAATAAATAATTTTTTAAAATTAAAAAATCAAAAATATAGTTTAATATAATAAAAATCAACCAACCAAAAAAATTCAGGTCCTCACACATGTCCAACAAATGCTTACATGATGAGCCATTTCTCCGACACCACCTGTACTGGCTAGTATTGTGTCAACTTGACACAGCTGGAGTTATCACAGAGAAAGGAGCTTCAGTTGAGGAAATGCCTCCATGAGATCCAACTGTAAGGCATTTTCTCAATTAGTGATCAAGGGGGAAAGGCCCCTTGTGGATGGGACCATCTCTGGGCTGGTAGTCTTGGGTTCTATAAGGGAGCAGGCTGAGCAAGCCAGTGGAGGCAAGCCAGTAAAGAACATCCCTCCATGGCTTCTGCATCAGCTCCTGCTTCCTGACCTGCTTGAGTTCTAGTCCTGACTTCCTTGGTGATTGAACAGCAGTATGGAAGTGTAAGCTGAATAAACCCTTTCCTCCCCAACTTGCTTCTTGGTCATGATGTTTGTGCAGGAATAGAAACCCTGACTAAGACACCACCCATTTTTAAAATTGTGATACATACATACATATATATATATATATATATATATATACGTATATATATATATATATACACACACACACACATATGTGTGTGCGTGTGTATAACATACTTTACCATTTTGTTTATATTAAAGAGTACTGTTCAACAGCATGAGACACATTGGTATTGTGTGAGACTATCACTTCTGCAAGACCAAAAATCTGTTCACTAGGTAACACAGCTCCTGTTTACTCCCAGCGCCCCTAGCAACGACCCTTCGTTTTCTGTCTGGATGAGTCTGACTAAGCTCCTCACACACTAAATGATAACATGCAGCATCTGTCTTTTTGTGCCTGGCTTATTTTAGTACAATATCCTCAAGGCTCATCCATGTGTAGTTATGACCATATGTCAGTTTTCTTTTCTTTCCTCTGTGTAAGTGCAAATGTGTATAACATACGTAGAGGCCAGAGAAGGATATTGGCCTTCTATAGTGTCCTGCACTATGATCCTCTGCCTTATTACCTTGAGACAGGATCTCTCCCTGAATCTAGAACTAGGCTAGCAGCCAATGAGGCCCTAAGATCATCCTGTTAGTTCCTGTCTCGGCAATGCAGTTATAGGCAACCATGTTTGAATTTTCAAATGGGTTATAAGAATTTTGAGCTCTGTTCCTCTCACATGCATAACAAGCACCCCCGCCCTCTGCACCACCTCCCCAGCATGCCACCCCCACTTTAGTTCAAGAAAATTCTCGAGGCTGCAGAAATGGCCCTCTGCTGAGAATGCTTACTGTAGTCTGGGTAGTCAGAATAGACAAAAGTATACAACATGTCCTAGAGGGCAAAATGAGGCAAAAGCGGTGAGAGCTGGGACACCAGGACTCACCCTGGAGGCAGTCATCAAGTAGAAATGGCCGGGTGTTGAGAGCAAGATATTTGAGACCGATGGCATGGAGTAGCAGCTGCCAGATCTACGTGGGCACCAGTCTCGTGTGCAGATAGATGTGTGTTTGGCTTTGTTTTATATTACAGTATTTTTTTTTTACTTGCAATTCATTCAGGTCTTATAGATTGTCTATAGAACCATAAATAAAGCAGATATGAATATGGATAATATAGATTTTTTTTTAAAACCTGACTTAGTTAGATGGGATGGTATACACCTGGAATGTTCTTGTTTCAAGTAAGTGGTCCCTCTAAAAGCCTCCCCTGACTAGTGAGTTGTCACAGGCTAGTTAGTGTGGGTTGGGGTGTGTCTCTACGGCCACCATGGTCAGCAGAGCAGTGACCTGCAGGAGCTAACGGGACAGTTTGGCTCAGCGTGACTAAGTAGCTGGTGTTGGTTCAAATTTCGGGAGTCTGACCCGGAGTAGTTTATTTTATGCACATTTCAGCACAGTACAATTTGGTGAAAACTTTCCTGATTATAATTAACCGAATGCCTTGTACACAATAAAGCACTCATGAATCTCCTTTAGAAACAAAGTGAACTAAATAAAGATCAGGTGTGACTACGTTAAAACACATGTGACACTTTCTATAAAGATAGCCTCTATGGATTGACTGAAGAAAAATAATAATGAGCTAAGGGTGTGGGGAGGAAGAGGTACAGTCTGAACCACACTAAATGCAAAAGTTATTCACTCCATTCACTCACAGCCTTCTGGGAAGACAACAGGTTATGCCCAAACATGTGGCCAGAGAAGACTGGTGTCCTCTATAGTGGTGCTAAGGACAAAGGGAGAAACTGCGGTGTCCAATGAAGAACGCTGGGGGTCAACTTGTCTCTCCATATTTATCAAGGCCAAACCACTTTTCACTATCCTAGAAAATTCCAAAACGACTAGGAAGATAATCAACCAGAAATGTAGCAAGCCATGTTTCTCTTATGCCCGAGGCTGTAAGAATTGAACCCCATTTCTGCTTTATATGATTGCTCTGTATTGCTATTATTATTATTATTATTAGTAGTAGTAGTAGTAGTAATTTAAAAAAGAAAGATCCCACTTTGGGTTACAGCAGCATTACTGGCTGTAATGTCAAAATATCCTTCTATATTTCTATATTGAACTTTAACTGGCTACCAGCACATGCTAGGGCCACAAAGGAGAGAAGGTGCCATTCCCTTTGAGGCTTCATGCACCACAGCATGGGGCACAGGAGCACAGTAATTAGTGAAACCTGTAGCTTCTCCCTGAGTAAACTCACAACCTCTGACCTCTGACATCTATGTTTATGTGGTAAATCCACAGAACATCTGGCAAACAGTGGGGGCGGACAGTCTTCTTCCAGGTTGGCACTTTCTGTGCCAGGTAGGGCCAAGGGCAAAGGCACAGCTGTAGGTAGGGTCCTCTTAAAGAGGATCCTAGGACATTTCAGGTGAAGGACAGCATCTGATTCACTGACGTCATTTTGATGTCCTTGGCATTGTCCTCCTGGACCTCAACAGCCTTGGAACAATCCAGCCCATCTGCAACTTGGCAGTTGGAGGAAGGCTCTAGGCTGCAGCCCAGGAGACTCACACCAGAATGAAGTACCACTGGCCTTGTGAGATCTCTTGCATCAGGAGCCTGGTGACTTGGGTAGGGGTGGAGCAGAGGGAGGTTAAACTGCCCACTTGTTCTTAACTCACAAAGAGCATTTTGGAAGACCTGTGTCCAGGGCACTTTGACAGCTGGTCTTTCCAAGGTCAAAGGCATATAGCAGTCTGGAAACTTCCAGAACTGAGGCTAGTCATCACTGCAGCCTTGCCCGAGCTCTTTATCATTCATATAAAAAGCCCTTTGATAAGCCAAAAACATTGCTGGTAAAATGTACTGAGCGTGCATGATGCCCTGGGTTTTATCGCTAGCACCACAAAAATTGGTCATGGAGGTGCACACCTGCTATCCTAGAACTCTGGAAACGAAGGCAAGAGCACCAGAAGTTCAAAGTTAGTTTTGGCTACATAGTGAGTGAATGTAAGGCTACTCTAGACTACATGAGACTATCTCAACACGTGTGCTTGGGAGGAGGGACAGGGGTTTTAAAGAAAGGGTGTTTCCTTTAGGGAAATCTTAGGAGACAGCTAAGAATACAGAAGAGGGAAAAGAGACTTGAACCTGAGAGTTTAGGAACCTAGGTTGTAATCTTTGGTGGATGGTCATAAAGCAATTTCATTTCTGGGACTTATAAAATAAGAGGTAGCAGGCTGGCCGGAGGTCATAGGGGATTGGGAAAATCTTACAAAAAGTCAATAGGATTGTTTTTTTTTCTTTCTACTTTTGTATTTATTAAATGTAAAATATCTCGGTAAACTTTCTGCTTCATAGATAGCATGTGGTCTAATCCAGAGTAGAGTTGATAAGATTTTTTTCAGGAGAAAAATTTTGATTGAGAAAAGTTAAGTAGAAATTTAGTTTTTAATTATCATCAAGGATGCTGTTTGATTTTGATGAGTGGTTTAGGAAAATGGCATTTGAAATGTCTCTTGAGGTCTTTGAAGTGAAATGAGAAAAAGGAAAATAAGTTCAAAGTTACATTGCTTGGCTTGACAGTGAAGAGTTAAAGCAGTATAATCTTGCATTGTCTGCTTTCTGCCTTAACTTTTACAATAAGTTAGAAACATGACATGAAGTATCACCCCTAGCAGAGGAGCAGTTGGCAATTTAAAGTTGCCGGAGAGAAGAGTTAGTTGTTTTTCGTACTCAAAGGTTTTTTTCTTAATTTTTTTATTATTTAAAGACATTTTATACATCAAACATATTAATAATATTGAGTATTTTGAAAATAATACATAAAAATTGTTAAACTTTTATATTCATATCCTTTCATACCCTAAAAATATCATTAATGAATATTTAATACTATCCATAACTAAGGATCCAATATCTAATATTGAACATTAAATTGTTTCAAAACGTACAAAATATTCTTTGGGAGTTAAGCATAGTAAAAGAGCATAAAATATTCAAAATGAATCATTAAGAAATATATTCAGATGTATCACATACCATCTGACATAGTGAGCATTTAAAATGCATTATTTATCTGTGTACATTGTCTAACAATCAATTTGCTTAAAAAAGATTACCAGTGTTTCTAGGAGAGAAATTATTTTATCAGTAAGTATATTTAAAAAATTTCTAAATAGCAAAAACTCTTGAAAGTTAAACATTAAGAAAATGCTAAATTAAAGCACAGTGAGAAAAATTATCAATAACATTTCCATGATGTTTGTAGAACATGATTTTCATATTTTCAACTGTTGATATTCAACAAACAGAGAAGTTATTTTAAGATATACTTCATTGTTATGTCTCCCTTTTCATTTCTGATTTTATTAATTTGGATACTGTCTCTGTGCCCTCTGGTTAATCTGGTTAAGGGTTTATCTATCCTCTTGACTTTCTCAAAGAACCAGCTCCTGGTTTTGTTGATTTCTTGTATAGTTCTTTTTGTTTCTATTTGGTTTAATTATTTCCTGCCTTCTACTCCTCTTGGGTGTATTTGCTTCTTTTTGTTCTAGAGCTTTCAGGTGTGCTGTCAAGCTGCTAGTGTAAGCTTTCTTCAGTTTCTTTCTGGAAGCACTCAGAGCTATGAGTTTTCCTCCTACCACTGCTTTCATTGTGTCCCATAAGTTTTGGTATGATGTGTCTTCATTTTCACTAAATTCTAAAAAGTCTTTAATAACTTTCTTTATTTCTTTCTTGACCAAGTTATCACTGGGTAGAGTGTTGTTCAGCTTCTATGTGTTTGTGAGCTTTCCATTGTTTTTGTTGGTATGTAAGACCAGCCTTAGTCCGTGGTGATCTGATAGGGTACATAGGATTATTTCAATCTTCTTGTTTCTGTTGAGGCCTGTTTTGTGACAAATTACATGGTCAATTTTGGAGACAGTACTGTGAGGTGCTAAGAAGAAGGTATATTCTTTTGCTTTAGGATGAAATGTTCTATAAATATCTGTTAGATCCATTTGGTTCATAACTTCTGCTATTTTCACTGTATCTCTGTTTAATTTCTGTTTCCATGACCTGTCTACTGCTGAGAGTGGGGTGTGTTGAACTCTCCCACTATTATTGTGTGGGGTGAGATGTGTGCTTTGAGCTTTAGTAAAGTTTCTTTTATGAATGTGGATGCCCTTGCATTTGGAGCATAGATGTTCAGAACTGAGAGTTCATCTTGGTAGATTTTTTTTTTTTTTTTGGTTTTTTGAGACAGGGTTTTTCTGTATAGCCCTGGCTGTCCTGGAACTCACTTTGTAGACCAGGCTGGCCTCGAACTCAGAAATCCGCCTGCCTCTGCCTCCCGAGTGCTGGGATTAAAGGCGTGCGCCACCACGCCCGGCTTAGATTTTTCCTTTTACCAGTATGAAGTGTGCTTCCTTATCATTTCTTTTTGATAACTTTTGGTTGAGAGTTGATTTTATTTGATACTAGAATGGCTACTCCAGCTTGTTTCTTGGAATCATTTGCTTGGAAAATTGTTTTCCAACATTTTACTCTGAGGTAGTGTCTGCCTTTGTCACTGAGGTGTGTTTCCTGTATGCAGCCAAATGCTGGGTCCTGTTTACATGTCCAGTCTGTTAGTCTATGTCTTTTTTGTGGAATTGAGTCTATTTATGTTAAGAGATATTAAGGAAAAGTGATTGTTACTTCCTGTTATTTTTGTTGTTAGAGGTGGAATTATGTTTGCGTGACTATCTTCTTTTGGGTTTGTCAAAAGATTTCTTTCTTGCTTTTTATAGGGTATAGTTTCCCTCCTTGTGTTGGTGTTTTGTTTTTTATTTTGGTTTGGTTTTTCAAGACAGGGTTTCTCTGTATAGCCCTAGCTGTCCTGGAACTCACTTTGTAGACCAGGCTGGCCTCGAACTCAGAAATCCATCTGCCTCTGCCTCTCAAGTGCTGGGATTAAAGGCGTGCGCCACCACTGCCCAGCTATGTGTTGGTGTTTTGTTGGCTGGATTTATGGAAAGATATTGTGTAAATTTGTTTTTGTCATGGGATATCTTGGTTTCTCCATCTATGGGAATTGAGAGTTTTGCTGTGTATAGTAGCCTGGGCTGGCATTTGTGTTCTCTTAGGGTCTGTATGACATCTGCCCAGGATCTTCTAGCTTTCATAGCCTCTGGTGAGAAATCTGGTGTAATTCTGATAGATCTGCTTTTATATGTTACTTGACTTTTTTCCCTTACTGCTTTTAATATTCTTTCTTTGTTTAGTGCACTTGGTATTTTGGTTATTATGTGACAGGAGGAATTTCTTTTCTGGTCCAGTCTATTTGGAGTTCTGTAGGCTTCTTGTATGATCATGGGCATCTCTTTCTTCAGGTTAGAGAAGTTTTCTTCTATAATTTATATATAATTCTATAATTGTTGAAGATATTTACTGGCCTTTTAATTTGGGAATCTTTGCTCTCATCTATATCTATTATCTTTAGGTTTGGTCTTTTCATTGTGTCCTGGGTTTCCTGGATGTTTTGGGTTAGGAGATTTTTGCTTTTTGCACTTTCTTTGACTGTTGTGTCAGTGTTTTCTATGGTATCTTCTATACCTGAGGTTCTCTCTTTTATCTCTTGAATTCTGTTGGTGATGCTTGCGTCTATGACTCCTGATCTCTTTCCTAGGTTTTCTAACTCCAGGGTTGTCTCCCTTTGTGATTTCTTTATTGTTTCTATTTCCATTTTTAGGTCTTGGATGGTTTTGTTCATTTCCTTCACCTGTTTTATTGTGTTTTCCTGTAATTCTTTAAGGGATTTTTGTGTTTCCTCTTTAAGGGCTTCTAGCTGTTTACCTGTGCTCTCCTGTAGTTCATTAAGGGGGTTATTTATGTCCTTCTTAAAGTCCTCTAGCACCATCATGAGAAATGATTTTAGATCTGAATCTTGCTTTTATGGTGTGATGATTGGGACTAGAACTAGAAGGCTTTAGAGGATAGTGATGGCTTTAAGTGTTGGGGTCACTGAGGACTTAGAGAATAGCTTCATGCTCATGTAATTAGATGGTTCTGGTAGCATCTGGCTGGGGCAAAACTGAGTCTGAGGAATGAGTTGGAAAGCAGCTGCAAGCTGAGCCATCATGCTGCTAGCAGAAAAGTGGAAGCAGGAAAGGATGGATGAAGGAAATCCAAATGATGTGAGAGAATGCAGGCATATGATAAAGGAGGGAACGGACACCTTCAACTTTCATGACTTAAAGCTGAAAGTGTGGCAGCCAATCAGAAGAGAATTCCAAAACGTTAGCATGTCCAGCAATGTTGAATGAGCTCAGGACACAGTGACTGAGTGAGCTATGAACTAGCTGAGCTTGGAAAGCTTTTGTAAATGAGACAAGTTGAATATCCTTTATCCAAAATGCTCGGAGCAGAAGTGCTTCAGATTTTGGAGTTTGGGGATTTTAGAATGTGGTATACCAAGTTAGGAAATCTGCAAATTCAAAATCCAAACTGCTCCCAAACCTGGAGATTTTTCTCCTCTCCTCTCCTCTCCTCTCCTCTCCTCTCCTCTCCTCTCCTCTCCTCTCCTCTCCTCTCCTCTCCTCTCCTCTCCTCCCCTCCCCTCCCCTCCCATCCCCTCCCATCCCCTCCCCCCCTCCCATCCCCTCCCCGCTCCTGTCCTCCCCCCTCCTCTCTTCTTCTCTTTCCTCCCCTCCCCTGACTTCTCTTTTCTTCTTTTCTCCTCTCCCCTCCTCCTCCTCTCTCCCTCCCCTCCCCCTCTGCCTCCTCTCCTCTTTTCTCCTTTCCTTTTACCTATCCTTCTTTCCTTCTTTTTTTTTTTTTTCTTTGAGACAGGCTAGTCTCAAACTCAGCAATCCTCCTGTCTCAGTCTTCTGAGTATGACATTACAGGTATGCACCACCACACCCAGCTTTAAAACCTGGGGGTTTGCGAGGGTTCTGTCAGTGGTTACTTTTCTTGCTGCAATCACTAAATATATGACAGAAGCAACCCAAGGAAGGAAGGAAACTTCCATTGGGGCTCATGGTTTGAGGACAAGGTCCGTCTTGGCAGGGAGGGCTTAGCGGAGAGGATGGCTCTGGCCGTGAAGGGAGGACCACAGTGCTGGCCGTATGGAGTCCAGTCATAGCTGTGAATGTTGGTGTTCAGCCATTTCTCCATTTTATCCAGTCCTGGGTTCTAGCTCATATAGGGGCTGCTCACATAAGTGTGGGTCTTCCCCCTCACTTAAACCTGTCAGGAAACACCTTCACAGGCCACCCAGATGAGTCTTCGAGGTGGTTCTAAATCTCAAGTGAGTGATCAAGAGTAACCATACCACAGGGTTTGGATTAAGGCTACTCAGCCTGTAGGTTGTTTAATTTTTCTCTCTTACCATTATGAACACTGAGGCCCAGAGGGGAGAATGGGCTGCTTGCAGGTTCAGAGGCAGAGCGTGAACTGTACCAGAGCTCCAGCCTTCCGGCCTGAGGTTTTAGTTCCCGGCCATTGAAATTCCTCTAATCTGTATTTTTACAACCCAGACCTCCTGCCGTTCTGCCACTGTGATTTGGTTTTGTTGACCATGGCTCTCTGACCCACTGAAACCAGTCTTGCTGGTGGATTGTATCGTGGATATCTCTATGTAATCCAACTACAGGTCCTTAAGCACATATCTGTATGACTGAGAAAACGTGAGCTGTTCTGTTGAGTTTCCATTTAATACTTTTGCAGTTTGGGGTGAACCGCTGTCTCTGAGTGTGTGCTTCCTAAGAATAAGAATAAACCGACTCTGCAGGCAGTGGCTCATCGGTGAGAGGAGAGGGCTACAGCATCCAGCACAGGCTGGTACATGCTGGGTATTTGGCACTGTTTACACTTTCTTCCCCATAGCACACTCTAGGTGATTATTTTGCCTGCATCTAGAAATGCAAAAATTCCATGCAGATGAAAACCCATGGGAGTTTATATTAGTACTGGATCAGGTATGTGGGAAATGCATTTTTTTTCATGGAAATTATCCAGAAGTTATGATAGTGCCCTGATTATAAGGGGCAGACAGGAACCCATAAGTGCTACCTACGCTTCCGGTACCTTAGGGACGGTAACTAAACCTGCTCCCCTGCCTGTTACCTGTCTTTCTGGCTCATAGAACAGGTCAAAGTAGGTGTAAGCTTACCCTTATCCCTCTATCTAACTGCTACTATAGACAGGTGACCAAGAACAGAAAGGCCTGTACCCTGGAGAACACTGGGCAACACCCTCAGTCCCTTCTTACCACCCACCCATGTGGATTCTTAATGATGGTGTGAGCTGGGAGGCCCATGAGGATCACTCTGGGTCCCTTGACCCCTGACATGCATGTCGTCACCAGCTTGGTCCTTCCTACTTAATGGCATTAGCTCATGTGTGGATGTATTAAAGGTGGGGACCAGAGTCCAGGAGGCACTGGAGGTTTCCAAGTTCCTGTGTCGAAAGACAAAGGATGGCTCCAGAGGCCCAAGGTAAGGTAATAAAAATGGAGACAGTGTATGAGGAAAGGGAAAGGCATTCCTGAGAAAAGCGGACTGGGCTAGTGACTGGGGGAAGGCATGTATCCAAAAGTACTTGTCTGAGAGTCTAATGGCCCTTTATGTCATTTACATGCCACCTGCCCCTCCCCATCTTGTACATCGCAGGCTTTCCCCACACAACTTGTACATTGTCCGTAGCCCAGGAAAGAAAGGGCTTCCAGTTCTCTGCTAATTGGCTCCTTCACATGTTAATCTTGGTGCCCTTCTAGATCCAACCCTCTTCTGTCACACATTCACTCTATCAATGAATAATACTGGATGCCAAGCATGTGCCAGGCTCTTGCTAGGGGTTGAATATATACTTGGGGCAAGATGGACTTGGTTCCCAGCCTAAGGAAATTATCATTCTGGAGGAAAGACAATGATAAACCAGCAGACCAGCCATTGCAAAGCATAACAGTTATGTGCAGTATAAGAGGGGAACAGGGTGGCATAGGGCATGGGTGGGGAGGGTAAGCTCCGGAGTATGATTTTTGAGCCAAACGTGGGCAGGGGCCAGAGAGGAACACTTCAGGCTTGGGTGGTGGTCTGGGTTAAGTTCATGAGGCAGGAATGAACTTGACTTTCTAATCCCACACAACAGCATGAGGAGTTTTGATTCTTCTAAATAGGAGAGCAGTCTTTAGCAGGAACAGGACTGGGCCTGCGTTCTCAGATCTCTTAAGTCCAGGAAAGCAAGGAGGCTGTCAGGAAGCTCCGAGAGAGAGTGGGCGGGCTTAGGCCAGGGTGGGCTGGGCTGGGGAGCAAGGGAATGTTTGAAGGGTGTTGGAGTTGTGTAGAGGGGAACTGTCAAGGAGCTGCTGCCACTAGAGTCTCTGTGAAGTTGGCTCCAGGGGCACTAGGGTCTCTGTAAGGGGCAAGGAGGGAGTTCTTCCACTTAGCTAATGGGTCCAGAATAGCCATAGGGTTGAGGCTCTGTCTTGGAGCTGTTACAGGGCAGGGGCTTATGTGGACTAACCACAGCATGCCCCAGACCTCCCAGGCTTTCTCATATAGAGCCCAAGGTATGCTGGCAGCTTCCCACCACAACTCTGGGATCACAGTGAGCCAAAGAGCAACACGTGGGCCGCCCAGGGAGCATGAATCTAGAGGTGGCAGTGATCTACAGTGCCCAGACTGCAGTGGCTTGCAGCATCCAGCTGTATAAAGGCAGGACCAGGAGCCCCCAGTTAGTGTGTCTCATGCGTTTTCAATTATTACAACCAGAAGGAACGTTATAACGATATCCCCCTCCTTTTTATCATAACCCTATACAGATACACTGCAGAAGCCCCCCCCCTCATCTTTGGAGAATATATGCCAAACCATTCTGCAGATATCTGAAGCCACCAATAGTTTAGGGCCCTATCGACATTTGTTCTTGAATGTACACACTTGGGTAAAGTTTAATTTATAGATTAGGCCCAGTAAGAGATTAACAATGATAACTTATAATAAAGTAGTGCGAGTATGGCAACACCTTACCATAAGGTGTATTTAAAACGTGTGAATTATTTATTTCTGGAATTTTCCAGCTAGTGTTTTCCGACTGACACTGTGGTGAGTGGACTGACAGAGAGGAGGAAGTACCAGGTCTGTTTCCGGTCTATTTGCATTGTGTACCCACATATGTGCTTTATTTATAAATAGGACACTCTTTGTTCCCTCTGGGGGTTAGAAATAGGAGGGAGCCACAGAAAATCTCTTCACTGTGGTTATACATGTCCACTCTTGGGTGGACGAGATGGCTCAGGCAATAAAGATGCTTGTTGCAAAGTCTGACGACCCCAGTTCAATCCCCAGATCCCACGGAGTTGAAGGAAAGAACTGACATTTAAAAAATACAATTTATTTATTTGTATTTCACGTGCGGTGGTGTTTTGCCTACAGAGTGTGCTGGATCCCCTGGAGCTGGAATTAGAGACAGTTGTCAGCTGCCGTGAGGGTGCTGAGAGTTGAACCAAGAACCTCTGGAAGAAGAGCCAGTGCTCTTTATTGCTGAGTTGTCTCCCCAGATCCCAAGAACTGACTCTTGAAAGCTGTCCTCTGACCTCCATGTGAATGCTGTGGCACGTGATGCCCCCCTCCCATTAAATAAATAAACAAATGTGGTTTTTTTTTGTTGTTTTTTTGTTTTTTTTAAATCTACTCCTGCTGCTGAGCACTTCAAAGCAGTCTAAACATCCAACCAGAAGCCTCGAGGGAGCAAAGTCCCTGTGCTTCCTACAGACCTCACTGCCTCTAACCTGCAGTGTGTCTCACAGAAAAGAGATCACTCTTTCTCCCTCTGTGCCTTTTGTGTCTTGAGGCCCAGAGACAGCAATGGGTGTTCTTAGGGTCAGACAGACCTCAGGGCTCCTTTGGCTGAGGTTGGGCCCAGCAAAATACCACTAGTTCTGTCTCTATTTCCACATGGTCAAAATGTGCTCCTTGACAAGTCCTTTAGTTGAGACCATGCATGGGGAAACACTTAGATTATCTAACTGTCCTGCCTGCGCTCCACCCCACAGATTCAAAGCCTGCACCTTGGCCTGGTCTAGAAGCAAAGTCATGAGTGAGTGGCTCACAGGCTTGTTTTCTTTGTCCTGTACCAGAAGAGGCAGGACCCTCTGTGGCAGTGCCTAAGTAGCAGGCTAACGGCGGCAGAAGCCCGGGGGCCTTGGGTGGCAGCATGGCAGGCATCCTCAAAGTGTGGTCTGCAGGATACACCTCCCACAAATTGCCGGTTGCCGGTCTGAGAGTAGAAAAGCGCTGTAATTGGGAGTCAGCATTTAGGAATGCTTCGAGCAATGTGGTGAAGTCATTTTACATCTGAACGCAAATAACAAAATCTGGGCTCAGATACTGAGTTGGTTCTGCATTTTTAAAAATGTCTTAACTTGCCGAATGTGGTGGGACACCTCTTTATTCCCAGTACTCAGGAAATGGAGACAGGAGGGCCAGGAGTTCAAATCCGTCTTTGGCTACATATCAAGTTTGAAGCCATCCTGGGCTACAAAAGACTCTGTACCCAAAACACTAAAAATTGTGATGCAGTATTTGCATATGTGTATGACATGCAGTATGGGAGTATGTTATATGTGTGTAGTGTGTACGTAGTAGGATCAGATCAGGGCAATTAGCATTATAGTCCATGAACCTTTGGACTCTTCTAGTTGTCTTTTAATTTCTTTTAAAATGTTATATTACTACTGTACGTGTGTATTCATGTGATGCACGTGTTAGTGCAGGCATGCTTGTGGAGGCCAGAGGACTACTTGTAGGCGTTGGAGCTCCCCTTGACCATAAATTCTGGCGATTGAACTCAAGCCAGTAGGCTTGGTGGCAAGTGTGTTTACTGCTAAGCCCTCTTGTGGGCCCTTGTTTAAGTTACTTTGATGGATATAATACATTTTGGGTTATATTCATACTTCCATGCTTAGAGCTCTAAAGAGAATCCCTCCTTAATAGCTATTTTTTTCTTTTCTTTCTTTTTCTCTTTTTCTCTCCCCCCACTCTTTGGTTGTGGATGTCTGTGTACCTTGAGCATGCCTGGCACCCAAAGAAGTCAGAAGAGAGTGTCAGATACCCTGGGACTGGAGTTATAGGTGGTTATGAGCTGTGTGTGTGCGCACACACGTGCACATGCATGTGCGTGTGTGTGCTGTGAATTGAAGCCAGGTCCTCTGGAAGAGCAGCCAGTGCTCTTCATGACTGAGCCATCCCTCCAGCCTTCTAATAGTGCTCTAATCTTTCTGTTACCCCTTTCCACTTCTGAAGTCTCATCTAACATTTTCCTGTCCCATTTTCTATGACATTGCACCAACAATTTGTTTTTGTCATATTTCAGAAAGTCTCATTCTATGGCGAATTAGAAACTAAAACCCAAACAGCTATTTCTTTCTCCCTGGACAGTTTGAGCAGCCATGACCTCTCCCCTCCCATGCCAAGCATAGGTCTTTGGCCTCTGAATGAATACGGAGAAAAATAACTTTCAGTTGTTTGGCTGAGCCAACTGGTGGGCAGAGCCCAAAGGTCTATGTTTTAGCTTTGAGTAGACACAGCCCCAAGGCCCAGGCAAGCAAGTGGCTTTGTTGTTGTTTCCAATTAACATACAAAGTAATGGGTTTCATTGAGACTTTTCAAACATTGTTTCTGTGGCTCATAGCTCCTACCCCATCCCGGTGTCCCCTGCCCTGTCTGCCCCTATCCTCTCAGTAGCCATGGTGCCTCACTGCCATGAGAGGACCGGCTCCCACAGCCTGTCAGTGTACAAAGAAAGGCTCTGTGTGCTACACTTGGGGTTCTCATTAAGTCATATACCTGACAGAGCAACCAGGAATTTTAAAAAAAATTATATATCTTTTTTTATTGGTATGGTGGGGCACATGTGTAACAAAGCACACGTGTAGAAATCGCCTCCTACCATGTGGATTCCAGGGATTGAACTCAGGTTTTCAGGCTTGGTGAAGCAACCTTTACCTACTGAGCCATTTCACCTGCCCAGAATTTATTTATTTGGGGGGAACAGAGTCTCATGAAGCCTGTGTTGGTTTTCAACTCTTGGTCCTCCTGTCTCCATCTCTCCAGTGCTAGGATAATAAGCATGTGGGGTGTTGGGATGGAACCCAGGACTTTACATATCCTAGGCAAGCACACCACCAACTGAGCTCTATCTCTAGGCTGGGATTTTCTTCTTTCTTTTCTTGTGGCTCTTTTGTGGTTCTTTTAAAGACATATTCTTGCTAAATGGCCTTAGACTCCAACTTGTGATTGTCACACATCCAAGTAGCCAGCTCCTACCTTTGAGGAGACCTGGCTATGTGATAAAGGCTTTCTTCTCCACTGGCTCACATATGTGGGCCCGGCATATGCAGTGGTTCACTTGTAACCCCAGCACTCAGGAGCCTGAGGCATGGGATCCTCGAAACAAGATGGTCAGCTAGATAAGTGGAATAAATAAGCTCTGGGTTCAAGTGAGAGACCCTGCCCCTCAATATATAAGGTAGAGATCAATCAATGGAGACACCTAACAGCAATATCTGACATATGGACACAAATGCATATACACACATGTGAGTGTACGTGCCCATACCCACGCCAAATGCATAAACAGGCAACACACACACATCAATTGACAGGTAAATCTGGTCTGTGAATGGAGTTTTTTAACCAACGGTGTGACTTCTTACTCTGTGCACTTCCAAGGGCCTGAAAGCACATCCCTGCAAGGCAGGACATCCCAGCTGCTGTGCCGGATGCATGATCTCACTTTCTTTCCCAGAGTTCTTTGCAATCAAATTCTACAAAAGTTTAACAAGCATCCTCATCAAGAATTTAACTCTGAGCCAGACTTAGTCTCTTCCCACGAGGAACTTACAGTGTGTTGTTTAAGATGGGCAAGTTATCTTGATACTATATACAGAAAGGGTTTGTTATCCTAGGGCTAGGGACATGATCCAATTGGCAAAGTGCCTGCCACTCAAATGTGAGGACATGAGTTTGAACCCCAACACCCATTTAAAAGCCAGATGCTGTAGTGCATATCTGTAACCCCAGCTCTTGGATGAGGCAGCAAGGAAGGTGGTGAAAGACCTTGTCTCAAAAAATAAGATGGAGATAAATGGATGGACAGGTGGATAGATATTGATAGATATTAATAGAAAAATAGATAGATAGATAGATAAAGACACTTGATTGATAAACTTCTGACCTCCAAACACATACTATCCACATTCATGTGTACCCATACAATACATTTACACACACACACACACACACACACACACACACACAAATACATGGCATATTAGAGGATCCCAAGAGGGAACTCTGGACTTATCAAATAGAGGCAACTCCCCAATGGAGTCTTCAAGTAGAGTAGGAGCATCAGGCTTGTAATGTAGTCAGTAATTCAGGGTGCTACAGCCAGGGGATGAACTGGATTTCAAAGCCAGGAGGAGTAAGACTAAGAACTAAGAGGTCATAGTCATGTCTGGGGAACTTGAGAAGCTCAAGGTGCCTGGAGGGTGAGCATTGGGATAGGAAAAAATCAAGAGCCATGAAAGTGAGGTGGGCACCAGGCAGTGAGCATTAAACGTAGGATGTATAACCCAAGGAGGGAGGGTGCAGATGCTGGGAGGGGGTCTCAGGGTTAGAGAGAGAGAAGAAATGCACTTCAGAGTCCACTAGGCTTGGAGTTAATTTGGCCCACCTGTTGGAATTGTGAGAGGGTACAGGTCTGCCTGGAGGGCTTAACAGAATGGTACCAGATAGGACTCTCAAATGACTCAATGGGTTGATCCCTGCACACAACTGCAGCATCAACCAGCCACCTTGAAATGGGACAGGTGGTGGCTTGAATTTGAAGCCACCAGCAGAATCGCAGATGGGAAAGGAGATTACAGGTAACCCACTCAACACCATCAGGTTTACAAGAGAGGGAAGAGCCCAGAGAGAGGCACAGTTAAGGTGAGGAGTTTAGACAGAGGCTGCCTCCATTGGGTGCCCTTTAAATATCACACTGGTCTCCTGTCAGCTGCTCCACTAGACTTCCAGATGAAGATGGCCAATGATATTAAATGACTCGGCCAGGATAGGACGCTGTCACTTCTAGGGGTGGGATCTGAAGCTGAGCAGTGCAGCTGGCTCTATGGGGATCTGGACAGGTCATCAGATCTGACAAGGCCTTTGTGCTATGGAAGCAGTTGTTACCTGATGGATGTTGTAGCACTTCTGTATTGTATCCAGGATCCATATATCTCTTCAGTAAGAGAGTAGTGGGTGAAATTGCTTAGATTATTCTACTCTTATTTTGTTTTTGTTTTTGTCTTTAACCAGCCTCTTAGCTTCAGAATAGACCATCCTGTTCTTAGACATGGGAAACCTCTTGGATTTTCTAACTGCTGTATACACTAGATCCCTGGTCTACCTGTCTCTGTCTTTCTCTTTTCCTGTCTGTCTGTCTGTCTGTCTGTCTGTCTGTCTGTCTGTCTGCTCATGGAAATCACCAATTATGTAGCCTGGCTGGCCAGCAAGCCTCATGAGTCATTCTGCTTTCCTCTTTTCTTCTGCCATAGGATTACAGATGTGTGTGTCACCATCACATCATGTGTGGATATGAGGGACCAAACTCTGGCCCTCCTGTTTGCATGGCAAGGCATTTTATCAACTGAACTATGTCCCCGGCCTCTGTTTTTTTTTTTTTTTTATGGTTTTTTGAGACAGGGTTTCTCTGTGCAGTCCTGGCTGTCCTGGAACTCACTCTGTAGTCCAGGCTGGCCTCGAACTCAGAAATCCACCTGCCTCTGCCTCCCAAGTGCTGGGATTAAAGGCGTGCGCCACCACTGCCCGGCTCCCGGCCTCTGTTTTAAAGGTAAAACCAGACCATCACTAGGCTTCCATGACTACTATGTCTTTTTTGGCCCTGCCTGCACCATGTGCCCTTGCAGGTTCCTGCCCCCAGGACTGTGATCACAGCTCTGCTTCAGCTCCATCCCTGTGACTCCCTGGGTCACATATCACATGTTTGCCAGGTTAGCCAAAATGGCAAGCTTGCTGTTCAGTTAGAGACTTTGTCTCAAAAATGAAGGTGGAAATTGATCAAACAAGACAGGTAATGTAGACCTCTGGCTCCACATGCACATAAATGTGTATGTAAACACACACACACACACACCACTACACATACAAAGACACTGACCTTTAAGTTAGGACTTCTGACTCAGACTTTCTAGTCCTTGTCCAGGTCTTTATCTCTATGTAGCCTTGGCTAATCCCATCACTGTGCTGGCCCTTAGCCATCTTAAAATCAGGTCCTTCTAGATCTAAAAGCTATGATATTTAGACATGAGCAAATTCGTGTGAACTTAATGCACTTGAAAGGAAAACTCGAGGTCTCTTGGGCCATGCTCTCTCCAAGTGAAGGCTGCTAGATCCACAGATGTTGCCTGCCTTGTTCACTCTGCCCTTGGCATTGCTGAAAATGCAACTTAAGTATCCTTGAGTGCTTGAAAGAATAGTTTTAAGCTTAACCATTTTCCTACAGTTTAGACCTGACACTCATCCAGGCAGATTTAGTAGAAATGGTGTGGATTATGGATCACACAAATCCCCACTGCTTAGAAGCTATGGGATCTTGGGCAAGCTATGCAGCCTCTTTGAGTCTTATTTCATCATTGGTGACATGAGACTGGTGGGTCCTACTTTCAGCACTATTATGAGGAAAACAGATGAAGGTTTTAAAGCTGTGAATACAGTCCTTAGTGCATAGTGACTGTTCCAAGAAAGCTTAATGACAGAAACATTAGCACCAACGTCAACACCCTGCTGACAAGAATTATAGTAACCGCAGCAGCAAAGGAGTTCTCTGTAGACTTCTCAGTGTTTTCAATTCTCATCTTAATTGTCTGATTTTATCCTCATAATCCTGTGAGAGAGGTGTTACACCCACTTTCCAGTTGAGAAGACTGAGGCTCAGATAGACCAAGTGATCTGGTCCAGAATGATGCATCCAATAAGGCCCAGAATGTAGACAGGGCTCTGACTCTCTGGTGCCAGTGGTCTGTCCATTGTGTCAGAGTTCTTCCATGACAGAGACCCAGGGTTGTGTAAAAGCAATGATCTTGTCTGATGTGAGAACTGCAGACTAGGTATACCTCACCCCACCAGGACTCTCTGAGTGTGTAGAGTAGCCGTTATCCCTCGTGCTTTGACGTGTTCACTCACAGATAAGGGATGCCCTCTAGGTCTATGCAGTCAGTCTGGTTCTCCTCCTGACTTGGCAAGGAGCTTGGCACTCTAGGATTTAGTACCCAGCCACTCATTTATTTCTTGTTCCTCTTTCTTTAAAAAAAATTAAGATGGATATACTTTTGTATTTTAATTAAAATATAATTATATTACTCTCCTCTTTCCTCCTTCTCCCTCTACCCACCTTCCCTCCCCACCATGTCCCCCATTCAAATTGATAACTTTTCTTTGTATATTATTGTTACATACACATATACAAGTACATATGTGCAAAAATATATGAATGCAACCTTATGTGTCTGTTTCTGTTGTGTGTGTGTGTTGGACAACCATTGGCTCCTAGGTTCTTCATCCAGGTAGGACTATCGATTGCTTCCCTCCCTTGGAAGCCTGAATAGCATCTTCTGGTAACCATGGCAATCTTCAGACCAAGAGGTGCATCTTTTTGTTGTTGTTGGGAGAGCAGAGCATCCCCCACTATAATTTACATAAAAATAGAGTCACTTCCCAAAATCCTGAGTGTATCACCTATCAGCTTACAGAGACCTCTCTGTCTGCTTCTGTCTCTTGAGTCCTGGAATTAAGGTGTGTGGTAGGTAGCACACCCAACTTCAAGATAAGTTCTTACAGTCCAGGCTGACGTCAAACTCAAAGTGCCTAATGTGGCACTATAGGGAGACAATAAGGCCTTTAAGAGGTGAAGCCTATTAGGACCCTAACCTCTTCCCTCTCCCCTACCTCTCTCCCCTACCCCTCTCCCCCTCTTTCTGTGTATGTGTCAGAGTGCATGTGTATAAGTAGATGTACATGTGCATGCATGTATGTGTGGGTGAGTGTACATGTGGAGAACAGAGATTAGCACCAGGTATCCTTGACTATGGTTCTCCAGTTTATCTTTGAAGGCAGAGCCTCTCATTGAACTCAGAGCTCACTGACTGGGCAGCCTGCTACCCAGCTCTGGAGATCTTTCTTCCCCTAGCCCCAGAAGTAGGGTTGCAGACGCGCACCGGTATCCCAGCTTCCATGTGGGTTCTGGGGGTCTGAGCTTGTGTCCTTTGTTTGTGTGACAGGTGTGGGTGCTGGAGATCTGAGCTCGTGTCCTTTGCTTGTGTGACAGGCACTTTATGGACTGAGCCATCTCTCAGCCCTGGGACCCTTCATAACCTTTATCTCTTTCTTGCATGTGTTCTGTCCTGTTGTTAAACCACAAACAACAAGATCAACTGACATGGCCTGAAGCTCCTAAAACTGAGTCCGGACAGACCATTTCCAGGTTTAGGCTGACCTGACAGTGTTTGTTACTGTCACTGGAAGCTGACCAACACAGTTTAGAATTGGAAAGTGTGCATTGACCTGAGAGGTGGAGGGGGATGAGAAGTAAGGCAAGCATGGGCTGGCTAGGCAGCAGGTCTGATAATAAACAAGCGTTTAGAGTTGGGGTTTGAGGACATAAGAAACAGGCACCGTGAGGGAGAATTTTAAAGATTGGGGCAATGTAGCTATATTGACCAACAATGAAAAGCAGAGATGAAAGACAGCAGAATGCTATCTCCTCTGAGCTTTCTCTTTACTAGATTTGTTCACAAGGTCCCATACCTTCTGTTCCTTCCTAACACCCTACAACATGCAGGGTGGTTGAAGGATGTGAGCCTCTTTCACTAAACCCAACCGCAATCCATGGATTGCTTCCTTTTATGGAGCAGCTGTCTCCAGCAGCCACCAGAGTGTCCTTTAAAGGCAAGAAGGACACCTGTTCTCACCCATTCAGTGAGAACCATGTGTATGAGAGCCTTCCCTACAGGCACTGTCTCCCCACACACGTGAGGACTGGGGCTGATCTTTTACCCATTTGGCATGCTGGGCGATTCTGGGCTCCATGCCACCCAAGCTGATCTCTTGTTCCTGATAAAGATCAATAATCACAATGATGTCCTGGTGGGGTCCCAGGAAGCTTCAGTTCTTGGTGCTGCTGGGGGGGGGGAGGTTCAAGGAGCCCGAATCTGAGGGACAGGCAGAAGTCAAAGGAACTTACCCCTCTGTGTCTAAGATAGCCCCCTTTCCAAAGTGGTTCTAGGGTAGGTTGGATACTGTAAGGTTTTCCCTGGGTAAATGGTCTCATCAGCCCATCCAAGGAGGAAGAACAGTCAGTCAGGGAGGAACAGGAAGAGGGTGGAGGACAATGTCAGGCCACGTCTAGTGTGCTGTCAGCTTCCTATAGTTGTTGCCTAATCCAGGCTCTCGTCCCCTCCCCAGCTGTTTCCCTTGACTTTGCCTGCATCCCTTTCTGGCCTTAAGCTGCCTCTGTAGTTTTCTTTCTTTGGGAAAACAAAAACATAGAAACTATTTCAATGATGTGCGCTTGTGTGTGGGTGTGTGCATGTGAGTACAGATACCCAAGGAGGCCAGAAGAGGGTGTTGAATCCCTTGGAGCTGGAATTACAGGCACTTGTGAGCCAGCCAACATGGGTGCTGGAAATCAAACTCGGGTCCTCTGAAACCGTAATCCATGGATTGCTTCGTGATACACCCTACCATCTCTTCAACCCTTCCTCTCACCCCCTTCCCTTCCTTGTTCCAGACAGGGTCTTAAGAGCTCACCTTGAACCTACTCTGTAGCAAAGATAAACTTGAATTTTGGGTCACCCTGCCTCTACCTCTTGAGTCTAGAATTTTATGTGTGCACCACCACTCTGGCAATCTAGCTCAAGGCCTAGTACATTTGGTGACTATTCTTTTGGTTGGTGAAGCCCCGAGCCTGCTGTTCTCTTTGCATACCGCAGGTCCCACCGTAGTACACCCTTGATTGGTGGGTTTCTAATGCTCATCTCCATTGTCTAAGCAAGTGGGAATGTTACCAACTTGAACTCTACTCACAGCAGCCCTGGCTGGGCTGTCCGTTTACTCCTGTCTTCACTGGGAGTCCACTGTAGCCCATTCTTTTTTTTTTTTTTTTTTTTTGGTTTTTCGAGACAGGGTTTCTCTGTATAGCCTTGGCTGTCCTGGAACTCACTTTGTAGACCAGGCTGGCCTCGAACTCAGAAATCCGCCTGCCTCTGCCTCCCGAGTGCTGGGATTAAAGGCGTGCGCCACCACGCCCGGCTCACTGTAGCCCATTCTTGGAGCCTTCTCACTTGGTCTTTTCTCAGCCTTCCAAGCTTCTGCTGTGAAGCACTTATTGGGGTTCCCTGTCAGCTGTCAGTCATCCCTCTGAGCTTTAAAACTCTAAAGAAAATTTCATTAGTTATCTGTGTATTGTGGTAATCCATCTTTTGAAAAACAAACAAACAAACAAACAAATACAAAACAGCTTTCTTGACTTTATTATATTCCATTGTTAACATGCACAAAAGACAGTCTTGCTCCTTATGCATAGTCGTGTCCCAGATCAGCCTTGAACTCATGGCAATATCCTGCCTCAGGTTTCTGATGGTTGACAGTATGGACACGGCCAGCACACCTACTTCACCCACTCCTATCTTTTGGGAAAGTCGTTCTGTTTGGATGTTTGTTTCCTCTCCTCTAAGCTGAAAAAGCTTCACTCAACACTCTTTGAGTCTGGAGTTTGTGGAATGAAGAAAGGCTGCTCCTGATGGATGCCAGGACAGAATGAGAGGAGTATACCATGGGATGGACTATGGGAATGCATTACCCCCTGCACCAGGTACTTCCTTTGGACCAGTGTCATGCGGAGCTAGGGAGCCCAAAGTCTTGAAAGGGTCATGGAAGAGGCCAAACAGGGCCACGAGCTAAGCATGTATGTCTTGACCATTTTATCTCTCTTACCCTCAGACTCTTCATTTTGAAGTTAGCTATAACAATATCATGGGATTGTGGTGAGACTTCAGTGAATAGGGGCTCTCTTCCTACTATACTCCCTTGGTATCAGTGTCTCTCTTGCCTGCAAGTGGTGCACTACTGTCAAATCAATCACGGGCTTTTATTGCTTTCGTGTTTCCCAACCAGGCTTGTGAACTCTTTCTCAGTCGAAGACAAGAAAGGTGTCCAGTTCATCCTGGCACCCTCCCCAGAAGCCACTCCCGCGGCACTTAGCACGAGGAAGAAAGCAGAGATTCCACCGTTCCTTTCTTTCTTTTTCCAAGATGGTCTGATGAAAGGATTCAGAGCCCTGGTTAAACAGAGACCCACTCCTGGGTCCTTTCTCTAGGAAGGTTTCAGGAAAGCAATAAACAATATGGATCTCTTAGACAATGTGAGATACAGGAGTCTTGAGTCCCTGCTAGCCAGGCAAAAATGTCACCTAGTCATGACATCCCAGGAGGGGGCCTTGTTCAGCCAGAGGCCGAGCGTTGCTCACCATAACCGCTGCGCCTCCTTTGTGCGAGCATCAGGTGCAAATCCCTGGAGCGCGGGTCGAGCGCGCTGGCGCTTTGAAGCGCGCAAAGAAAAGCCCAGCTGCCGCCCCCGCTCTCCCCTCCCAGCTTCTCAGAGATCTACTCCCGCTTTCCCCGCTCCAGCCAGCGAAGGAGGAGGAGGAGGTCAGACACGTCGCCGGCCGCCCAGCAGGGCTTAACTCCATGCGGCCGGGCGCGAGGGAGGGGTAAGCCGCGGACCCGCCGCTCCAGCCCGCTGGCCTTCGAAAGATCCTCCTGGGCCAATGGCAGGCGGGGCGACGAGCCCTGATTGGTGCAGGCGCTCTGCTGATCACTGTGGAAACCCGGGTGGCGGGGAACTCGGGAGGATGCGGAGCCGGGAGCGGGGGGAGCCAGAGGGGTGGGGGGAGGAGGCAGCGAGGCCCTGAGCTATCCTGGAGTTTTCACCGGAGGCAAAAGTCCACATCAGGCGGGCCGAGGGTGGGCGGAGGAAGGGGACCGCTTGGAGGCACTGGGAAGCCAGGGGTACTCCTGAGGGAAGGCAGGGGTACTGGCTAGCTAGTGAAGGCGAGGAGGAGCGAAAACGAGGGGAGGAGGCACGGTGGGAGGAGGAGTAGAAGACAAAAGCCGAAAGCGAGGAGGGTGCCGACCGCACACTGCGGCCAGGAGAGGGACCGTCGGTGTTGGCGAGCCGCGGGCATCCGGACGCCGTAGCGCACGAGGCATCCGGGTAGACAGGCAGCATGGGGAAGGGAGGTAACCAGGGAGAGGGGAGCACCGAGCGCCAGGCTCCGATGCCCACCTTCCGTTGGGAGGAGATTCAGAAGCACAACCTGCGCACCGACCGGTGGCTCGTCATCGACCGCAAGGTCTACAACGTTACCAAATGGTCCCAGCGGCACCCGGGGGGCCACCGTGTCATCGGACACTATTCGGGAGAAGATGCTACGGTAAGAGTCTGGGGGTGCCAGCCACTCTTGTCTGCTGCAGGCTGGTGTCAGGAGCCCGGGGTCCCTGGGCGCCAAACAGATCTCCGGTTCTTAAAGGAGCGCAGGACGTTCAGCAGGGAAAGAAAGTGTACCAACTGCCCTCACCTCCCTCCTGGAATCATTCTCCTCTGGGTCAGCTGGGAGACTTTGGCCGAGCCTTTTGGACGCCAGGCCTTAGCACCTCTGTGGAAGTCCCCAATAGTGGTAAACTGTGCCCGGTGCATGTCCACAGCGCATGCTGCGCGCTGGTCCAGCCGGAGCCTGGGACTCTCCAAAGGGGGCGCTCCGGCCTTCGTGTTCGGCGCTCCCCAAGTGGAAGATGGCCACCCTTGGGCGCCGCGGAGAGGAGCCTGAGAGCGGGCAGCCATATGTGGGACTCTCCTGCCAGACCAGGGGGCGGAGAAGGGAAGCTGGTTCCTGGCCAGGACTCGCTCCTGCTTGGACTCCTGTCTAAGAAGGTCCACAATGGCTGCCCGACAGAGACTGCCTAGTAGTTCAGATTCCCACGCTCCCGAGGATTATCCCGACTCACTCCAAGTGCCAGCCTTCTGGGAAATCCTGGTGGGGAATTGCCGGAAGGCGAATGGGCAGGAATTTGCAAAATTCAGGTCCGCAGGGGATCTAGAAGGTGAATCTAAGACTGGCTTGGCAACAGGTCCATCTGCCTCTGGGGTTACTATCGGACATTCAACTCAATGGCCCTCTGTTATTAGATCCCGCCAGGATCGCCCTTCCCCTCTTGCACTCATGGAGGTTGTTGAAGTCTCTGAGACCTCTGTGGAACGGAGGCTCTCCTATATTTGCACAGTACCCCATACCGTGCCTGGCCCCACCCCCAACCATAAAGTGATTGTGTAGTCAGGTGGGTAAGAGGAGAAACAAAGTCAAAGAGGAAAGCCAGACCTTTCTTGGCACCTTTCTTGGTGGGCTGAAAGCAGAGGAAAAGATGTAGCTGGAGAGAGCTTGGGAAAGAGAGTGGGAGGAGGATGAGAAGAGGGATAAACTTATCAGACCGCACTCCACATCAAAGGCCAGGATGCTGACCCGAGTGTGGGCTTTTCTTGTGCAAGTTTGTTAATTTCAATTCTTAACTTCCATGTCTTTTCTCTTTGAGATCAGCCTAGGTAGCCATACCCTAATTAATGGACTGGAGGTTTGATGAACGGGATAAAATCTTACTCCAGATTGAGGAGAAAACTGGCCACATTCATACTGCCTAAAGACTATTTTCCTTGCTTGTGGACCCTGCTTAATTATGCCCATGGGGCTGGCGATACTAACCAGACCTTAGGAGAGTGTAAGTTTTTCACATTCCTTGAGTGTCCTAGCTCTCTTGGACCGCCTCACAACCAGAGAAGACCTTGGTTTCCCAGGGAGAAGACTTTCCAGCCCCTATCTAGGGGATCTTTCCACTGTTTTGGGTGCTGGTGTGTGCATGAATCTGTGGCTCCTCCCCTTTCCAGGCTCTTACCAAAAAGTTTCCTAAAAAGTAAAACAACAAATGTGATTGGTTTGATCCGATTATTCCATATTGTGTGATAAGTAGGTTTTCTTGTGTGGAAGCGAAGCTCAACAACAGCCTTGAACTTTACAGTTTATTTAAGAAACCAGACGTATTTCATCCTTGTTTTGGAAATTCTTAGGGTTTCCCTGACTCAGTTTTCTCCAAATGTCTATGTTCAGGTCTAACCCAGCAGATACCTGGATGGCCTGCTCCTATGTTCTGAAAGCCTTAGGTCCTCTTCCACATTTCCTGTGTCATTTTCATTGGTTCTGAGTCTGGTGTCTGGGATGTTAATTGTCCCATGATAGGAAAGGTAAGGTGGGAGTCAGGGTAGACCGCAGATGTGATCCCTGGGCTTGTTGCAGAGAATCACTTAGTGGACAAACACACACACACACACACACACACACACACACACACTGCCACCCCCAACCCCTCATCTATTCCAATAAGATGAGTGTGGCAAAGCTTGCCGTAAACAGTGAGCCCCAGACAGACACGAGAGGAACGAAACAGCTAGCATGTAAAGTACTGACAGAGAAACAGAGCAAGCTCATTTGATGTCACGTCATGAAAGCTTACTGTCTTCCGAAATAAGACACAAAACACACTCGATGGAGACAGAGTTGGAGATCAGTGTAGAAAGAGCAGTGAGGTTTTCTTTGGCATCCCCTTGTTTCTTCTTAAACTGAGATCAGATTGGCAGAAGGCCTTGGACAACTAGGAGATCTTCAAAGGGAGTGCCACGAGATGTGGGGACCCCTCCCCAGGCTGTTTCTCAGGGAGCTTTGCCGCTTAGGGGTCTTGCCTTCTTCTTGAGAAGGGTGATGAGAATGGGCTGTGAGGTTTGGGGACAGACTGATCAGCAGATAGAGGCTGGATCCCTAGAGCCCTTTCATATGTTACCACTCAAAGGATATCTGTGATATGCTGACAAGAGGCTGGAAGGTGAGGCCAGAAGCCAAGGAGGCCCATTTTGAGGTCAGTCTAGGATATCAGTCAAGAATTTTCTGTTCCTGAAGGAAGAAAAAAAACCTCAGAAGTGCTCACTTCTTCTCTAGAAGGATGGAGCTGTTGTTACTTGATCCTTCTGTAGTCAGACCCTGGCCTCACTTGTACTAAAAGCCACCTAAGTGGCATGTGCTCAGAGTCCCAGATACGCAGAAGACTGGAGCAAGAGGATTATTTGAACCCTAAGTTTTGAGGCCAGCCTGGTATCATAGTGAGATTCTATTGCTGAGAATAAACAGTGTGAGTTTTGCAGTTCACGAACCCATGAGATTTGGTATAAACTATTTCATTTAATTCCCAGGTTAGCCTTGCCGATGTCCTGTCCTGAGGCTCAGAAATCCTGGTCAGTTGGTGTTCAGTCATAGTCGGCATCTGCTGCAACCTTACCTTCCTCTCTCCGTCTCCCTCTTCTTATTTTTCTATATCTTTAGTCATTTCCTGCTGGTCCCCCAGAGCTTTTTTCTGTCTTAGATTTGCTGTAGGCACAAAGAACTGTCACCCATGCCCCAAACCAGTGTTTGCACTTTTCTCGGGAATCTAGGCAGTACAAAATGAGCCCACTTGTGACTTTTCATCTTCAGCAAGAGCTCATGAAACATTCATTGAGCGTCTCCATGGCTCTGAGCTGGGCTCGCAACAGGGCCTCAACACAAAGATGAATAATTCACAGACAGTGGCCTCCTCTGTTGGACTGTTCCTCCTTAGTTTTCCTTGCTTCAACCTGGATTCTCCACCTCCAGACTCCCGCCTGTTCTCCAGCCTATCCGGTTTTGTCTATGCTTTTTGGCCCATCTACCTTGCTTTCTTACCTCTTAGAATCAAATAAATAAATAAATAAATAAAACTAAAAAGGACAAAGGGGACCAGAGGTGGGTTTCATCTTTGAGCTGCTCCTATAATGTTTCTGTGAATAAGCAGCAATTGAAAAAATGGAATTGTGCCCCTGTAGACAGGGCAGGAGCATCAGTATGTTCTAGGTCTGAAGGGCAGTGCTCCCCCCCCCCCCCCCCCCCCCGAGTAAGAGCCATCTGATTCCTGCCCACCACAGTTTGGTGAGAGACAACCTCCATACCCAGCCCCAGCACCTCCTGTAATGGCTCTAATAAAATGCAAATGGAGTCGGATTGTGGAGATGGCTTAGTTGTTATGCTTGTTAGTGAGAGTGAAACTCAGATCCCATAACATACCGGATTGGGTAGTAGCTGACATGTAATTCTAGTCCCTGAGTGTAGAGGGGTAGGATCCCCAGAACAAGCTGGCTAGCAAGGCTAAGCATGCCGGTGAACTCTGAGTTTGACTGTGAAGCCTGCCTTGATGGATAAAGTGGAGAAGCAATCGAAGATGATTCTCAACATCAGTTTTGTGGGCCTCCGCACGCATGCAAAAGGATGCACATGCACACATGCAGAAACATTTATGCACATGTCCATGAAAACGGAAAGGGGAGAAATGGCATCATGTTCTCAGGCCCAGTCTGCCTCTGTGGGGATTTACTTCCTGTGCAGCCAGGGAAGTCCACACATCCTGTGCTAGCCAAGGAGTTCACGGGCCATAGAGTACTCCTCAGCGTCTTCTCCTTGGAGGGGGCAGGACCATTGGACTTTCTGCTCTGCCTGTACCTATGTGCTGCTAAAAGTAACTCAGACGTCAGTATCTTCTGTGACTGCCATCTTTTTTATCTCTACCTATAAATCCCCAGGTCCCTCCTGATTCTCTTCATGCTTTGAGCAATCGTCAAAGAACTGTGGATTGCTGCATGGGTCATCATGCACCCTTATTTCTTGAGCCTGGATTTCTTAAATCCTGGGCTAAATTCCCAGATGTGGAAAGTTAACTTATGGCTTTGCTGTGCAAGAGAGCCTGGGCACAGTCAGAAACAGGTTTTGGTACCCTAGGGTCTGTGCAAGGGCAGAACAGTGAGTTCTGCCCAGAGGTGGCAGGGGCAGGGAAGCTGTGCCTAGAGAAGTCACCACCATGACAGCTGAGGACAAACAGTGCTTACAGATCTGGGCCTGACCCCACTGGATACCTGCTCAGGTCCCCTGCACCTGTTTGCCACCCCTTTCCCCATGTCTTGGCTTGCTTCTTAGAAAGACTTTGGCTTCTCTCCCTGTCAGAGAAAGAGAGCCTGCTTCTAACTCTTGTTCCAAAATCATCATTTGGGTTGGCCCAGTCTTGCCCTATACTAAGGCCTACTCTGCAACCTGACATCCCTGTAGCCAGACAGCGCTTCGGAGTTATAATGTTCAGGTGCAGCTATGACCCCTTGAAACAGTGACAAGTGAAGTGAACAATTCCCCAAGAAGAGAAAGTTCATTTCAAGGGAGGTCTTTGTCTTAACAGCAGAAAAATTGATGGTCAGCCATCTAGCCCAGGCTCTGCCCACTCAGTTCCTGGGGTGTGACCATGGACAAGGGAGGTCACCAACCTAGGTCTCTTCTCATCAATGAAACAGGACCTGAAAAGCTAGGGTGGTATAGTGCGTGTTAGCTTATGAAAGCTCAGGGTTCCATTTCTAGTGCTGCGCAAAAGAAAGGCAAGAACAAAATGACTCACCTCCCAGAGCTGGGAAAACAGGCTGATGACACAGGCCACCCACCTGGCTCGCTCTGTCTCCTGTGCAGTGTGACAGCTGCCAGAAAACTAGCCTGAAGTGTGAGTGCCTATAGTGACGAAGAGCTCCGTGTTCCAGAAGTATAAAATGACAGACAGCAGAGTCTATACTGGACGGCAGAATGGAAACATATCCTGGATTAGAGGGTTCACAGCCACTGGGCCCTGGGTTTCTCTGAGCCTTGTGAACTCTTGTGAAGCAGGTGTGGTCACCACAGGCTAGATGCGGTCCTTTCATCTCTAGGTGTCAGGTGATAGGATTTACAATGAATATGCCACCCAATTTGTGCAGTTTTGTGTGTTTGGTTTTTGAGACTGGATTTCATGTTTGAGGCTGGCCTCAAACTCACCTTGTAGCTGAGAACAGCTTAAATTTCTGATCCTTCTGTTTCTACCCCCACACCTGCCTTATGCCATGCTGGGGATTAACCCACACACAAGCATCGGGCACACCAGGCAATTCCTGTCCCAAAATTTGTGATATGCGTGTGTGTGTGTTCAAATGTGTTGTGTTCACATGTAGGTGTGACTGCGTGTGTGTGCATGTACTTGTGGAGGCCAGAAGTTGGTAGGTATCCAATACCTCCCACTATCTCTGTGCACTTTATTTACTGAGGCAGGATGTCTGTCGCTCTTAACCGGGATCTTGATGAATCGGCTAGTCTAGCTCGCCAGATTGCTATAGGGATCCAGCTTGGTGCTGGTTTTACAGACAGGTTGAATTTTATGTGCATGTTGGGGGTTCCAATGCCAGTCCTTATATTTGCATGGCAAGCACTTAATCCACGGAGCCGTCTCCCTGACCTCCTGGTTTGTGATCCTGACATGAGTATGAAGAGGGTGGATCAGCAGTGTCCCTGAGAAGCCTAAGGCTAGAAAAGGCTGTTTTCAGACCCATGGCTGAGAAAAAAAAATTCCTTGAAGGTAACATTGAAGCAGGCGCCACATCTCTAGCACAGGTGTGGAAAGAAACTTGATGTATTAAAGAGCCCGTTCTGGAAGCTCCTAAGTCAGCCAGGACAGCAAGCTGGTTCCAAGGAGCAGCTGATAAGAGGCACAAAGGAAAGCCACTCCCTGAGGCAGTTGGACTGGATTGCAGTCTGGCTGCACTCCCTAGTCTTCAGAACCTCACTGCCTGGGGACTTTGAAGTGATGAAGGGCTATCCTGGCCTGTGACTGTGTGCCTCACCTGATTTCAGGGAGCTGAGGTTGCCCCAGAGACCTATGCAAATGGCTGAGGAGTGACAGGGCTCTCATTTGCCAGTAGCTGGGGGCATCCTGGATGGGTGTGTGTGTGAGAGTGATTTGGAAGAGCTAAGGCACTTGCTAGCCTCCACCAAACAACTGGAGAGGAAATTTATAGGGAACTTCTTGTCTGTGGGGAGGGGACCCTGCCATTGGCAGCTCTTGCTGGACTTTCTTCTGAGTTTTGCTTTGTGTGTGTGTGTGTGTGTGTGTGTGTTGTTGTTGTTGTTGTTGTTGTTGTTTTGTAAAGAAGCCTGAGCCTGGGGCTCACAGAACTGATCCTTCCTCCTCACTGTCTGCCTGAGCCTCCTTGGGCAACAGGCTTCTCTCTGTGAAAAGACCCTTGGTTTTGATCTGACCCCTTGATTTAATCTCACCTTTTCCATTCAGCCAGGGGAGATTCTGTTTGTACATTTGTTTTTAAACTCTGCCCATTGTTCTCTTGTACGAAATGTTACTTTGCAGGTTCATATATAATGGCCTTGCTGGGATTATTAGAGATGTGAACCTCTTTCCCAATGTAAAGGTTGAAAAATAAAGAAATACGGTCTCTTCTGAACCAGGAGTCACTAATAGTAATGTTTAATCTCATTTGCTTTCTCTGTATGTGAAGACAATTTTCTTTTGAAATTAAGTTGTTTGATAGTGCGTGCCATCAATCCCAGCACTCAGAAGGTAGAGGCAAGAGGATCAGAGTTTCCAGGCCAACCTTGGATACATCAGTTTGAGGCCAGTATGAGCAACAGGATGCACTGTCTCAAAAGAGCAAACCAGGGTAGGCAAGACAAATCATCAGTTGAGCCACTTGATGCCAAGCCTGATGACCTGACTTCAGTCCCTGGGTCCCATGTGGCAGTAGGAGAGAATGCACAACTCAAACATTGTCCTCTGACTTCCACATCTGTGCACACACACATACACGCACACAAACAACAATACATACATACATACATGTAAAAAAAAGTTTTTAAGTAAAATAGGCTGAGAGAGAGGGTTCAGTAGGTAAGAGCACTGTCGGGTCTTCCAGAGGATCTGAGTTCAATTCCCAGCACCCATTTGGTGGCCAAGAACCATCTGTAACTGCAGTTTCAAGGGATCTGATGCTCTATTCTGACCCTCTTTGCCCCAGGCACACATATGGTGTACATACGTACATGCAGGCAAAATACTCATACACATAAAATAAATGAATCTATTTTTAAAGTAAAACAGCAAAAAGTTGCAGCATCTTCTCCCAGGAATAAGAGTGCTCTGTGATAACCATAATTCCTCTATCACATGAGAGGCCAGAGCTGAAGTTCGTCCTGCAAACCGTTTGCCTAGCATGCTCCTTCAATGTAGTCCCCAGCAGTGCATAAGCCAGACATGGGGATGCATGCCTGCGATCCAAGCACTTGGGATGTTGAAGCAGGGGGATCAAAGTTCAACTCTTTGACCACATATGTTTGATGACATATGAACTTATGGGTCAGTCTGGTTGATAGGAGACCCTGCTCTTAAAAAATTAATAATCCCCATTGGATCAAAAGCCCAATGACCATTTTTATTTTGACATCTACCTCTCAAAACTCTTGTGTGCCTTTTATATTTCCTCCAAACAGGAACCTTTCTAGTGACAGGGTGTGGCTTATATGTCTCCAATAGAGGAGTGTCCCCACTCTCACACCTCTCTCTGCCTCGTTATGTTGATTTCTCTGGTGGTTTTTCCTGGTACCATATGGCTTGTTCAGCTCAATCTTTCAGTGCTTCAATTTGGATGAGGCGGTGGGAGGCTTAATAATGTGAAGCTTCCAATTATACATCCTGGGCACCAGACCACCTCTAGGAGAGATGCTTGAATTTGTAGAGACAATTTTTGTTATATATGTACTGTATAGAAAAGCTGGTAGAAATACTACAATATTAGCATTGATGGTCTTCCCACATGGTGATTGTCTTTTTTTTTTAAACATTTATTTATTACTATATGTAAATACACTATAGCTGTCTTCAGACACACCAGAGGAGCGGCAGATCTCATTGCGGATGGTTGTGAGCCACTATGTGGGTGCTGAGATTTGAACTCAGGACCTCCGGAAGAGCAGTTGGTGCTTTTAATCGCTGAGCCATCTCTCCAGCCCCTATTTGTCTTTTTTATTCTTCCGTGCATTTCTAATGTTGCCAGAAATAAGCATATTTCCACTTCATCTCCGGAACGAGAGAGATTAAAATGCAAAACATAATGGTAATGTTACGGAAGGCTTGCAAACTAATGAAAATAAAGTAAGGTGTAACCCGTGTCTTCAGTAAGAGTTTAAATCCATGACACCCTGTGCCAGATTTTCCAGGAATCCTTTTACATAATTCCATGTTATTTTTTTCCTCTTGTTGTTTCATGTCATCTAAGCATATTTTCCATGCTGTGGTCATTTTCTAGGTGTTAGGAACCAAGCTGGGTGCCTCACACATGCTGGGCAAGTGTTTTTATCACTGAGTTAAACCCCTTTCCTAAGTCTTTATCTCTTCCCTGATAATTGTGGCCTTGTGGAAGAGGACATCTCTGGGGTGGTTAGGTAGTGTAGTTTGTGCGATGTGAAAGACACTCAGCTCAGGAGCAGGACAGCGCTGTCTTCTCTGAGTCCTGTGCCTACCTGCTCTCCCTGGAGACCCCTCTGTCCACAAACCCTTGACCAGCTCAGTAGGCCTGGCGCCAGTACAGGGGCTCAGGGTGGTTACCGTTTGCTGCTGGAGTCCTGCACTAGGAATATGTTCTGGGGCGGAGTCTGGAGTAAGCATTTGCCACTGGATGGTGGGAAGCCCCACTTGGTGTCTGAGCAGAGGCTAGAGCTGCTGCTAAATGCTCTCTTTCCTAGAATGGGAGAAACCAGCAGAGGTTTGAGGTTCAGCCTTACAAACTGCTTCTGTTTCCCAGGATGCCTTCCGTGCCTTCCACCTGGACCTGGACTTCGTGGGCAAGTTCTTGAAGCCCCTGCTGATTGGTGAGCTGGCCCCGGAGGAGCCCAGCCTGGACCGTGGCAAAAGCGTGAGTGGGACTTGTAACATTGATGAGGTGGGATGAGGCTGGATGGTAGCTTGTGTACCAGACCTGGCTTGCATGATGGAGTTGTGTAGAACAGCATGCTTTAGAGTTTGTCTAACCTTCAAGAGCCCTTCCCTTCCCCTTCACTCAATGCTTACCTTTCCCTACCAGAGTCACCCTTCTAGTGGAGCCTAGGCATCTCCTGGCCCTAAGCAGGGCTGAGAGTACCCATCCTGGCATCCTGAACCCGTTGGCATCTTGGAGGGTGGAGTGGTTAAGTCCTAGGAGACACACTATGGTATCAGAGCTGGGGTATTTTCCCCTTTAACAGGCATACTATGTGTGCCAGCAAGAGACGGTGGGCCACCATCACCCTTGCCTGTCCTAGAGAGATGGCACTTCTGACTGCCAGCCAGGGCAGAGAAGTTTCCTGGGGGAAACCAGACCAGGCCAGTCCCTCTTGCTCCCTGTCTGAGCTGGAGTAATTCTTTACTAGCTTCTACCTCAGGACCTCAGCAAAGCTAGGCAGGACAGAGGCATTTTCCTGGCTTGGATTCTTGGTTGGTCCTCCATCGAGGACTGTCTGCCTCTCTGGCTGCTGTGCACAGCACTCAGAGACCTCTCTGAGTGGGACCCTGTCTGTGCCTGCACAGTCAGGTGATAAAAGACGAAAGGGCTCTCTCCCAAGGTGTGGTGTTCAGTGGAACGCACAACACTCACACTGTTGCCAAACCATCCCTAACACCCAGTTCTAGACATCATCTCCAACTGACATTCTGTGCCCTTCCCACCGTCTCCTCACTCCCTTCAGCTCTTGCCAACTACCGTTCTATTGTCTCTAAGCATTTAACTCCGCCAGGCACCTCATAAGGAATCATACTGTATTTATCATCCTTTACAAAATTTTATTAGAGAATATTTTCATCATTTTGGTTTTCTTTGTTGTTTTGATATAGGGTCTCATGTAGCCCAGGCTAGCCTTGAACTCCCAATCCTGCTTTCCCCCTCTCAAGTGTGGGACTGCGGGTATGCACTGCCTCATCTGGCAGCTTGTATATACTGATTATACAGAATAATGGGTTTCATTCCAACAGCTTCATGCAAGCTTTTGTCCTTTTATAACTGGCCTATTTCATTTAGCATAAACCTTCCCCACTTTAGAACACACAGTGTACTGACATGCCAAATTTTCCTTTGTTTTTAAGGCTGAACAGTCTGTCATATATGTAGACCACAATCAGGCATAGTCAACCTGCAGCCTAACACAAAATTGTAAACTTACTAAAACATTTGTGTGTGTGTGTGTGTGAGAGAGAGAGAGAGGGAGGGAAGGAGATAGGGAAAGAGAGAGAGAGAGAGAGAGAGAGAGAGAGAGAGAGAGAGAGAGAGAGAGAACATGTACATGTGGGTGTCCATGGAGACCCAAAGAGGGCATCAGGCCCTGGAGCTGGAATTATAGGGAGCTGTGAGTGGTCCTACATGGGTGCCGGGAACAGAGCCAGCCCCCTGTAACAGCTGCACTCACTCTTAAACCACTGAGCCATTTCTCTGGTTCCGAGCCCTTTTTTTTTTCCTGTTGTAAATAATGCCCCTGAGAACATTGATGTAGACGGTACATGCTACTTATTATTAGTTATAATAATTATCACTACAGTTATAGGAGGCCATTTCCACACATACATACTTGTATATACACAGTGTACTTAGGACTTATCCCATATCCCTCCACTTCCTTCCTAAGCCCTCCTTTAGTCCCTTACATTTTTTTAAGCTTTATTTTTATTTTCTGTGTTTGCATGTTCTGCCTGCATGTATGTCTTTGCATCACATGCATCCAGTACCCTTGGAAGCACAGAAAAGGGTGTTGTATGCCCCTGTGACTAGAGTTATAGACAGCTGAGAGCCACCATCGGGATGCTGGGAGTCAAACCCTGGTCCTCTGGAAGAGCAGCCAGTGCTCTTAACTGCTGAGTCATCTCTCCAGCCCTGTTAGTTCTGTTTGTCCCCATACAGCTTCACTTCTACTTTAGTGTCACCTGTACATAAAAGATGTCCTATGTGTATGAAGTCTAGAATCCACAAGGGAACTGAGAGAAAACACAAGCTAGTTGCCTTTCTGAGACTGACTTAATTCACTCAGTGTGATTCAGGTCCGACTCTTCTGCCACTCACCCTGATGCATTATGTCTGTGGTAATGGTGACCACTGCAGGACCTAGTAGCTGGGCTCACACAGAGTTCAAGGTGCTTGCCACAGCTGTTGTGTGTACCGTGCTCGATCACATGTCCCCTTGGAAGGTCTAGGGGCTCATTCTCTTTTGTGTCCCTTGCTCAATAGTCTCAGATTACCGAGGACTTCAGGGCCCTGAAGAAGACTGCCGAGGACATGAACCTCTTCAAAACCAACCACCTGTTCTTCTTTCTCCTCCTGTCCCACATCATCGTCATGGAAAGCCTTGCCTGGTTCATCCTCACGTACTTCGGCACTGGCTGGATTCCTACCCTCGTCACAGCCTTTGTCCTTGCTACCTCTCAGGTGAGGCCTGACATCCCTGAGCATCATTTGAACATCCCCACCTCTCAGATCCCTCCTGGCTGTTTGCTGATGCTGCAGTGACATTCACAGCCCTCTTTCCCTAGGCCCAAGCTGGATGGCTGCAACATGACTATGGCCACCTTTCTGTCTATAAGAAATCCATATGGAACCACATTGTCCACAAGTTTGTCATTGGCCACTTAAAGGTGGGTGTTGGGGCTAAGGGGGATGGCGTGGGCAGTAAATCTCTTGGGAGAACCTGAGTTTGATACCCACAGCATGTGTACGAATGCTGGCCATGCTCGGAATCCCAGCACTGGGGAGGCACTCACAGGGGGAGGCATGGGGTTCAATGGCCAGGCAGTTTGGACTACTTGCTGAGCTCTGAGCCAGTGAGACTCTGTCTCAAAGTAGGTGGATAGTGTTCCTGAGAATGCCACCTAAGATTGTCCAGACTCCGTGTGCATGTGCATACATGCAAGCCTCCCCTCAAACATGTAGCCACATGTGCACACATGTGGACTTGGGGCTGGAGAGATAGCTCAGTGGTCACGAACAATAAAAGAAGAAAGGAAAGGAAGGAAAGGAGAGTCTGAAGGATGGTGTGTGTGTGTGTGTGTATCAGCAGCAGCCTGAGTGACCATCCCATTAGAATATCTCTCTGTAAATAGAAAATATTCCATGTTTAAAATGTATGTAACTTCATACACCAAACGTCACAGCTTAGCAACAGAAGACAGTGTAGGGTGACAGTTGGTTAATGGCTGTGGCTTGCTGCTTCAGAATCCAAGGCCATTATAAATCAGGAATGGCAAATCACCTCTACTGTCATTTTAGTAGTGACATCAAATTAGGTAATACTTAATTAAACCCAAGGGCAAGTTGATTAAAATGCTCACGAGGCCGTGACCCATGGAGAGAAGTGTTAAAGTTAGGTGAGTCCATAAAGCCAACCTTGCCGGTGACCTTGAGCTGAGCTGACTGGTGTCCCCTCTACTTGGAAAAGCAACATAGGAGAAGGAAGACTTCTTTCAGTAGCTTGTGGTTTCAAAAGTGTCACTCCACAGTCCCCAGCTCTGTTAATTCTGGGCCCACAGTAACCCTGCTGGTAGAAGCATGTGGCAGAAGCCACTTAGCTCAAGGCAAGCAGGAAGGAGCCAGGGAGGAAGAAAGGGTCCAGGGAGCAGACCGAACTTTCCAAGGTATCCCTCCTTTCACTGAATACTTCTTCCCACCATCTGCTGAAACAGTGCCGTCCGTGTGGGACTGCGGATTCAACCCGCAAGTTCATGGTGATATGCCATATTCAAACCGTAACATACTCTCTCAAACAAACCCTAGTGCTTCCCACAGTCAGTACTATTGCTTCCTCAGAAACGCTGGGTCCCTAATATTACCCTCCTGCCCTCAGCTGGGGAAGGGTCCTGTTTCCAGGTTAAAAATCTCCACTCTGTGTGCCCCCCACTGCACCCTTGGCTGGCCAGCTGTGGATTGGATTATGGGTGAGCCAGCGATGAGTTCCCAGCTAACAGTTTACCTGGACCTGAGCCTCAGAGGCTGGGAACCTGGACTCTTCCCAGAACCTCAAGAGGGGACACACACAAGTGCATTGTTTCATTCTGCACTGCCCTCTGTGGCTTAAAATCCTCCTCTCCATAGGAAAGAAACATTTTACTCACTACCCCTGTGCTCCCCAGGCCATAGACAAAGATAGACTGTGTTCTGTTTCCAGGTCCTGGCAGGGTCCTGAGGGCCTTTTCTGCTCAAGGTCTTGTGTCCTTGATGGACAGCTTGAAACACGGCTCTTATATCAGACAAACAAGGGCAGGACAGAGGGCTGGCTTCCTTATAGAAACCTTTGCTGGTAAAATTGGAACTCTGGGAACTGGGGATGTAGCTCAGTTGGTAGAATGCTTGTTGAGTATCTTGACGCCCTGGGTTCATCCCCAGCACCATATAAACTGGGTGTGGTGCACACAGATGATCCCAGCACCCAGGATCTGGAGGAGGAAGGTCAGAAGCTGGAAGCCATACTATGCTACATTACAAGTTTAGGGCCAGCCTGGGCTAAATGAGACCCTCTCTCAAAGAACAAACATGCACTCCTATATCTATATATGTGGTGGTGTTCTCTCTCTCTCTCTCTCTCTTTCTGTCTCTGTCTCTCTGTCTCTCTCTCTCTCTCTCTTTTTCTCTCTCTGACCTCCCCACCACCACCACATAGGTTAGATTGGCCTCAAATTCACGGAGGCCCACCTGCTTGCCTCTGTTTCCCGAGTTCTGGGATTCACTGCACACATTGCCATGCCCAGCCTTGACATATCATTTCTTTCTTTTTTTTTAAATATTTATTTATTATCTATAAGTACACTATAGCTGTCTTCAGACATTCCAGAAAAGAGAGTCAGACCTTGTTACAGATGGTCGTGAGCCACCATATGGTTGCTGGGATTTGAACTCATGACCTTCGAAAGAGCAGTCGGTGCTCTTACCCACTGAGCCATCTCACCAGCCCCGACATATCATTTCTTAAATGAGCAATCCTTTTAACTCCAGGACACCAAAATATAAAATGTTCAAAAATTGAAGTCTGTTAAAAGTATATTATTTATATCAAAACAAAAAAAATTATACCTTTCCTTTATTAAGAAAAAAAAACTTTGTGATGCTGAGGATTGAAGGAAGCCAGGGCCTTGCTCATGCTGGGTAAGTGCTCTACCACCAAGCCGTGACTCCAGTCCTTTGGTCAGACCTCCATTTAGATATAAGATAAAGTAATTGAAAATATCTAAGTGCGTCCGAAAGTGTCTCACTTGAAAACAAGATGAACCCCAGCGTAGATTTTGAAAGGATTATAGGTGCATTTGCTGGAGTGCATGCTGTTTCTCATGCCCCAGGCCATGCTATGACTGCCCAGCTCTGCTGGCTGCACCTCTGCGAAGGAGACTTCTTGCCAGGTGTGCTGCTGCTGCACCCTGTGACCCAGTCCTAGGATATGAGAGGCCAAGGCAGCCTGGCCCAGATAGTCACATCATCTCTCGGCTCACCACAGTCTCCCCTGGGCCCAGCCCAGCAGGCTTGGAGCAGATACCATTCATTCAGTCTTCATTCTGAGAACATGGAAGGCTGATCATTGCTCCTCCGGTAGATGAGGCACCACTGTGCCATGGAGGAGGAATTGCTGATAGGTAGGGCTTTGCCTAGTGACAAAGACAGCATAAACCACCAAAATATCCTGGTGCCTAGTCCAAAGTCCAAAGTTTGTGTCCCATCTCCATGACTCTCACTCCTCATCTCACAAATATCTCTAGGTTGGTGGGCTGTCCGCTGGCTTGTTAACATCCTCTGTCCTCAGTGTCGCTGTCAGGGACTTTTCCTTCTGATGCTTTTCTTGGCAATTGTGTTCCTTCTGGCTTTCGGATGTAAACACATCATTTGACTCCATAAGCCTGGGACCTTTTCCAGACTCTGACATGCTGCTCTTTGCTGTGAGGGATTTTGAAGCCTGCTGCACACAGGGGCCAGAGGTCGCTGCAGAGACGACAGCTGTTCCTATCTCCATCCATGTTCTCAGTGTCCAGACACTGTTTGTGTCCAAAACACTCCACAAGTGAGAAGCTTGTTTTGAGCAAATAGACCTGCTCACAGAGGGTCAGAGCCGGCCATGGGCCACCATTTCACCTGCTGAAAGGGCAGAAAAGACCTGAGTCTTGCTAGGACCACTTAGCAACTTTGTTGAGTGACACACCTCTGGGGAAGGCTTTGAGAACGAGTGATAGAGTAGTAGCCTGTGGCATTCCAATTAATACAAAGATCCCCTTTTTCCTGTATTGTGGGACCACAGTGTCATCTAAATATTGGCTTTTCCCTGGCTATCAGACCACATTTATTGGAAGGGGCTCAGGGCAGGCAAGAACTATATCAACTGAGATACACTCCCCCCACACTCCCCAGAACACTTAGGATCCCTCCCTAATCAACTATTCTCTCTCTCTCTTATTTCTTTTTCTTTTCTTCCCTCCTTTCTTTGTAGGCTTATGTTAACTTTTCAGCATTGTGACTTGTAGGAAATACTAGATTTTATTGGGCATTTTCTCCCATGTGCAAGAGACGCCATTCATACTCACCCTCTACCACGTCCTAGTGTTGGCTTCTCTTCTCCTTCCGGTCTCACTCCTTCCCAGATGGTCTCACTTTACCTTAATATCTTTATTTTAAAATCTGGAGTCCATGTCTGAGAGAAAATGTGTGGCTTATTTCACTTACATGATCTCTGTTTTTGTGCCTTTTCCTGAAAATGACATAATTTCATTCTTCATGACTGAATCATACTCTGTTGAGTATATATCATATTTTTCTTTATCCATTCACCCACTGAAAGGGGCCCGGGCAGACTCCGTAACTCATATTTATTTATTTGAACTCCTGATCTTCCTGCCTCTACCTTTCAAGTTCTGGGTTTACAGGTGTTCTTGGCTGTTCCTAGTAGCGCTTCAGTGAACATGGGTATCATGTGCTGACTTAGAGTCTGTCTGATATTTATCTCAGGAATGGTAGAGTTGGATCATGCAGTACTTACTTTTTATTTTAGTTTTTTTTTTTTTTTTGAATCTTTATGCTCTTTTCTCTACTGGCTAGACTAACCTACATTCCCACCCCCACCCTAACACACACCTTCATAAGCATTTGTTGTTTGTTTTCTTTTTCTCATTAGTTTATTTATTCACTTTACATCCAAGTATGCATCCCTCCTCCGCCTAGTCCCTCCTCCCACTGCTCCTTCCCCCATTCCCTCCTCCCCTTTTCCTCTGAGAAGCCAGAGGCTCCCCTGGTATCACTTCACCCTGGCACATCAAGTCACTGCAGGGCTAGGTCTGTCCTCTCCCACCAAAGCCAGGCAAGGCAGCCTGGTTAGGGGGAGGGGATTCACAGACATGCAACAGATTCAGGGACAGCCCACACACCAGTTTTGGGGGACCCACATGAAGACCAAGTGGCACACCTGTCACATCTGTGCAGGAGGCTGTTGTTTGTCTCCTTGGTGGTGACTGTTTTGGCAGGGATGAGATGGAGTCTCAGAATAGTGGTGACTTGCGTTTTCTCAGTTGCTGAGGATGGTGAGTGTTTCTTTCATAGATGGGCCGTTTATACTTGCTTCTCTGACAACAGACTCATAAATTCATCTGTCTACCTATTGGATGGATTATTCTCTTGATGTCTCATATTGTAGCCTTTTTATGCATTCTGGCTGTAACTCTTCTGTCTGATGAATAGCCAACAAAGGTTGTCTCCCATTCTGTCTCATTCTTGCCAAGCCCTTTCAGAAAAATACACTTTGAAGTGTTTCCCTATATTTTCCTCTGGCAGTTTCAGGTGATACATGAAGGCCTTTGATCCTTGGGAAATGTTTGGATAAAATAGTGGTGTTGATATATATAAGATACACAGAGGGCCATTTGCCCATTTCAAGTGAATGCGTGGAGCAGCTTGCAGAAGATTTCATTGACACCTCTGGCCTACAATTTTAGAGCATCGTTATCACCCACAGCTTAAACCCCCACAAATCATAGCCACTTAGCCACTGTACCCCAGCCCTGTCTCCTCTTCACTGCTCACTGACCAGGGATACCTGGGCAGCCACCAACTGTCTTCCACCGGGCTTCACATCACTGAGATCATGAGGAGTAGAATTTTGGTTTTTTTGCTTTTTCTTTTCTCAGCTTCTTTTGCTTTGTGTGGTGTTTCTGGGTTCATCTGTGCTTATATCATGTGTTAGGGGCCTATTGTTTTCTAACAGAAAAGCTTTTTTACATTTATTTATGTATTTATTATTTAGGGGAAGGGGCACCATAACATGTATGTAGAGGTCCAAGGACAACTTTCCGGAGTCAGTTCTCTCTTTTTACCATGAGTCAGTCCCAGGGATTGAACCCAGGGTGTCAGGCTTTGTGGCAGGCACCTTTACTCACTGAGCCCTCTTACTGACCCAGTCCATTCCTTTTTATAGTTTGCCTAAACCATTCTGTTGTAAGGATATCACGTTGTATTTTTGGTTCGTGGACATTTGAGTTGTTCCTGTCCTGATTATTTTTGAGAATTCTTTGAGAGAGAGAGAGAGAGAGAGAGAGTGTGTGTGTGTGTGTGTGTGTGTGTGTGTGTGTGTGTGTGTAAATACCCTAGTTTCTTTGGCCCACAAGTCAGGAAGGAAATTGCTGGTCCCTGGTAGAGGGACCACTCTTTCTGAAGTGCTTTCTCCTTGGTCAGTCCTGGGAAAACTGAGGCTGGAGAAGTGACTGGACTTCTTTCAGAACTGAACAGTACTCTGGGCTCAGAAGTGGCAGAGTTACAGTTTGAGTTCCAGGGACTCCAGGCACAAACCCCATGTATGACGGGGAAGCTGGCTATTGGTGATGCGGGTACCAGGACCTGGTTCCCATCAGGGCCCATCACTGGTTCACTGGTCTTTGTGGCTCACCTAACTCCTCTCCCCTTACAGGGTGCCTCAGCCAACTGGTGGAACCATCGACATTTCCAACACCATGCCAAGCCCAACATCTTCCACAAGGACCCGGACATAAAGAGCCTGCATGTGTTTGTCCTTGGCGAGTGGCAGCCCCTTGAGGTATGAATCGTGTTGATTAGGAGGTGTCCTGGGAGGAGGGAAGGAGTCCTGTAGGCTCAGCATTCCACTGGGATGTCAGCACCTTCTGCCACCCAGAAGAACCCTTTCCTAGTCATCTCAGGTTATCCCAGCTGCAATCTACATAGAGTGCCTTTCCTCCAGAGCACTGGACACAGCCTCTGAGCCTCTCAGCACGTCCCTCCGGCCCACAGGAAAGTGGGTCAAATGTTTCAGGAAGGCAAAATTCTAGGCCTCCAGGATAGGTCTAGTGGGCCAGCTCATGTGCAGGAAGCTTTATCTGGAGAACAGCAGCCTGTTTAAGCAGATGAGAAAGCAAGGCTCGAACAGACAGGAAGTGATAGTATGAAGGTCTGGTCATTTATCAGTTAGGCCAGGACAAGCCTTCAGATCTTTGGCTGCTAGGACACTTCCTTCTATTTACCCACACTTACCTTAGTATCATTTTACTTTTTATTATAAGTATAGGACCTACTTGGTACAAACATTGAAGCAGTATAGAAATATATATTTAGTGTCTTAACTCCATCACCTCTCAGCATCAGGTTTATGGACCCAAGAGTAACCACTGTTAATGAGACGCCAGATAGCTTTGTAAGTGCCTGCCGCTAAGCCTTGACTTCAGCCCTCAATACCTTCTGTTTGCAAGTGAACATGCATATATCATGTTTTTAAAAAACAAAACAAAAACACTAGAAATGAAGCACACCTTCTATTCTGCAGCTCTCTGCTTCTCTTAATGCAGACCTTGTTCCACAAGTCCCGGAAGATTGAGTCATCTTCTTGGGGACTGTATAGTATTGTATTCCACCTGTTTGTGTCTTACAGCATGACATTATTTCATTTGACAGTGCTACTGATTTTAATTTCCCTCTTTGGGGGAAATGTTGGGTTCAGACTCAGTGCCTGTCACATGGTAAGCACATGTTCTACCACTGAGCCCGTCACTCTTCCCCTGTGATGCTCCATACCATCACTTAGTAAAAGTACACGCAGCCAGGCATGGTAATAGGACATAGAGGCAGGAGGATTTCAAATTCTAACTTAACTTGGGTCTAGATAATGAGATTCTTTTCAAAGTCAAATGTCAAAAAAAACAAAATAAAGGACCAAGCAGGGTGGCTGCCAGGGCTGATAATCTGAGTTTCATCCCTAAGACCCACATGATGATGCAAGGAAAGAAGCAAACCCCCTAAATTATTCTCCGACCTCTGCACATGCACTGTGCACCGTGACACACACACACACAAATGAGGGGTTAAAGAATATTCATTTTAAAAAATACTAATTTAAAAAATATATAGTATGGCTGCAGAGGCGGCTCAGAACTTAAGAATACTGGCCTCTCTTTTAGAGGGCCCCGGTTTGATTCTCGGCGCCTGCACATGGCAGCTCACAACCATTGGCAGCTCTAGTCCCAGAGGGTCCAACACCCTCTCTGGGCTCTCCAGGCATTGGAGTAGTGCACAGGCACACACACAGGCAAAAAAAAAAAAAAAAAAAAAATCTAAACACATTAGATTAATCAATCAATCAATAAACAAACAACTCAAATAAAGCACCCTCATTGCATTTAAAGAATGTGCTCAGTCCAGGCATGGTTGTATATGTCTCTAATCTCAGACATCAGGACACTGAGAAGAATTACTGTGAATTTGACGCCAGCCTGGTCTGCATAACAAGATATTGTCTTTTAAAGAGGCTATGGGGGAATGACTCTATACTTTTTAAAAATTAGAGTCTTTATATTAAGGTTTAATTTATAAAAAGGAAGAGAAAAAAGCTACGTGTGTGTGTGTGTATGTGTGTGTGTGCGCACGCGAGTACGCGCATTGGATAGAGATAATGTACTGAGGATGAACACAAGACAAGCTGTAGATGTAGCTCGGTGGCAAAGTCCTTGCGCAGCATGCTCAAGGCCTTGGGTTCAATGCCAGTATCGTGAAGGAAAATTACAGCGCTGGGCAGAGCAGAGCCCTCAACAAGCAGATATGGGAGAATACAAACTTACTCTCAGTCAACAGGGTCATAGAAAGAGTACCCTAGCTGTGTTGGCATCCAAGGCTTATGACATAGACAAAAGAGAGTCTGTCCCCCTCAATTCTGGTTTGCAGCCCTGTCTGATCCAAGGTGCACAGGACCTCAGCCACAGTTCTGAGCTTTGGCTAGGCAGGGATTTTATTTTCTGCCCAACACCTGTCTGTTTCTCTTCTGGGAAATGGCTTGTTAGCTTCGGTTAGAAGTGTTTGGATAGTAGAGTTGATTACTTAGAAGTCTTTTGTTAGCGAGGACAAAGACTTCCTTAATGCCTGTAGTAAAGCTGTTGGTTCTCACCACACAGCCCTGAGTTTCTAACAAGTAAAGGAAAGCCAGGATTCCCAGATCTGTAGACCAGCTGCACAGTAGCTGATGAATTCTGTCCCATCCCACTTCACCAATGCTGAGATGCTGGCTTTTGGAGGGAGATTGTGGGAGGTTGCTGATCCAAATGGCAGTGGCATTTGAAGATGGCGGCTAGCATCACCATAGAAAGTCTCTCTCGGGCATTCAGGTGATCACAAGAGAAACCCCATGTTTCCTAGGTCTCTGGTTTAACTTTGTATAAGTGCCCAAGAGTCCATGCTGGCTGAAAGGAGCCCTGGTCTCTACTTGAAGTGACAGTCCAGCCCATCTCAAGAGAGCCCCAATCATCCCAACAGCTATGACTCAAGGGCTTGAGCCTCCATTCCAGGCTCCAGAATTGATTCCTGACAAGGCCTACATCTCAGTGTAGATGACCAGAGCAGACCAGCCACAAGGACATTTGACTCACAGAAATGTTAAGAGCAGACTTCCACCATCTGATCATATTTATGATTTCTGGGAGGGTGTTCTGAGTTTGTTTTATGTGACAGTATGCATTCAGTTTCTTTTCGGTTTAGCAAAGTTCTCCATACAGAGTGTTTTCAGTGTTTTATGGCTTCACACCTCAGCTTTTAACCTGGGGTGGGGGTGGGGAGGTTTTTACACAGATGCATTTAATTGGCATGTGGTTCATGTGTTCGGGTATGGGCCCCAGCATGAGGTCAGAGGACTACTTGTAGGAGTCTGTTCTGTTCTCCTATTGCATGGGTTCTGGGGATGTAACTGAAGTTATCAGTCCTCGCAGCAACTTCCTTTAGCCTCTGAGCCATCTCAGTGGCCCTCAGTTTGTAATTTTTCCCCAGTAGGATTTGGGGTGTGAAGCAGTCTGCTTTTACATTCTCTGGAGTCGGCCAGTGCCCTCAACCACTAAGGGGCTTCATTGTCCTTCCCAAACAGTAGCTTGAGCTCTCTTGTACCCCAGCATCTGCTCTAGACTGTTGATCCTCTCTCAGGAGGCAGGCTGTGCGGTCTGGACAGAGCTTTCTGCTGTGCTTAGTACTTCATGCATGCTCCTCTTTCAGATGTGCATGTTGCCTTTCAATATCCAAGCTTCTCCAGTATTCAAGATGCAGTCGATGGCTGGCTCATTGTGTCTACGTAGAAGGCAATCAATCAACCATACTCTTACAGATAAGGAGGCCAATGTCTCTCTACTGGCACCACTGTGTTGTTTCTGCTTGGGGTCTCAGCCCTGGGTGGGAACTCTCAGCCTAGTTAAACTGTGGTGTGTGCAACAATCTTGTTTGCTTCCTCAGCCCTTTGCTATGTCGCTATCCTCAGAGTCTAGCCAGTGTGCTCCTAGAAGTGCTAGCAGCTTACCTGCCTGAGGGCTTCCTCCTCCACTCACATAGGAAACACTTTGCTTTCTCCTTATCTCCCTGTGTCTAGCAGACCTTCAGTCCCTACCACAGTTCCTAGGACATACGTGGCTCTCTTCGTGGAGACTTGGATGAGCATCTAGCATCCTGCCAGTGCCTGCTCAGGCCATGTGGCTCACTGCTCTGTATATGCCTTTGTGAGTTCCCAGACCATATATGCAACCAACCTTGTGGCAACTCCTGCCAAACTGCCCCTCAGCCCTAAACAGACAAAGGAGGCCCTTGTCACTCCTCAGACACTTCATTTCAGACCTGAAACACGACCTTGCCTGGGTCTGATGTATCATTTATTTTTCTTCTTGCTGCCACAAAATGCCTGACAAGTGATTTAAAGAAGGAAGGGTTTATTAGGACTTAGAGCTAAAGGCGATGCCCTCCATGGCAGTAGAGGAGGCATGGTTAAAGGCGATACCCTCCATGGCAGTAGGGGAGGTGTGGCGGTTGGGAGCTGGCCCGTCACTGCATCTGCAGTCGGGCACAGAGGTGGATGCTCAGCTCAGCTTTGCTCTGCTTGCTTTCTCCATTTTATCCAGCCTAGGACCCCAGCATGAGGAATAACACTGCCTACAGTTAGTGTAGGTCAGTCCACCTCACTCAACCTCATCTAGATAATCCCTCACCATGGAAACCAGAGGCTTGTTTCTTGGTGAGTCTAGGGAGCCTGCCAAGTTAATAGTCAGTAGTAACTGTCGCAGTGCCGTCTCTTAACGCCCAAACATACCCCTTTTTATGCTGCAACCCCCCTCCCCCTGCTTGTTCTTGTAGTCTCATGGCATCTCACAGGCAAAATGTGTTCAGTCCAACTTCAGCAGTTTCCATTGTCTTAACAGTTTCAATACTGTTCATAAGTATAAGCTCAGGAGCTGGTTAAAATGGACTGTTGCTCTTCCTGAAGACCTAGTTCCTAGATGAGTTCAGATCCTAGCCAGCCATGTTGGGCAGCTCACAGCTCTCTGTAACTCCAGCTCCAGAGGATCTGACACCCTCTTCTGGCCTCCATGGGTATCTTCACTTACACATGCGCACATATACACATAAATAGATATGAAAATGCATCCTTTCTAAAGTGTAAGTGCACTCGTCCCATCTGAGACTCAGGCCGCCTCTTCACTGTGAACACCTGTAACATCAAAGCCCAAGTTCCATGCTCCTAACATAAACCAGCACAGAGCAAATATCCACATCCCCAGAGGATGGGCACAGCGACAGGGCAGAATTGATACCCAGCATGGCAAACACCAAAATCTAAAGCTCCGTTGGTAGCATCTGGGGATTGTGACAGAATCGTCTGGGCTTGGAGGACTTAGGTAGCCTTGCCACTGCAGCAATGTTCCCTGGAAACCCCCCAGCCTCTCTCTTGAGCTGGCTCACCTTGTACATTCAGTTTCCCTCTGAGGGTATCACAGCCACAGTCACAGCCCCTGTCATAGCCACAGGCACAACCCCTGTGAACAGTCACAGCCCCTGTCACAGTCATAGTCATAAATAATCACAGCCCCTGTCACAGTCACAGCCCCTGTATTAGGTTGAGAGTCAGCTACAACCTTTTCTTTGTTTGAGCTGCACATTTCTAATCTCCCCCTCCCCCATCACTCTTTTTGCTCTAGATTTGGATAAGAACAGTAAGAACCGTGCCACAGACAGTCACCACTCTGCTTGAGACTTCCTCCACCAAACACATGAATTAATCCATTGTTTTTTTTAACTCAGCCTCACACAAGTTCTCAGAACACGGGCAGAATGTGTTCAGGTTCTTTGCCAGACGATCCCACAAGCAGCCTATAACCCAGTTACTTTAGGAGCCCTGCTTGTTCTGAAACCTCGTGAGCCATCCCTCCCACTCCTCACTCCTTTCAGCCTCCTCATCTTCCCAGCAGAACAGCCTAGTAAGCCCAGCTTACAGCAGTTCAGGGCTTCTTAAGCTTACAGATCCAAACTCCACATTCCTCCCAAAAGCCAGTCCACAGCATCACCAACCACCTGGTCAGGATTATGACACAATGGCTATACTTCTTGGTACTAATTTTATATATTAAGAACTTTTCACAGTGCTACAAAAGCAAAAACCTAACAAGAAGCCATTTAAGGAAGAAAGGATTTCTTCTGGCTTAGAGTTCCAGGGGAGTCATTTCACTATTGTAGAGAAGGCATGGCAGAGGAAACGGGAGACTGGCAGTCCTCATTGCTTACATAGTCATGAAGTGGAAATGAATGCTATGCTCAGTTTGCCTTCTGTTTTATATTCAGCCTAAGGGATGGTACCACCCACATGTAAGTGGGGTCTTCCACCTCAGTTAACCTAATCTAAATAATCTCTCACAGGCATACAGAGAAAGCTTATCTCCTAAGTGGTTCTAGATCTTGTCAAGTTGACAATCATTATTAACTACCACATATGGCCTGTGGCTGGTGAAGAAGCTAGTCACACTGGCTACCAGGGCTGGCAACACTTCCTGCCCACTGCTCTTGCCTGTTCCCCAGCCGTGGGCTTCAGCTGTCCCCGTTCAATGACAATTTTGTGGGTGCCACCATCTCCCTCTTGGGCTCTGGCTACAAGCCACACTTGACTAGTTGGTGAAGGTACCATTTGTCTTTCTGGCCCCCTCCCCTCTAATTGTGCTGTCTCCCAAACTTATTTCCTGGGTTAGACAGGAAAGGGGATGAGCAGTGGCCTCTGTTCCCCACACTTTGGCCTGGCAGCCCCCAGCTAGAAGGAAGAGTAACTTGCTGAGTGAGACCTGCACCCCAAGGAGTATTACGCATTCACCTCACTTACTCCTTATTTAACCTGAGAGGCAGAAGCTGTCATCAACATTTTGTAACTAGAACCACTAGGGCAGAAAGGAAATGACATACTCAAAGTCATGGTAGAACTACCATCCAGGCCACCAGCTTGCCAGCCCTTGGAAATATCTCTGTTGGTTAAGTCCAGCTTTCTGAAAAGAAGCCAAGTGTGCACCCTCCCAGCTCTGCATTCTAAAACACTTCTTCCATCCTTTCTTCAATCTCATGACTTAACAAGCTATTGGCCAAGTAAAACAAGCTTCAGTGTCATCAGAGGGCAAGGCCTAGTGTCGTCCCTAAGGCCAGGTAGTGCTTTGTGGGTATGCCTGTTTCTTTTCTCATTGCTTTGACTGAAAAGAAGCAACTTGGTGGAGGGAGAGTTTCTTTGGTTTACAGTTCAAGGGGAACCAGTCAGGAATCAGAGGGAGGGATAAAAGTTGGTGTTCACATTGCTTTCTTTTTTTTTATTATTTTTTATTTTTTTTTTTTATTTTAAGACCCTAAGCCATGTCATGGTGCCACCTGCATTTAAGGTGGATCTTCCAACCTCAATGAACACAATCTAGAATCACCCAGGAAGTTGACAATCAGTATTAACCATGCAAATGAGTTTTAGATAAGAGAGTTGGTACAGCCATACCCTAACACACCTCTCTGTAGCTGTCCTTCAGAGGATATTGAGTGGCCACACATGCAGTGTTATGTCAGCGCGTCATTTTGTGCATGAAGATGTAACTGGGATTGACATTCTGCTCACCATCCATCCAGTGGGAGTACACATCATACCTCCACTTTGCAGCAAGGAACTCAGAGGTCAGGGAGGTCAAGCAGTTTGGTTTAATGGAGAATTGTTTCCAGTGCTGAGTTCCTGTAACCCTAAGGTTGAGCATCCATAGGGGCTGGCACTGAGACCTGCCACTGCCTGGGGTGGCCTGACCATGTAGGTGGGTCAGTCTGGGATGCTGAAAAGCACATGTGGGAACCAACAATGCTTACCAACTGGAGGCAGCCCTACAGTCTCAGCCATCCTCCACAGTGATCATCAACCAGTGGAAACAATACTTGCGACAGAAACAGCCCTCAAATGGTCTCCCCTGACAACGCCCTCCAGTGGTCCTATAAGGGGGCCTTCTGACCTCTGCTGATCTGAAGATTCTTCTTGATGCTCAGACTCTGTCTTAGTTAGGGTCACTGTTGCTATGATGAAGCACCAGGACTAAAAGCAAGCTGGGGAGGAAAGGGTTTATTTGACTTAACTTCCACATCATAGTTCATCACTGAAAGAAATCAGGACAGGAATTCGACAGCACAAGAACCTGGGGCAGGAACTGAGGCACAGAGGCCACGAAGCAGTGCTGCTTACCAGCTTGCCCTTCGTGGCTTGCTCAGTCTGCTTTTTTACAGAACCCAGGACCACCTGCCCAGGCATGGCACCACCCACAACAGGCTGGGCCCTCCGACATCAATCACTAATTAAGAAAATACCCTGCTGGCCTGTTTATAAGCCAATATTCTGAGGCATCTTCTCAATTGAGTCCCCCTCCTTTGGTTCTGAGTCTGGCTCGTGTCAAGTTGACATAAAACTAGCTAGCACAGTCTTAAGCAGGAACAGATAAACTGTGGGCTTGGATTTGATGGGGAAGGGAGGCTACAAGGACTAGAAATCCTGTATTCCAAGGCTAGGCCTGCATGCCAGTTCCTTGGCTTCTGGGAGGTGGTCAGAGCAGGACCCAGGACCTGTCCACACATTTGCCTAGGCTGCTGCTCTCCCCACTCATTGGGCACTTTAGGGGTGTGTGTGTCTATCTTTCCTCTGTGTCACCATTTCACATCTCCTCCCTTTACTGTAAAACCATCAAAGGCCCCTCTGAGGCTTCCCTGGCTCTGGCCTCTCCAAGGCTAACCTCAGGTCTGACCCTAATGACAGACTTAGTGTACATGACATACTTTCTGGGAATGCATGAGATCCTTGCCAAGGCACAGGAGGCCTCGAAGAACAAAGGAATCATTTCTGGTTGTTCTTCAGCAGGCGTGTGAGCATAGCCACTGGCACCAAGACGCACATTCTGGGGACAGGCTGGACTTTGTTCCTGCCCACACTCCTTGCTTTGTGGGAACCCATGGACCTCTGTGATTCTGACATACACGTCCCATTCCATGTTCTCACTTGGAGGTCAGAAGTGTCAGCCTAGGAGACATCCAAATTTTCTTCCTTCTGTCTGTCACTAATTTTGCTCTGCTGACCCTAGAGAGTACGAAGGAACAGCGGTGACATAAATCTTTGGGTCTGGAGAGGGAAGGGTGGCATTGTCCCAGAGTCAGCTTGTCATTATGTCCAAGTTCCCATTGGCAACACTTAACTACTAAATGACTTGCAAGCCGAGCATGCTCAGAGAGGCCTGGGAACCTGCATGGGCTCTGTGTTGTCAAGAAGCAGCGTTTAAGAAGTTTGGATCTGTTGACTCCAAACATAGGCTTATTGTAGCTGGTCTGTGCTGCTTTGTGGGTTCTTCTTTCTTCCACCTTTTTCTCCAAACCCCTAAGCCTAGATAGGAGAATTAAAAAGGATAGAGACAAAAGGAAAGAGCTCTCTGACTAAAGTCAGGGATTGGAAAGCAGGCGATGGTATTGCTCGGCTACTTCCTGCTGGTTGGATGCATTGAGTTCCTTGGGGGCAAGTCTGATCTTTGCCATCAGGATATCTAACTTCGTGTTGTTTCTTCTTTGCATATGATTACTTAATGAATGGTGGCCACCAATGACCACCACCAAACAACCAACAATCTACCCTACATCTCAGGGCCCTAGCATTTATATATACCCTCTGAAAAGTCTCCAGAATTCCAAATGTCCCACTTCACAGAAACTATCTGCAGCTGGCAAAAATCACACCCTTGCTAGAGCACGAGGCAAATCATAGTCAGCTGCTGTGGACAGTCTGAAGCAGCCCAATATCTCACACCTGGAATTAAAATGAAAACCTAATCTTATAATATTTCAAGGGGGGGGGCGGTTGTTTTTTTGTTTTTGTTTTAGATTTAGATTTATTTTATTTTTATTTTGTGTATATGAGTACACTGTAGCTGTCTCCAGACACACCACAAGAGGGCATCGGATCACATTACAGATAGTTGTGGGCCATGTGGTTGCTGGGAATTGATTTCAGGACGTCTGGAAAAGCAATCAGTGCTCTCAACTGCTGAGCCATCTCTCCAGCCCTATTGCTGTGTTGTTTTAAACAAAACAAAGTTTCAAAATTGTCACTACAGTTTACCCTCCTTGCCCCACCCCCACCCAGCACTGCAAGAAGCAGAGCAGGTGTTTCCTGAGCCACAGCGGCTGTTGGCTGGGCTGCTTGCTCCCTAGGGATTTGGCCCCGGGGATGAAAAGGTGTCTGCTGCTGCTGCTTTCATTCATTTCATGCAAATTATCTAAATAACTGTTTTGCCTGCTCGTGTGTCTGTGCACTGGATGAGTGCAGCGGGCTGTGCTCATAGAGGTCAGAAGAGGTCATCAGAGCCCTTGGAACTAGAGTTATAGTTGCTTATGAGTCGCCATGTTGGTGCTGGAAACCAAGCCTGGGTCCTCTGGAAGAATAAGTGCTCTAAACAGATGATCTGTCTCTCCAGCCCTGTATGGCCTCTTCTGTCCATTTGGCTTCCTCCTGTGTCAAGAACCACTGGGGAAAGGTGATTCGCCTATAGAAATGACACAAGATCTCACAGACTAGATGTTCCCAGGACGGTGACTGTTAAGGATTCCTGGTCCTTGTTTGGGTTCTCTTAACTGTTAACAGTCTCCAGGGAGCACCTCCATGGAGACCTGGGAGCCTCTGTTATTCCCAAAAGGATAGAGACGCCCCAGAAGCTCCCCGTGGGGTACCTAGGCTTGTGTAAGCATTTTGATTGTTTATGCCCCCAAGGGCGAGGTCCAGTGTGGCTCAGTGGTAGAGGACTTGCTTACCATGGCTTAGGCCCTGGAGTCCATCCGCCGTACTCCCAATAAAACTACAGCAGAAGAAAACAACACGAAGCAGGCATACTTCTCACGGCCTTGGGTAGTGATTAACGTGAACCTGAACTTCAGCCACCAACCTGAAGGCTGGCCAAGGTTTTGGCCTCACAGAGCTGGCAGGAACGAACTTAGTTTGAATAGAAGCTTCTGCCTGATCCTTTTGGCTTTCGGACTATTGAACAATAGTCCCCTGAAAATTGGAAATTCCCCAGGAATTGCATGCTGGGAGAAGGAAAAGCTGACGCCTCGTGCCAGCCAGGGGCACAGCTTGTCTCCCAGAAAGAGATCTCACACAATTCTGAGAACTTGTCAGAATACCTTACACGAAAGACTGGAACAAAGACAGATGGGTCGGTAATGAGCAGAGCCACACTTGACCAGGCCTGCTTAGTTCTATATACCTCTTGCTTTTGATTTAAACCAAAACCTCATTTTAGGGTCCAAAAAAAAAAAAAAAAAAAGGTGAGGGTGTGGTGATTTTTTTTCTCCACAGTGTGACCACATTGACTAAATATCTTTTCTCTGTTTTTTTGTTTTGTTTTGTTTTGTTTTCTGTTAATGAATTTATTTAATTGGTCCACTGAGGGCAGATAGCTGAGCATAGGTCACTGGGCTGCCAAAGCCAGGGGTCCGATCCAAACTCCAGTAAAAATGCTGGCATGAGCAGCCAAGCCCAAGGAAATTGGCAGCTGCTAGCCTTGTTGGACCCAGTTACAGGTAGATTGGAAAGAGACAAGGTCTCTGCTGAGGAGGGCGATGCATAAAGTGGGCTGGAGGTAGGGGACCAGATTCTAGTGTTCACTGTCTCTCTTTTTCCTCAGTATGGCAAGAAGAAGCTGAAATACCTGCCCTACAACCACCAGCATGAATACTTCTTCCTGAGTGAGTATGGTAGCCTGAGGGCCCCAACCCTGCTCTCACCACAGCATGCCCATCTGGCTCACTTCCTCTCATACCCTTTTCAAACTGAGAAAATGATTGCAAACCTATTCAAGAGAGGGGAGCCAGCAGTCAGCTTGTGGAAACACCTCTGGGCCCAGTTAAGCATCGTCTAGGCTCCCAGGCTCCTCTCTGACAGGTACATGTTCTCTTTTCAGTCGGACCGCCGCTGCTCATCCCTATGTACTTCCAGTACCAGATCATCATGACAATGATCAGCCGCAGGGACTGGGTGGTAAGTCAGGAAGTGACGGCTGGTGGTGGGGTAGTGTGATAGCGTGACTAGGGCACTTTGCCCCTGCCTGTGGGTCCCCAGACATCTCCCCTAAAGTGTAGCTACTTTTTCACTCTTGGGAAGAAATGGTCTCTGAGGCCACCAAAGCCAAGAAGGCCATAACATGTCAGGTCTAAAGACACCTGGCAACCATTGCCCTTGCAGAGTCCCTTAGAAAGTTCCTGAAGGCAGTGTGACAAGAGGCTAACCTAGCCCACCAGTAGTGGATAGATAACCTTAGCAATAGAAACATATTTTCTTTCTCACTCTCACAAAGTCTAAAATCAGTTGCCATCGGGCTGAGGGGTAAGGTGGAGGGGTCCGGGTCCCTGTCCTTGACTGGTAGGTGACCAGGTTCTCTTTGTCTCTCTTTCCATCATCTTCCCTCTGGGCCTGTCCACATCTGTGTTCTGGTGTTCCCCTGTTTTTCTAATGTGTATGTGTGTGTGTCTATGGTTGCATGTAAACTTGTAAGTGTGCTTACGTGTGTGTGCATGTGGAGGCCAGATGATAACTGTCTTGGTTACTCTTCTGTTGCTGTGATGAGACACCATGACCAAGGTGACTTGTAAAAGAAGGAGTTTATTGAGGGATTACAGTTTCAGAGGGTGAGAGTCCACGACCACCATGGCAGGGAAGATGGCAGCAGGAAGGCAAGCTAGAACTGAAGCTCAGAGCACACATCTTGAAACACAACTGTGAAGCGGGGTGCTAATTGGGAATGAGGTGAACCTTTGAAAGCTCAAAGCCCACCCACAGTGACACAGCTCCTCCAAAAACACCACATCTCCTAATCCTTCCCAAATAGTTACACAAGCTAGGGACCAAGCATTCCACTAGAGGGGCCTATGTGGGAGCATCCTCATTCAAACCACAAGAGCCTCAGGTGTCACCTCTTTTGAGATACGGTCTCTCACTAGCCTGGAGTGTAGAGATGAGGTTAGACTATCCAGCAAGGCCCAGGATCTGCCTGACTGTACCTCCCCAACACCAAGATCACAAGTGTGTGCCATTGTGCCTAGCTTATGTATGGAGGTTTTGGGTATTGAAGTTGCAAGCACTTTATCAATTGAGCTGATCCCCTAGTTTGTTCCTTTCTTATAGGATGACACTAGTCCTGCTGCATTAGGGCCTTTCAGAATGAGCTGTCTTAATGAGTTCTATTAGCAAGGACTGTGCTTCCGAAGATATTGTCATTTGAGATGCTGGAGGTTAGATGTCACTGTATGAGTTGGGAAGGTATGTCAGAGTATTAAAAGAGCAGAAATGATAAAACGAACACACACACACACACACACAGAGGATTACTGGAGTAGCTTACAGACAGTGGTCAGAATAGCACAATGACTGTCTCTGACAGAAAAGCCAGAGATCTGCATGTCTCAGAAGTCCCAATTTGGTGCTAGAGTCGCAGAGGATTCCTAGAGAGTAGGCTCTAACACCAATGAAGGAATGCCACAGCAACAAGGTAGATGAACTTGCCAGCAAGAGTGAGGGCACGCATCGACAAGCAAAAAAGCTTCATTCTTCTGTGATTCTTTTAGTTGATTCCAGATGTAGTCAAGTTGACAACCAAGATTAGCCATCACAGAGGGCATGTTTCTACCCAAAACAACAGGCTTAGAGGTACCTCCATGGAGGGAGGCAGGCTGTGTATAGGTTTGAGAAGGTAAACTTGGGTTTACATAGAAGTACAGTTGTGATTTTTGTACATCTCATGGTAGAGTAAGCTCTAATGAGCAAAGAGTTGTCTGTGATGAAAACATGGTCCCTGCCCTCAGAGGAGAACAGACAAGTGCATAGGCCCTTAGTGGATGTTCTTAGCCTTTTAAAACCCCATCAAAGGCTAGGTGTGATAGTACACACCTTTAATCCTTCACCTCTTGGGCTCTCCATACTTTTATTTACTTAATTTTGAGGTAGGCTCTCATTATGTTGCCCAGGCTACCCTTGAACTCAATCTTCCTGCCTCTACTTCCCAAGCTGTGTGTGTGTGTGTGTGTGTGTGTGTGTGTGTGTGTGTGAGTGTGTATACCATATCCTATGCATATGCACACAATATACACACATACATACTTATGCAATAGATTAAAGTGGGACTGGGCATGTGGCTTAGTGGCAGAGTGCTTGCCAGCATGCATGAGACCTTGAGTTCAAACTTAGCACCAAAATAAAAAATAAAAAAGAAGAAGAAGGAAAAAGGAGAGAAAGTAAGGATGATCAAAGTACAACTAGAACTGCTGTGCCTGCTTCACTTGTCCCAGACAGCCACCTAAATCTGAGTATGTTGTATTCAGCCACTCCTGGCTGTTGTAACTGCTCCTACGCTGGCCCTCCCAAGGCGCCCACCCCTTCCCTACTTAGCTGGCAACACTCTGACAACCTGCAATGACGCCAAGGATCTGCTTCGATTTCTTGCATCCAAGCAAGCACTGAACAAGGGCCACCCTTGTCCCCTAAATCGTTCTGGAATTTGCCATGTCTTCACTAATGTGGTCTTGGTTTTGTTCTTCATTTCGTATCTGAACTAAGACACCAGTGTGCCCGATTCTGTTGTCATTCTAAGATCTTTTGTTCTGTTTTGTTTTTAATTTCGTGTGTATATGTTTTGTCTACATGTGCACTGTCTGGGGCCCACAGAGGCCAGCATATGGCACCAGGTCACCTGGAAGTAGGATTACAGATGGCCATGAGCCTTTGTGTGGGTTCTGGGAATCGAACCTGTGTCCTCTGGAAGAGTAGCCAGTTCTCTTAACCACTGAACCATCTCACCAGCACCTCTGTGTGGGGTCTCCCCTTGCCTCAAAGAGGTGGGTCCTTGATGAAATAAGCTTCTGCATAAGCATGGCTGCTTCTGAGCACTCCTGACTGCAAAGTTTGTGTAAAGGTCTAGAGAGAGGATCAGGGTGCTTAGGCAAGTGGACCTGTGGGTCCTATAGCCTGTGGCCTATGGCCACTTGGCTTATAGGGGAGGGTGTTATAGCAAAGAGTTGGGATCTGCTACGTTGTCCTGGATGCATGGGGACCATCAGGTGGAGAGCAAAGGGAGGCTCTTGCTGTGGCCCAGCCAAGACACACAGCTTGAGTAGCAGCAGAAATGGAGGGATGTGGATTTCTCAGCAGAATGACTGCTTGTGAGGCTGTGACAGAGGGCAGAGGCTTCCCAGGGGAGTCATTCAAGCTTGGGACCTTGCTACCAAAGAGAAGCAGACAAAGTGATGAGAGGAGAGGGGCCAAGAAGAGAGTCTAACCTGAGAAGAGACCTAGTCTGGGTTGCTGACAGGGCTGGGGTATGTCCTTTGGCCTTTTTCCTTCCCAGAAAGGAAGGAAATCCAGGTGCCCGAATAGGGGCAGGGCAAGGATGACCAGTGACCTGGCCACATGTTAGAGGCTCACATCAGAATCCTCTGGATCTACTGGCTACTTGCTAGCCAAGATCCCATTTCTTTCCTGAAACTCACATCCAAACTCGATGATGCAAAGAGGTGGTTGAGGCAAGTGGATGACTGGGCACAGTGTCCAACTTCCTAGCAGTCTGCTGTGGTTTCTTATGAACACCTGTGACAAGCAGTGTCAGCTGTGTATATACATGCCCCTGTGGTCAGCTGCACCATGCCAAGGAGGGCGGGGCAGGTTAAGTCTAATCTTATTTACCCTACAGGACTTGGCTTGGGCCATCAGCTACTATATGCGTTTCTTCTACACCTACATCCCTTTCTACGGCATCTTGGGAGCCCTGGTTTTCCTCAACTTTATCAGGTACCCCAACTTTGCTGGTTCACCCTGTGCTTTTGAGAGCACTGGCTTTGCCGGGGCTGTGATGTGAACCCTGTACCAGCCATGGGGGTAGGGTAGGTACAGTGGCTTTTTGTGGCTGCCTATCTCCCACCCTGAGGCTCGGCACTGAGCTCTGCTGTCTTCTAGGTTCCTGGAGAGCCACTGGTTTGTGTGGGTCACACAGATGAACCACCTTGTCATGGAGATTGATCTTGATCACTACAGGGACTGGTTCAGCGGCCAGGTGAGGGGAGGCAAAGGTAGTCACGGGGCTTCTGGAAAGCTGTCCCATGTCCTTGCCTGCACCCTGCCTCTGTGGATCCAGGGCTATACAAACCTTCCCTAGGGCTACTTGTTGCCTGTTGGCAGCCTCAGAGCAAGAAAGGATGGTAGGAAGATTGGGGACGCAGCTCAGTTGGTGTGGCAGCCTCAGTTAAGCAAGAAAGGAGGGTAGAAGGTTGGGGATGTAGCTCAGTTGGTGTTTGCCTAGCATGCATAAAATCCTGGGTCTTATCTCTGGCACCCAATATACTCAATGTGGCGACCCATAATATAATCTTAGTACTTGGGAGGTGGAGACAGGAAGATCAGGAGTCCAAGGCCAGGATAAGTTAAAAACAACACAGAAGGAAATATGGAAGGAGTGATAAGAATCTACCAGAGGAAACTTGGGGAGTCTGGGAGGGTGAGGCTAGAATGGTATGACCTAGAGAGAGGCCCTAAAACCCTGGTTAAGGTGACCTTTATGGGGTAAGTCCAGGTCCTTTGGTTTTGTTCTTACACCCCAGCCACTGATCCCCTGTCCCCTCTGCAGCTGGCAGCCACCTGCAATGTGGAGCAGTCCTTCTTCAATGACTGGTTCAGCGGGCACCTCAATTTCCAGATTGAGCACCAGTGAGTGCAGCCCAGCAATGCTGGGGGTGTGGGGGAAGAGGGGAGACAGGAGTGGGAGGGCAGTGGCCACTAACCCACAGGCCAAGGGTGCCATGAGGTTTATCTTCTCTTGTTGGCAAAACCACCACCCCACCCTAGAGCACAGCTGGGCAGGAGAGGGGCTCTGGGATCAGTGTGCCCTGGAGGCATTAGCTCTGTGCCACATGGGCCATCCTGGGGACCGCACTCCTTCATGTGTGGCCTCTTTGCAGATACAGAAAGCTTACAAGACTATTCTGCAGACCTATAAGGGGCCTGGTTATTGGCTGGGAAACCTGAGAACCAGCTAGATAGCGTATCTGGTACACAGGGGCCCAAAGGACTGTCCCTGCTGCCTCTTCCTGTATCTGTATCTCTCATCTTTTATTATTCTTCTCATCTTCCATCTGTTTCTTTCATTTCCTTTTTTTTTTTTGGCTTAGTGTTGAACTTACATAGGTCTTCTGCCTTGGCCTCCCACATGATGAGGCCAGGGGCATGAACCCTGATACCCTTTTTCTTTTTGTTTTTTAAAACAAAACAGGAGGAGGCCTCCCTTGTGTTTGGCTGTTCAATTCGGCTTTCTGCAGTGCCCCTGTTCATAAATTGCCCCTCTACACACCACTAGTAACATCTTCAGGCAGTTGGCAGGAACCACAGTCTAGTCCTGGTTTAAGATAGGACCTTAGCCCTGCCTGCCTCCCTGGGTTGGAGAGATGGAGAGAACGGGTCTTGGGTTGCACTCACTCTGCCCACCTGCTCCCCCAGCCTCTTCCCCACTATGCCACGTCACAACCTGCACAAGATTGCCCCACTGGTGAAGTCTCTCTGCGCCAAGCATGGCATTGAATACCAGGAGAAGCCGTTGCTGAGGGCCCTGATCGACATTGTAAGGTGAGGGGTGAGCTCCACAAAGGCTGAAGCTCTGGAGCACTGGAAGGGGCCAGAGAGGAGGTGGGGCTGAGGAGGTGAGAGGCACATGGCTGGCCTTATTCACGGTAGGGACTCTAGCTCACAGTGGGGGATTCCTGTCTACCCAGGACTAGAAGAGGACCTCCCCTCTCTCCTTTCCCAGGGGTTTCTCTGGGGTGCATTAGTCAGTAGCCCACAGCTCCTGTGGTATCCTGTGGTAAGTGGTGAGCCCTAGTCAGTAGCTGAGAGGAAGCACCTGCCGCCCCAACATGACTTCCCACAAGTCTCACTGCCTGGAGGCCGAGGTTCCTTCCATCTGGTTCCTGAGCCCTGCCCCCTCTCTCTATTTGCAGTTCACTGAAGAAATCTGGGGAGCTGTGGCTGGATGCTTACCTCCATAAATGAAGCTGCCGTCCTCGGGGCACCCTTGGGAAAGGGGCACTGTTGGGTGACAGCCAGAGGGAGGGGAGGGCTTTTGTTCTGAAGGGTTCTCATGAGACTGAAGTGTCTGCTGGCTCACATTCCCCGTGCTTCGTCTTGCATCCTTTCTTGTTATCTTCTTCCCTCACCCCTACCTACTCCATTCTCATGGAGTTCCCCCTTTGTCAGCCCTGACCCCATCCCCTCTGCCTCCCAGTCCCTTCTCCCAAAGAGCCGGAGAGATGGCTGCCCCAGGTGGTTACGCGTCTGCCTTTAACTTCTGCACCTAAAGATTCCTGGTATGAGATTCTGCTCCTGGCAGCCTAGTCCCTACCCCCTTCTGTCCCATAGACACTCTGGGGGCCTGTGGAACAGGGGTCCAGGACTTGGCTCTACACTCCCTGTCAGCATTATGGTGTAGTCATTTGGGTGAGGACATGCTTTGTTCTGAGTGTCTTTCCCACGGCTGGGATTGGTACTTCCTTCCAGCTGCCAAGGACCAGCTTAGACTTTGAGGCCCAAGGAAAAGTTCTCTCATGCCCACCATCACAACTCCAGACCCTAGGGTTTGTACAGGTTCTATTTCATCATCTACCCAACTCCAGAAACCAAAGGGAGTGTTCCTTGTGTGGGCTCAGGAGAGGCAGTAGCCAGGTTGAAGGAGGGACTGACCAGCCTGGAACCTTAACCTCTCCCACTACAGTCAGGTGCTTCTGAGTTAAAAGGCCCAAGATTCTAGAAGGATCGGATCTTTTTCCAGATCCTCTGGCCAGTTCCAGATGCTTGGTCTAGAGAATGTGGACCTTGCAGGAGAGCCCCTGAGCAGCTCTCCCCAGGATAGAGCTGCCAATCTAGCCAGCACTTGGCTTCTTATTGGCTCATCCCTGTCTTTACAGATGTTTGTTTGTTTTAGCTGTTGTGTTAACATTTCCTACAGAATTCTTCTTAATAGGAGAGTAGCAGAGGGCTGGCTGGGTCTTAGGACAATCCATCTTTACCAGATGCCCCTTGCCCTTCAGGTAGAGCTAGGCTTCGCCATCAAGGCCACAGTATAAGCTGTGGCTTGAGGTTGCTGCTATCAGGAAGGCAGGAGAAACAGGGTAGGGTGGGATGTCTCAGGAGGGCTGTTGGGGGTACCCAGTGAGGCTCAAGCAGGAGTGTAGAGGGAAGAGGAAGCTGAGGGCAAGAGGGAAATGTGAGGGCAGGTGGGAGGGGGGACGTCGGCTATAGCAGGAGGGGACCCACGCTGTGTCATTCTGAGGTCTAACTGGACTAACCAACCAATATGTAAACTGGAGGAAAAGGCTGGGCCTGCACAGGGCAAGCCCTCTAGGACTCCATGAGCCAAGAGAGACCAGTTGGTATTGCTCCACAGAGGCAGAGAACCCGTAAGGAGATGGCAGTCATTTGTATCATCTTGTTCCCCGCCTCTACTTTTTTGGGAAATAAAAAAAATAATTTTATTCTCACTTGCCTGTAGTTCAGCAAGATCAATGGATGGCTAGTGTTCCTGTATGCTGATGTCACAGGTGTGGTAATATAGGGTCTGGGAGGAAGGGTGGTGCTGCCCCACAAGAGAAGGGCCTGACTGTTAAGGCAAGTGGTGAACAGAACCCTGGTCCTCTCTCTAAGAGGACGGTGATGATTCTGGAGACTGAGGCTTTTATTTTGTGTTGCTGTGCCCATGTGGAGTCTCTACAGCCTAGGGAAGGTCTATATCGTTCCAGCCCTGGTTACAGTTCCTAAGCCCTGGTCTGACCTCCAGCCTGGGAAGCCAGAATCATCTGCACCTGAGGTACCTGCCCAATTCACCTTGCAATTGGACCCATGCTGCATCCATCTCGGAACAGGCTCAGAGGGCCATGTCACTCCAGAGGTGTCCGAGAAGAGCCATCAAGGCATGGGGTGGCCAATACTCCCGAGGTTTTTGTTGGCCTCGTAGCTGCTCCCAGCAAGGTTGGGGAGAGCTCCAGCAGAGATCTCATCTCCATAGGTGACCAGAACCTATCCATATAAGTATGGAGGGATAGTAGGAAGCCTGTGGGGGTGATTCCCAGCAACTACACTCTAACTAGTACAGGGCTTGGGATGGCAGACATTGTCACTGATCCTCTGAGTGGCCCTGCGTGAGTCTTCCTCCACCTCATCTCCAGGGTACTCACTGCCACAATTTCCTCCTTAAGGAAAAGAAATCATGGGATAGAATGCCTCCAAGGCTGATTTCTGTCAGTCTCCAAGAGCCTTGGCCTCACCTGACTGATAAGCCCACTGGAGACTTTGGTGACGGCAGACTTGTTTGAACACACCTTCAGAACTTACCTATGTTTGTCTTCCACTTGCTGCTTGGGCAGGACCTGGCCCCCCAATACCCAGAATGCCTCAGGCCAAACCCTGCCAACTGTGAATGTGGGGTCTATGGCAGCTGACACCCAGAGATCTGGGGAGTAGGGGGGTGACTGAAGGGAACCCGGCAGCGATAGGTGTCTCAGGTGTGAAGGTAAATCTAGGCTCACATCCATGAGCTTGTGTTTTCTCATATACACTCCTAGCTTCTGCCTTGAGCACTACCTAAGGTCCAGAGCAGAAGACATACATTCCTGCTCTCTACATGAATAACTCCTCTCTTGTTACAGTGCTCAACTGAGGTTATTGGCCAATATCCCCAAAGTTGTGGGGTGGGTTCTGTCCCCTAACAAAGTCATGGACTTCTCTAATATTTAAAAGCCCAGCCTAATGAAACCCTAACATCTCACAGGCCAAGAAGCTGACACCAGAGAGGGGAAGATCCTCACTCTGAGGCAGCACAGTGACAGCAGATGAATCAGAGCATGCATGGGGAATACCTGCTTCTAATCCAGTTGGCTGGGCCATCTCTTCCCCTTTACCCCATCATACCAAATGTCATACTGTAGCTGGCCCCATGGGTAGAGGCAGGCAGTGGGGCAGTTAATTCAGGTGAAAGAGATGATAAGGAATGGGGTGCTATTGAAAACAAAAACAAAAACCCTACTATCTTTGAGGTAGTTTGAGCTTACGCCAGACACCAGACTCAGAGGCTGTTGGAGCAGCCTGAACATCTGTGCATGTCTATCTGTGTGTATAACTGGAAGCCCAGAGTTTTCTGTACGTGTCTGTCTGTGTGTATAGCTGGAAGCCCAGAGGTTATCAGCAGCTTCATGAGTTCCTCGTAAGTCCAGCTGAACCCATGGGAGCCCTCGGGGCCACTGGGAGGGAGGAGAAGGCCTCAGGCAAGAAGGTCATGGAACAGAAGGAGATTTCAGCCACTTGGGAAACCATGCCTTGGGCCTATTGTGGCTCAGCTGGCTTGGAAAGGACTGTACAGAGGACAGCTGCTGCTGTGAGATAGATCACACAGCAGTGGGTCCCAGCAGGTCATCTGGTGACCTGCGAATGGGCTGGATGAAAAGACTTGCTGTACGATCTGGACACTGGTGTTCTTTTGACTGACAGGACTACGCATTTCTAGGCAGACTGGGTTCACAGATAAATGAGACATAAAATTGCCCGGGGTCTTAGGACTTCACAGTGGCCCCACTGCCTCCTGCCAGAATCAAGCCTTTTTCTTTTTTTCTTTCTTTTTTGGGGGGTGGGGGGTGGGGTGGGGTGGGGACTTGGAAGGCACTTAACTGGGGTTTTGCTTCAAACCATTTGGTTCAAGAGCTAATAATGCCTAAAGGGAGCTAGTAACAGGAAACAGGGCTTGGAAAGTACTGATGTCTTTAAGAACACAGTATGTTTACACATCGTTCTTTCGCAAGGCCTTTATCTCCCCACCGCCAGCCGCACCCACAAAGGCAGAGGCTGGTTCGTGGGAGCTGGCCACTGGAGTCTCTTAGCTATTGGTTGACTGAAAGGACAAACAAGCCGTGACTTCCCTCTGGAACCTTTCTTTCTGGACTCAGGACTGTTGGATAGAAAATAGAAAGGGAGACAGTGGGGTCTTTCAAAGGTACTACCACGGCCTTTTCCTGTCCTCTTGATAAGTGTGGTCTGTGATCTCTACAGGAAGACCGACTCAGGTGAGTGGAGGTGACCCACTGCCAGGAGCTATAGCATAGATGACAGGGGAAGGTGGGACAAAGATGACCTATCAGTAATGGGCTCTGGGTAGAAGGAAGAGACCTAAAGGCAGGGGTCTCTGCAGGGTATTTTATTGGATAACTCTGGATTTGGAGGGAAAGAGCACATTCCCCATGGCTACCACTAGGGGCAGCATGAAACAGTCCACGCTGCAGTCATGTGGATACCTGTGGATGGTGCTGCAGGCTGGGTGATTTCCTCTGAGCAAGACATCTCTAAGCATGTCAGAGACACCAACAGAAATCTGACTTTGCCAGAGTGGAGACCAAGTGCTTCCAGACAGTATGCTGAGGGAAGGCCATACCTATGTGGTACTAGGATCATCAAAGTTTAGATGGGAAAGGGGACTTCCTGCAGGGAACGGAAGTACAGAAAGATGGTGTGATATACTCTGGGTATAAGAAATTTGCTTTTGAGGCAAGAAGTAGTGGCGTGTGTGTGTGTGTGTGTGTTAGAGCTTGACTCGGCGTACACATGCTAGAAGACTTCCTACTGAGTTACATCCCCAGACCCTTAAAATATTTATTATTATCATCATCTCAAACAGGATTTTAATAAGTCGCCTTGGCTGCCTTTGAACTTGTGATCCTTCTGATAAGTACATTGGAATTACAAGTATATGTACAGTGCTTAGAAGTGGCTTTCAAAGGCTCTTCAGTCCTTACCTGAGGAAGAAAAGAAAGTCCAGAGAAAGCAAAGGGCCTGTCTCAGAGATCAAAACAGTTTAGCCCAGAGGCATGGGGTCAGACGCATAAAGCTTTTAAATACATTTCTGCCTTTTGGCGCGGGCCTTTCTAGGGCATCCTTTTTATTTCTCATCACGTTGGAAGTGACACTTTGGCTTTAAGAGCTCGAATTCCTTCCTTGAGGTCAAGCAGCCTTAAGTCCTAGCAGACACATGACTTAGCCCCATCCACCTAAGCCCAGGGAAAGGGAGGCAGAGCTGAATGGAACAGAGCAAGGGAGGTACAGACGCTGATGGGACCTCTGCTTCCCTCACTTTATCCAGGAGGCTTCACTGGACTTCCCTAGGCAAGGAGGCCACAGGGAGTGGAGAGAGGGCGGGGTAGTCCCCTCAGCTGGTGATGAGGCCTCAGCTCCTACAGGAGACCCCCAGCTTAGCATTTCTGCTGGGATTGCTACAGCCTAAAGCTTCTGAGACCTCTTTAAAGATCTGTAGCCCAGCTTGGAGCCATGGGGTATTGATGCTGCGGCTGACAGAGTCCACTGTCCCCTCTCCTCTCTCACCAAACTTGGGTTTAGGTCAATAGTGGAGTACTTGCCTAGTACGCCTACAGCACTGAGTTGGATGTAAAGCACTAGGGAAGGGATGCCTTCCCAGATTGCAGTGCTTAGCTTGAAGGGAGCATCCTTAACACTTTGGGGAGAGAATCAAGATAAAGCAAAACTTCTGCCTTGAGCTGTTCAAAGGTTGATAGTGCAGTCAACTGTACCCATTGTCCAGATGAAGATCCTGAGGCCAAGTGAGAGGTTAGTTCCTGCTCAAGAAATAGTCCTTAGATTTAAAGGACTTAGGGACAGAATGGCCACACTTGAGTCACTGCATATTCAGCACAATTGTTGTGCGATGCCCAGTGTAGCAGAGCTCCCACTACTGGGCCCTCCTGCATAGAAAGCCAGTACAGATAGAGGCTTTCCTATAGTATATAGGCTTTCCCACCCCATAATCCAGAGGCTCCTGCAGATGTGATCCTTAACCATAGGCTCTTGAGTACATAGCTCCCCCCGGGGTGCTGCTCAGTGTAGGAACAAACCATGGGGGTAGAGCCAAGCTAGAGTAGCTGTTGCCTCCATGACCCAGAGCACCCAGGGTGGAGAGGAACTCCTTACATTCCATCCCAGCTCCACACTGATGCCCTCTCCACCAAGTCTGAAGCAGATTTGGATCCAAAATTCATGAAAGTCCAACACTTGGCTCCATGTGTCTGGGTTGCTTTTTATATAAAAATAACAAGTTTTCCTTCCAGTTCTTGCTCTAGGAAAACATGCTATGCTCACCATGTCATTTTAAGTATGTTCCCTCCACCCTGGTCCTGTTGGACATGTGCCATGACCATAGGGCTCCTGACCAGAAAATGCTGAGGACTGAGAAAAGCCAACCAGACCAGGCAGGCAGACAGGCTGCCCCAGCAGGGGGTGAGGATGACTGTCAATCTTGCCCAGTGACTCGGTGACTGCTGGAGTCTGGACCCTTACCCCCTTCACCACCCGTGAGGGTGCTGCCTTCATTGATGGAGGTATGCATCCAGCCAGATGTCGCCAGACTTCTTCAGGGACCTGAGAGGTGGGGATGGGGATCAGAGACTCAACTGGAAGGTATTAGTATCCCCCTATGTCCCATAAGGAGTGTTGAGTGAAGACATTCTTGTGAGGTTCCCCCTCCCCTCCCCCCCGCCCCGCCTGGGACAGGCAGCTGTGTGAGGCCAGGTACTCATTAACCAGAGTGGAATCTGGACTGCAGCAAGGAGGTGAGTGGCAGGTGGCCAAGTCCAGTTGTGAGCCTCAGTGGGCCTGGCCATCGTTCACCCTGTTTCCTCTCCCTGTTGGACTCTGAAACCCAAAAATGTGGGACACAGAAGCTGCTCCATCAGGATGCCAAAGACAAGTACTGAAGCCAGGAAAAGAACACTATATAGGTGTCTGCAGGTCGAGTATCCAACCTCTGTTCCCACTTCCAAGGCTACTCCTGGGAGCTGAGCCCGGACAAGTACAGGCACTTTGGCTTTACCATTTCTGCTTTCACCCTTACTCAGAATGCATGTCCATTTAGGGCATCTTTGCCACGTTTGAAAGCCAGGTGGTCTCTCCTCCACATAGTGGCCCTCCCACAAATCAGCATATTCCTGCCCCAGGGCCTCTATCTTGAATACTCTTCAGCCAGGTCCCCTCTACCCAGTGGCCAGTTGTCTCCCTGCTTCTTGCCTCTGCTCACACATCACCTTTGCCATACTTTATACCTGCTATGCCATAAACAATACCACACTCTACCTGCCCTCTGCATCCCCTCTCCTGCCTCCAGACTAGGTTTTCATTCTCATTGTGTTATTAAAAAGGTTCTCACGTTCTGTCATGTACTCCTTGGCTAACTGCTAACACTCCTTCTCATCCCACTCAATGTGTGTGTATATGTGTGTTTGTCTCTCACTCAACCTAAAGCTCACTGGCCAGTAAGTCCCAGGAATCCCTATTTCTGCCTCCCGGTACTGGGATGACAGTACTGGCATATGCCACCATTCCTGGATTTTTACATGGGTGCTGGGGATTTGAACTCAGGTCCTCATCGATTACAAGGAAAGCACTTTATCCACTGACCCCTCTCCCCAGCCCTACAGCTGCTTGCTTTCTGTTTCAACTAGAACATAGGCTCCGGCTCCCAGGACACGGGAACATCTCAGACTGTCTGACTCACTGCCATATTTGTAAAGCTCCATGAGTCAGTCCTCCATGCTGTGGGGAAAGGAGAGCACTGGCTAATCAGGAAAGCTCTAGGAAGTCAGTTCTTAGGAAGGGCCCCCTCTCAGGGCAGGCGTACAGAAGATCAGTACAGGAGTGAGCATGGAGCCTTCAAAGAGACTCGTACATGCAACCTGAGGGGCCCAGGTGCAGCCTTACCCAATGATATCCACCAGGGCTGTGAGGAAAGGCTTCACCTCGTAGTGTAGGCCGTGCTTGGCGCAGAATGCCTTGACCAGGGGGGCCACCCTCCGGTAGTTGTGCCTTGGCATCGTGGGGAAGAGGCTGGAAAGGCAGGCCAGATCTGAGTAGGGAGCCGACCCATGCCTCACCTCATCTTCCAGGGACCCCACAGAGGGGAGTCCTGGGCCCTGGCTTTGGTCTCACCCAGCAAGCCCTCCAGGCCACACTCACTGGTGCTCAATCTGGAAATTGAGGTGCCCGCTGAACCAGTCAATGAAGAGCGAAGGTTCCACATTGCAGGTGGCTGCCAGCTGCAGGGTCAGGAGAGGGGCAAGGGAGAAAGGCTGGCTTAGAACCTTGACCCCACCACCTGGCAGCCTCAGCAGGGTCTGGTCCCTCCCCGGCTAGCATATCCTCCTACCAGGCTCTCCAGTTCCTACCTGAGAGCTTGCCCAGTCCCGATGCTTTTCGTGGCCAATCTCCTTGGGGATGTGGTTCATCTGCGTGATCCACACGAACCAGTGGCTCTCCAGCACCCTGTGAGGAAGGCTTCAGTACTGCAGTGTCCTTAGTGAGGCTAAGCCCATGCCAACCCTTCTCAAGAGGGTCACCCACAGAGCCACGGCCAAGCCAAGCTTGTTTCCTCAGACCTGCCAGCCCCAGGGTCTGGCCACTCTGCTAGTGTTTCATTATGTACAGCAGGCACCTGAAGAGGTGGTGCTGCCACCCATCCTGCAGAGGGACAACAGACTGAACAAGGAGGGCTGTGGTCAATGTCCCCTGCCGCCTGTGTGAGACCTCCCAACTCCCCGTCACTCTAAGTCTGGGCATACCTGACAGCAACAAAGAGGAACAGTGTCCCAGTGGCACCATAGAAGGGAGAATAGGACAAGAAGAAGCGGAAGTAGAAACTGGCAGCCCACAGCAAGTCCTGCGAGGAGGACAGAGGCAGTGTTGAGTAGCCTCCATGGGTTGGGGACCTGGGAGGCAGGAGGAAGGGCTGGGCTCATTCAACTCATTTGCTTCGGGGTTCTGCCCCTCAATGGGCTTCTGCTACTATGGCTGAGTAAAAGAACAGGGTTCCACACCTTATCACCAGGTAGGACTGACCGTGGCAGTGACCTTGAAGGGTGCATTAGGGCAGCCTGTGCCTGGGACACAGATGCTTGTCAGTCAATCCAGTGATTCTACGGGGGGGGGGGGGCGCTCTTCCACAGTGCATACAAATCATATCAATGCACACACATACACTCATTCACCCTCAGGGATGGAGAGTGCTCTCCCCTGAAGCACTCTCCCAGAAAGCTGCATGCTTGGGGTCCTGAGCAGTACCCACTCACCGTCCACTGCATGCACACCAGCATGTACGCCAGATTTTCAACTTCAAAGTTCACCAAGGTGAGCAGCGGAGGGCCAACTGCAAGAAGGGAACACAAGGGCATACGGGAACAGCGATGGGTTACCCAAGTGGTGTGGGTGGAGAAGAGGAGGAACACCCATAGGATATAAGTGCTCACCTCACACTGAGCTGAGCTCACAGCTCCCACAAGGCCCTATTCATACTCAGTCCCTTGCTGGCTGGCTCTTGGCCATCTCCCACCTCCCTTGTCCCTTGTGTAGGTAAGGAACCAGCCTTACACATTCCTGCCCTTGAGCCTACCCTGTCCCTGTTTCAGAGGCAATTATAAAATACTCTAGGACTCCGGACAACCCTGACTTGAGGGCAGAGGGACTCTAGGGAGGGTGGGAAAGAGGACAACCAGAGCAGAAGGTGGCTGGGAGCCTTCAGGTAGGCAGCATAGGCTGAGGCATAAGCCCTGCCACGTTCCCACCCCAAAGGGCCAGTAGGTACTCACTCAGGAAGAAGTATAGATGCTGGTGGTTGTAGGGCAGGTATCTGCGTTTCTTCTTGCCATACTGTGGAGACAGGCGTCGGCTGGGGAGAACAGCTCTCCAGGCCAAGATCAGGGGGCTGGCTGAGGCCAAGGTCAAAGGCAACTCTAGATTCTAGCCCCTGAGCCACTCATCCCCAGGTGGCTAGGAGGTGGGGGAAGGACTGTAACTGGAGCTAGAAGGTACGGTAAGCTGGGGGGCAAGCATGTGGTCTCAGTCCCTGCCAAGGCCCCTTAGCTGCAGGCCTCTCTTGAGAGTACTCATGTCCCATCCCACCTACCTCCACAGATGACTCCCCCAGGAGGAAAACAGGTGCGACAGTCACATCTGGGTCCTTGTGGAAGATGTTGGGTTTGGCATGATGTTGGAAGTGGCGGAAATTCCACCAGTGGGCGGAAAAGCCCTGTGGGGAGAAGGGAGCTCAGGGGCAGAGTTAGGCTGGGCTCCGACTTTGGTACCCGCACACTTGAACAGACCCAGCACAGATGCCTGCCCCGCTCCACACTCACTTTCAACTGCCCCATCACGAACTGCTGGGCCACATGGTTCCACCTGGACTTAGTGAAGATGGAAGCATGCCCTAGATCATGTTGCAGACACCAGCACTGGGCCTGGGGAGAGAGGTAGGTCAAGAGTGGAGGCAGAAGCCAGTCACTTCTGGCACCAGAGGTCAACCCACTACTAGTGTTCCACCTACTACTGATGCTTTACTGAAACCAGCTGCCTCTTTAACTGGACCAACGCAATTGAGTTTGGTGGTGTGCCTGCATACAGATGTCTGGGCTCAGAAACATCTGAATAATGGCTTCAGAAGCAAACTTTCTGTTCTTCTCATAGTGTCCTGTCTCCTGCTCCCCTGGGTTCCCCAAGGCAAACGACAGAACCTAGAATTCTCTACCCTACCTGAAGCAGGCCATAGACACAAGGGCTCTTCTTCCTCAAGGCCTAAAATCACTGCTCTAATTTTCCCTTTTACCTTGGCGCTGACCGTGAAGAAGGGCTATCTCATCTGATAAGAGCTTATCAGACCCAAAAAGTGTTCCATCCCACACCTGGGAAGGAAGAAGGCCTCAGAAAGAGGTCAGGAAGACCCTGAGCAGACAGGCCTTGCCAAGATTCTGAGCCAGTCTGTTTCCACTGGCTCAGACCCTTTCATTCTGTTTCCATCTCACAGACCTTCTGTGTCTGCTCCCATTCCTACAGATTGTTCCTGCTTTATAAGAGCATACATGCTAAAGAAATAATAATAGATGACTCACTCTGACCTTTTGTTCTTTAATCTGAAGGCTTCTGTGTCACGAAAGACTATGATCAGATAAATTTTGTCAGTTTTTCTCTTGCTAATCTGTCTTTTGTCACAGGAGTGTTAACCATGACCTTCATGATAGGCAGGGTGATCCTTTTCTTCACCTACACAAGTCGTGTCACACATAGGGCTGGGCTGTGGCATTCTGGATCTGGTGTATCTTAAGGGCCTCTGGCATTTCATTTTCTCATTCATCCATTTACCAATTCATTCTTTCATCCTTAAGAAAACTGCCCTGAGTTTCCACATGTTCTGGACCCCGCATTTGCTGCATAGTTACCTGAGAGATGGCCAGGATGAGGGCAGCAAGGATACTGGACACCCAGCCAGGGCCCAAGAGGTAGATGATAAGCCAGGCCAACAACTCCATAGCCAGGATGTGGCCCAGGAGGAGTGCAAAGAAAGTGGTATCAGCTTCAAACAGCTTCATGTCTTCAGCTGCCTGGCGCAAGGCTCGGAAGTCCTCGATCAGCTGGGCCTGTGGCAGGGAAGCAGTCCAGCAGATGAGGAAGCAGGGACTGCTGTAGTCCCCAGAAGTTTACAACTGCATCCTTAAGTCATCCCACTTCCCACTGCTGGGTGATAGATGGAGAAACAATAACACCAGACAGGGTATGCTATGTATGGCCTGGGGAACTAGCTTGTAGCTAAGTCTCTCCCTGGCCCCAAAGATGTGGGGTGGGAAATAAGCAGAGAAAATCAGAGCCAATAGAGGAAACTTTTAAGACTCAAAAATATCCTCATTGTAGAACTGGAGGCAGGAGGAAGTTTCCACTGTGTCTGGAGCAGAAAGAGACCTCACTGGAGACCCACAGCAAGTTCTCCTAGCTAAGTCAGATTTAGAATCCTTACTTACACAGAACATTGCTATGAATTCACTTTTGACTGTGGCCCCAAAGGGGGATACAGACCCAGCCCCACCCTGCATCCCTCAATAGTAATACAGAACAAGCTGCTACTGTCAACAGGCAATGTCCCCAAGCCCTCCAGCTGTCCCCTCACATTCTGAGCTCCATCCTGGCTGGGTTCCTCTGGGGCTAGCTCTCCAATCAGCAGGGGTTTCAGGAACTTGCGCACAAAATGGAGATCTTGGTGGAAGGCGTGGAAGGCATCCTGAAGGGGAACAGACAGTCAGCAGACAGCGTATGTAGCACCCAGGGAGAACCAATAGGAACAGAGTGAAGAAGCCACTGAGGGGCTGGAGAGACGACACAGTGGATCGGAGAGCATCTGTTGCTCTTGCAGAAGACCTAGGTTAGATCCCCAGCATCCATATGCTGGTTCCTAACCACTAGTAACTCTTGTTTCAGGGGATCCAATGCCCTCTTCTCACCTCTGTGGGCACTAAGCATGCATGTGTTACATGCAGGCAAAGCACTCACACACAAACGTTGGATAAATCTAAATTTTAAAACTAAAAAAAGAAAAACGGGAGGTCAGAGGGGACTGTCAATAGACAGACAGAACAGACAGAACGTCAACGAGATGTTGGGCAGTCATAGATTCAAGACCAGGAGAGTGAGCCTTACCTATGAGCCCTCTCTAGTCTTCCCAGGCCCAAGGACCCTGTTTAACACCACTCACTCATTTACCATGCCCTGTCTGCTTCATCAAATACTGGTTTCTCCTCTCAATATGCCTGAAAGAACTCCAGAAAGACTGAGTCCATCCATGAACAGGCTTAGCCAGCCCTTCTGAAAAGCTTTCTGTGTGCCATAGCCTTGTTACAGCATATAAAACAAGATTTGGCTCACAGATGTTAACTTTATTCAGTTCTCATCACCATAACAGTGGGCAAAAGGTGTGTGTGTGTGTGTGTGTGTGTGTGTGTGTGTGTGTGTGTGCAGACTTGCCATTGGAGACCTCAGAGCCACTTGGGGTGGGTCAGTGGTGGTCGGTACACATTGAGGTCTTGGGTTTATGCAAGGAAGGTATTTAAGCAGTCACACTTACTTGATTTGTCATTTATCTTTGGAAACAGGGTCTCCTATAGTCCTGGATGGCCTCTAAGCCACTAAGTAGCTCAAGAGAGAATGACTTTGAACTGATCCTCCTGTTTCAATCTCCCCAGTGCTGGAACTACAAGCATGCACCACCACACCCACCCAGTTCACATGAGTACTCAACAGAACCCAGAACCTCCACGAGTGATAGCTAAGCACTCTGCCAGCTGAGGTACATTCTCAGCAGATAGCATGATTTCCTCTAAATACAGAGAAGCCTGACACTTTCTATAATAATTGGTCAGGGGTAAAGAAAAATACAGGAATCAGGCAAAAGAGAGAGAGAGAAGACGGCTGAATAGAAGAAGGTGGCCAGGCTCCCTGTCCTTCCTGTTTCAGGCTTATTCCTGCACCTTACTTGCACCATTTATTGTTTGCATATGATATCACACCTTGCCCATTTATTGGTCACAGCTGCTCTTCTGACTTTTACTGTTGCGATTTCAAAAGCTGAGCAGGTGACTGGATGGCATTGTCCCCATGGCCCTGGGAAAGGAGATTAAGGGTCCTTCCAAGATGCTAAAAGGAAATACCTTTGCAGAAGTCTGACAAAGAACAGCAGCCTCCTATTGTCTTGTACCAGCTTGTGTAAGTTGAAACAGAAATGACCTTGCTAACTACAGTCACCCCACTGTAGTCACCAAGCTAATAGTTACCCTGACCATTGTTCACTGGAGACGGGTGCTGAAACCACTGGCCCCAGGAACAGAGCTCTTATTAAGTGTCTATTAAAAATAAAAGTCTGGGGGGCTGGTGAGATGGCTCAGTGGGTAAGAGCACCCGACTGCTCTTCCGAAGGTCCAGAGTTCAAATCCCAGCAACCACATGGTGGCTCACAACCATCCGCAACGAGATCTGGCGCCCTCTTCTGGAATGTCTGAGGACAGCTACAGTGTACTTACATATAATAAATAAATAAATAAATCTTAAAAAATAAATAAATAAAAATAAAAGTCTGGGGCCAGGGCGTGGTGGCGCACGCCTTTAATCCCAGCACTCGGGAGGCAGAGGCAGGCGGATTTCTGAGTTCGAGGCCAGCCTAGTCTACAGAGTGAGTTCCAGGACAGCCAAGGCTACACAGAGAAACCCTGTCTCAAAAAACCAAAAATAAATAAATAAATAAATAAATAAATAAATAAACAAACAAATAAAAGGCTGAAAAGATGGCTCAATTGGAAGAACACTTGCTGGGAAAGCATGTAACTTGAGTTCAAATCCTTATCACCCAGATAGAAATCTGAGCATAACTGTGTGAGTGTGTAACTCAGCCCTGGGGCAGAAGTTGGGGGAGGACAAAAACAGGAGGATGGCTCAACGAGACAGATGAAAGAACAGGATGTTCAATGTCCTCCTCTGGTCTGTACACACGTGGGTGCTCATATACCCACGTGCATACAACACACACACACACACACACAGAGGGGGAAGAAAGTAATAAAAATAATTTAAAAATAACATGAAGCTGAAAATGACTGTAACCCTGTAACCCCCATAGTTACTGCCGGGACATTTCTGAGGAGTCCTTGGAGGACGAATACTATTTAGAGGCTAAATCTAGTCTACTCTAGGGTCACTGTCCCAAGGCAGGGGCTGGGGTTCTAGGAGGGTGTGGCTTCCAAAATAACTCAGGCTGCGTGGTTCCCTGGGGCTCACCAAGCAATGAGAGTTATAAAAGCATAGCCTTCATTTCCTCTGGAGATGAAGGAGGGGCAGGGACACAGGAAGAGGGCAGAGAGATGGGAAAATGGGGTTTCACAGGAAGCTGCCTGGGCCCAGGCTCACTGGGGATTGGTCTTGGGGTTCTGCTGACCCCATTTCCATGTGACCTTGAGCCATTTCATCGTCCTGCAGTGGCCTCTACTTCCTGACTTCAGGACCCTTCTGAAACAGGACTGCTCAGCACAAACTTTATTGCTATCTTTGTTTCTAAGACAGGGTCACAGATAGCCAGGGTGGCCTTGAAATAAATAACGTAGCAGGGGATGAATCCGAGCTTCTGATTCATCTGTCTCTGAGGGCTGGGATTATAGGTGTACACTACCACTATTGGTTTGAACCCAAGGAATCTGTGTGTGCTAGGCAGCATGCTACTGAACTACATCCTCTACATCCTCGGCCTTTTTATTATCATTGTTGGTGGTGGTGTTGTCATCGTCCTCGTCATCATCATTATCTGTAAAGCACACCTCAGTTTGCCACTCTTAGGTGGTGTACTGAACATTACAAGACCTTCCTGCTGATGTGTGGCTATCTATCTTCAGAATTGGCTCCTCTTCCCCAGGTGAAATGCTATACCCATTAAACTCCTTCTTCTCCTTCCACCTGGCTCTAGCCTTGTTCCAGGAACCGTACTTAAATGGAGTCAGACAGCATCTGTCCCTTAGTGATTAGCCTATTTCACATAGCAGAGTACTCTCAAGGTTCTTCCTTGCTGTATCAAGTGCCAGAATTCCCTAAAGCTAGTGGTGATTTGAAACTTCCCCATCTGGGCAAGGAGCCTGGAGCATGGAAAGACAGACAGACAGACAGATTCTCTCTCCCTCCCTCCCTCCTCTCCCCAACCTCTCACACACACAGAACCACCCACTACATAAACAAGAAAGATTCAGACTCTTAGAAATGTGCCTAGGGTCATGGTCCATATGAACACCATGTGAAAGATACAGTCTCCTATACAGGTGCACACAGGTGTGCACAGTAGGGAAGTAAGCAGAACCAGACTCTCCCAAGGGTGCTCCAGTCAGCTCAACCCACTAAAATGATAGGGCAGGTATGAGTCCCTTGGGACCAGGTCTGAACTTTCCATAGTGGGTGATCAGGGGACAAGAAGGTGGCCCTAGGCCCTTGGACAGAAGGCTGGGGCCTTGGGACTGGGTGGGCACAGAGACTATGTTATCAGAAAGCACCCACAAGGTGGTCCCTGGACTCAGAGTACCAGCAAGGGACTACCTGGAATGCTAGCTTGGGTCACATGGATTAGCCCAGTGGTTCTCAACCTTCCTAATGCTGTGACCCTTTCATACAGTTCTTTATGTTGTGGTGAGCCCCAACCATAAAATTATTTTCACTGCTACTTCATAACTGTAATTTTGCTGCTGTTATGAATCATAATGTAAATACCTGTGTTTTCCTGGTTTATGTAACCCCTGTGAAAGGGTTATTTTTCTCCCCCAAAAGGGTCACGACCCACAAGTTGAGAACCTCTGGACTAGTCCTTTCTAAGATCAAGGACTAAGGGTGAGGGAGAAGGGAAGACTCAGAAAGGTTAAGGGGTATGTGTGTCAAACTTTGTGATCGCACCCAACACACACATTTTAGAAGAGTCAAAATGAATGAAATTGAAAATGTTTCATTAAGTCTCAGATAAGAGTGGGTAGAAAGTGCTGGAGTCAAAAGGCATGCCATACGGCTAGAGAGATGACTCAGTGATTAAGAACAATGGCGGCTTGTTTTGCAGAGAATCCAGGTTGAGTTTCCAGCACCTACATGTGGTGGCTCACAAGTATCAGTAACTACAGTTCCAAAGAATTCAACACCTTCTTCTGACCCCTGCACACATGTGCACATGTAAGTACCAGACATACATGTGATGTACATATTTATATATATGCAGGCAAAATACCTGTACACATAATTTTTTAATCTAAGAAAAAATAAAACAAAACAAACAAAAAGGTATAGCAACTTCAAGTTCCCAGTGACCCCTGCAGACTCAGTTCCCACATATACCTGGCTTGGAGCAAATTTTCAGGTGTAGATGATAGTAAGTAGACAAGAGCCAGCCCTCCCCACCTCCCAGGGCAGGGCTGTGAACTAATTTTCAGGTGTGCATTGGTGAGCCTGCTTGAGACACCTGTCCCCAGTGGAAGAGTTTTCAGTGACAGAGCTGGGGTTTGAACTTGAATCTGCTCTTTGTGGTGCCCATACACCCTCAGAATATGGAAACCTCAAAGTCCAGACCACCGGCACCAGTGGTCTGACCCCAGCCTTACTATGAGCTCCATGTAGCAGCTGACTGGGGTCTGGGGAGGTGGGGTACAGTCTGGAGAGCCAGCCCTCCTGCAGAGATGGAACTGTGATTCCATTTAGGAGCCCCAGACAGGCTTGCTTCCCTCTTCCCTCCACATCTTCTTAATAAGATGGAAAACGTTAACCTACGTCTCACAGGATAGCTGCTGGGAGAACTGATTTGGCCAGTAAGGCTCTTGGAAGGAGCCTAACAGCTAACATGAGCCCCACTGACCAGCTCTCCCGTGTGCCCCAGGGCCCTGCTATGCACCTGCTGCTGCTGGCAGGTATGAGTGGAGAAGTGAAACTGCGATGTGTTTGGTCAAGACATAGCCAAATCTCAGGCTAAGGAACAGGAAGGGTGGAGTTTGGGGGAGTCAGCCTCCTTCTACCCTAGGCACGAGAGGGGAGGCAGGAAGTTCTGGTTTCTGGCCAAAGAATGGAGACTATTCCAGACCAGCCAGGAAGGTGGGAGAGCAGGGAGTGGTTGTGGAGCTCTGATGATCTAGGCCTACACTTGATGCCCATCCACACCTTTACTAGAGGTGGGCATAGGGTCTCCAAGGACGCCTCTAAAATATCTCTGCCTCTGTTGCTCTCCAGATAGAGGACAGACAGGAAGAGCTAAGGCTCTGCACTCAATTGCTCCTTGCCACCCTCTCCCCAGCATTGCCTTCAAGAGGCCCAGTGAGGAAACATCTGTAACCCTCCTTACAGATGGAAAAACTGAGGCAAAGACAAGGAAGAAGGGACACAGCTCTGTAACCAGGACCCATGGCTCTAGTCCGTGTAGCAAAACCCAGCCCAAAGGAAGCTGTCTGTCCCAGACCCCTTGGCATCCCTGCTGTCCTGGTGAAGGGTAGGAATATGTTTGATCTGCCAGCCAGAACCCGTGGCCTCAGGGATGTTGCTGGCTCAGCAAAGGCCTTCTGGCACATGGTCCTCTCTTTACCACTAAACTCTGGCTTTACCACTGGCTCTTTTATCAGAAACCCAAAGGCAGCCAGGGGAAGCCTTCCCTCGCAGAAAGAAAAGGAGCCGGGAGGCTGCCTGATACTCTGAGGTCACCCTCATTCCCACCTCTGCACACTACATTCCTGCCGGTCACAGTCCTGACTCCTACCCACAGGGAGAGAGTGGGCACTTTGGCCTGCAGAAGACACCTGTAAAACAATGCGACCCGAGTCAGGTGTGGTGGCTTGTACCTGTCATCTCAGTACTCAGGAGGGAGATGGCAATTAAACTCTGAGTTTAAGACCAGCTTGGTGTATATAATAACTTCAAAGCCAGAGAAGTGTATATACTGAATTCTAGGCCAGCCAGAGACACGTAATGAGATTCTGTCTCAGAAGAAAACAAAACAAAACAAAACAAAACAAAACAAAACAAAACAAGTGCCCACTTAGACTCCAGAAAATGACTACTCGCTGAAGTCGGACTTTCAAAGCAGCCAGTGTAGTTGGTAGGGACAGGGTGTGGGCATTGGTTCTGGGTGGTTGAAGCCATCCTGCCTCCCAGGTCTCAGAGCTTGGTTCATAATTCTGATCCCTCTCAGTTCCCATCCAGACACACACCCTCCCTCCTAAGCCCGAAGCTAAAGGCCTTGTTTTAGGGTGCTATGACACTGCTTATCTTCTGCCCCAAACTCTTTATCGACACAACAGACAGGACTCAACCTCACAAGGTTGTTAGAAGAATTAAGTAAATTAGTATATCGAAAATTCTCAGAACACAGCCTAATTTAAAACTGTTGGCTGAAATTACTATGGCATAGCCTCTGATGGTGGTGCTAGCTCAGGTCATTCCCAAGGGGCCATAGAAGGTGAATGCCAGGGGGCTCAAATCTGCTGGGTTTTGGATTCTTTTAGGGCTGACAGTGCTGTAACCTAATGGGCACCATGGACTTCTGGGAAATTTCTCACTTTCTACATAACCACACCAGTTGAGAACAGGGTTTCATTACTCATGGTAACCAGCCACCCAGGTGCCCATCACCATTTCCTACAGTGAACCCAAATGAAAGTATTCTTATCCCTGTCACTCTGTGTGGGTGGGGGGAGGAGAGTGCAAAGACAAGTCAGCTCCTTCCCTAAAGGTAACACAGAGATAACCGGAGCATTTTGAGCTTTTGATAAGGGATCTCACATAGTCAAGGATGGCTTCAAATTCATGTGTAACTGAGGACATTATCTCACATTAGCCATATCCTCAGCTTACGGAGCTAATTCTAATGTCCCCTACTAGTGTCCCTAGTAGTATTCACATATCTCAGACCTTCCACCCTGGCTACATTCAAGTGTAACTAGAGCCAAGTTATATTGTTACTTGTTCTGAACTTTCTCCCCAAGGAGAGGGCAGGTCCCCATCTTGCTTACCTTAACTCATTTACCTTACCTTAAAGCCTGTGCACTTTGGAAAGGTGATTTTATTTGTATGTGAATATGTGTGTGTTGGGGGGAATATGTCTGCATAAATGACAGTGCACACAGAGGCCAGAGATGGTGGCTTTCCTGAAGCCTGAGTTACAGGGGGTTGTGACCCACCCAATGTAGGTGCTGGGAACGGAACTTAGATACTCTGTAAGGGCAGCATCAATTTAACCTCTAAGCCATCTCTCTAGCCCCAGTGATCCTTTTATTTGAAGACAAAGTCCTATGTGTCCCAGGCTGGGCTCAGACTTGCCTCATACTTAGGGTGACCATGAGCTCCCAATCCTCTGGGTCTACCTCATAATTGCAGGGGTTACAAGTGGATACCACCACAGCCACGTTTATGCAGCATTAGGGATGGTACCTAGGGCACCATGAACACTAGGCAAGCAGTCTACCAACTAAGTTCCAACCCGCCCTTTTGAGATCCTTTTAAACATACAACAGACTCCTTTGGTTTCCCTGCTCTGCCCTCCCGCGATCTCCTCCTTCTTTAGAATAAACCAAAGTCCTAAAAACAAAAATTTCTGGTGAGCTAGGCATGTCTGCTTTCTGACGCCCCTCCCTGTGACTGCTCTCTGGCACAGCCATGCTCTGTTCCTTAGGTATGGGTGGTATGGTCCCACCTCTGAGCCTTGGCTCTAGCTGACGCATCTCACACTCCTTCCCTGAAAATGTTTTGTTCACAGCTGCATCTGCAGAGGCAGGGGGTGAGGACCACACAGGAGATATTTCATGGGTGGGTTCAGAGAATCCCATTCCTGAGGAACCAACGTGGGGCAGAGTGTGGCTGTCCATTCAAATCCCACACCTGCCACTGTTTCAAGTTTCACTGTTTCTTTGAATCTCTTTTCTCATCTGTAAAGTGGGATAACAGTAGTAAACTGCCTCGCTGGTTGGTATCCTGAGGATTAAGAAACAGTATCAATAGCAAGCATTGATTTAGAATCTAGCACATAGTAGATGGTTGGTATGTGACTCTCACATATTTATGACCAGCAGGGGCTAGACCTCTCTGGCTGCCTCTTCTCATCTCAGGGTTGCCTGTGACTCTTAGACAAACCTGGCCCAGGGCCCAGAGTACTCTCCCTAGGGCACAGGCTCTGTATCCCAGGATGGCCACAAGCTGACTTCATGGCACAAGAACTCTGGGAATTTCCTGGCAGGAAAGCTTCTGCTGCCTGGACATGAGAACAGCTGATGGGTGGCTGGGCTGATGCAAGTGGGCAGCCACATCTCACCCTGAACCTGAGCTCCAGGTTCTGGGATGGGATACCTGGCATCTAGCCTTGACCACATGGGGCACTGGATTGGTTCAACTCCTAGTATTCCTTGTGGGTCCATCACAGACAAAGGCTAGGGTCTTCTGAACCTAGACCCCTCCCAGCCCTTAGACTTGAGTACACCAGGTATTTTTAGCAACTCTACCCCAACGTCTGGGGCCTATAGCGATCTTTTCCTATTACAGGCAGGGTCAGAGACAAGCTCTCCCAGAAAAGGCTTGGGAGTGCTGTGACTGTCCCACTGCACTCTCCAGTCTGCATACATATACTCTAAAGAGCAGTTACTGAACAAACATCTACGACACAGCAGCATGGTGGAGAAGGTGTGGTCTTGCCCTTGGCTGGCTTGCTATATAGCCTAGCTCTCCCCACCCGACCAATGACAAAGCTAAGGTTCAGAGGAGTTACCTCTGAGTGCCTTCAATGGCAGAGCTAGAACCCTGCTACAAGATGCAGAGTGATGTTTTCCTAACAGACCTTACTGGCTGTGAATCAAAATGGTGGCTGGAGCAAAACCATTAGATGGAGGTCTCAGGGCACTGAGCTAAATATAAAGTTAGGAATCCCATGTAGGAGGGGCCTCTTGGCTGGCCCTGAGCAAGAAAAAGCAGTCAGTGCTCTCTGTTGTCCTCCTCTCCTGTCCAGCATCCTGTCCTATGCTACAACACGATCCTCACAGGGCTGCCAGGGCTCAGTGGGAGGGGCTGTGGCACCTCATGCCCATCATGCTCTGGTAGAAAGAAGGAAGGCTCACACACATACACACACATACACAATGGCCCACAGGTTGATGATTTTCAGGAACCGTCTCATTCTTATCCCTCTCAGTTGCCTGGAGTGAATCCAGAAGGAGAGGGACAATGACAGTTTTGGGACACAGAGAACCTCCTCTGCTGCCACCAAGTTCTTCCACTAGAGAATCATTCCCTCCAGTCTTAAAGACCTTCCGGGTACCCAATGTGACTAACCTACAATTTTGGATAGTCGAGGGCAGAGCACCATGGCCTCAACCTTTGTCCATGGAGTGGGACTGAAGGAGGAAGGGTCTGGGAAATTGCTTCACCACTGGGCTCTAGCCAGATAGTCCTTCAGGCCAGTTACATCCCTTCTTGTCTAGACACGGACTGAGAATGGGAAGCCAGAGTCCCCAGGGGCTAGTCAGTGACTGGGGTGACTGTGCTTCCCGTGGAGGCCCACCCAGCCTGGCAAAGTCTTCCCACGTGTAGCTGCCAGCCCAGCAGAGGTGAGTCACTGGCCCTCAGAACAGTCTACACAAGTGCTGGATAAGCCACAGACCTCCAGGCCCTGCCCAAGCTCTGCTGCCCAGCCCCCAGTTTCTGATGGCACATCCCTATCGCTAGGGACCTAGCCCTGCTCCTGGCTTTTGGAAGCACCAGATAATAGTCTGTGAGACTCAGAGCAGAAAAGAAACCCTCAGTACAACAGTGAGGGTACTTACCTGGGGCAGAATCTGCCCCTCACGGCACACCCACCTCTGTGGGCCCATTCCTCCCTGAGACCTATTTACTGCACAGACTGACCCAAACAGCCCATCCTCCGTGCAAGAAAGAGACCTCCTTCCCTCAGGCTCCATCTCAACTCTGGAGCCAGGGAAGGGGTCAAAGGTCAGAAAGAGCAAAAAGGATGCTAAGGTCCGCAGGTGGAATGAGACTCCAAGCCTATGAACCACGTCTCCCTCCCCACCGCTTGTGCCAGGCTCCACCCCGCCGGCTGTGGGTTAGCTTACCGTGGCGTCCTCCGCACCGTGGTGGCCGATGAGGCGGCTACCCCCTGGGTGCCTCTGTGCCCAGCGGCTTATGTCGTAGACACGGCGCTCGATGACCAGCCACTTGTCGCCTGGTAGGTCATGCTGGCGGATCTGCTCCCAGCGGAAGATGGGCAGGGGCGCCCCCAGCGGTGCGGGCCCCTCCCGCGGCCCGGGTCCCCCGCCGGGCTCCCCGATGCCACCCATTGCCGCTGTACACAAGTCCTCCGGACCCCGGTACGTGACCAAGGTCTAAGAGAGACACCGAGGGAGGCGAGGTCGCAATCAGGGGTCTTCCTCCGCCACCGCCCGCCCCACCGGCCCCGCCCTGCCGCTGCGGCCGCCGTATGAGCGTGCGCCTGCCCGGCTCTCCGCGCAGGGAACTTTTCCCTCCCTTATAACCGCGCTGACAGCGCTCGCCTCGCCCGCCCCTCGTCCCGGCCCCCGCGCTGGCCAGTCCCGCTCTCGCTCCAATCCAGGCGCGGCGCCTCCACATCTATTGGCTGCCCAGGGAGGGCGGTGTCGCGAAGGGGCTCGCCCCACCCTCGAGGGCCTGGGGCCACCACGCCCGGCCCTGCCCCCGGGGCACTGCCCCCCCCCCCAACACACACACAGTTTCTCAGACTCTCGGCTCAAACGAGAAGGCGGGGGATGGGGACCCAGTGCGCACGGGAGTCCTGCAGGCCTCTGCGCCCAGGCACACCCGCAGGGGCCCGAAATGAGCCCAAGTCTGATCCCTGAAAGGCTGAGAAATGTAGTTAGGGACGTCACCGGTCTTTAACCATGCATCCCAGGTAGGTAGAAATGAGGACACTACCTTGGGGTGACTGTCAACAGCCACCAAACAATGGACCTCATCCCCCAGTAAACCCTCAACATCCACACGAGGAAGCCATCTAAAGCAATCTGCAGGAGCAGATGGCCTCTCCTCCTGGCTGTACGCAGGATTGGGGATGCCCAGGTTGGCCACTGGAAAGAGCAGAGGACACTGCTGCGTGGAGGTCTGCCGTTCAGGAGATGAAAGAATGGTCCAGTCTGCAATGGGTGGCTTGCTTGTTACCACCTCCCAGTTCTCCCCATTCATGGTATCACATTTTTGACTTATTAAATTCAAATCCTCTTGAGAGTGTAACTACGTTCCCAATTGTACGGTGTTACTTTGAGACAGACATCAGTTCCTTAAAAGTTAAAAGCTTTCACAACTGGCAAACTTGAAGGCCCATCAGAACTTCCTTGAGGGCTAGTTAAAACAGACTCCCACACACCACCCTAGTGTGACTCAGGGCAGAAAGGTGGGGCAGACCTGTTTGTTGGGAGCAAATCTTTTCAGAACCTTAAAGTGTATTTTTTTCCAATATGCAAACATTTCCTCTTGGTCTACCTAAAGATTTGTAGGTGACCTGACCTCTAAGGCACCCCTGTGGATACCAAAATCAACCTGTGTTTCTCGCCTACATAAAACAGTATATGCATGTAACTTTCACACATCCCCTCGTACACTTTAAGCCAGCTCTGAATTCCTCATAATGTCTAATGTGATGTAAATGCTCTATAAATGATTGTTCACTGCATTGTTTAGGGAACAATAAGACTAAAAAAGGCTGAAAGCATTCACTCCAGATGCAACTATTACAGGCCTAAATACACAGGACAAGGAGGAAAGCAGAGGCGAGCAACACTCTAAAGAATGTTGGCTAGATACCTGGGACCTGTGAGATGAGGAGAGGTGACATCAGGGACAGCCTACGTACACACTGCCTCTATGGAGAGTGAGGAGGGTGTCACAGTCCAGTCTTACATTCTGGAAACTTCCAGAATTATTTTCTGAACATGTCCAATCTACTCCTGTTGCGTCTTAGGCTGCAGAACTCAGAGAGAAGGAAAATCCATGACATGTGTATCACAGGCAGACCAGAGCTTGAAGAAAGGGGCCTCTCGGTTCTCTCTAGTTTGAGGAACTCCTGCTTTGCTTAGCCAGGACCAACGAGCCCAAGATGTTGCCACAAACAGGAGCTATTCAATCCCTTTCTATGAAGGCTCTTCAAAATCCTGGAACATGTTTTCTTCTTCACACCTGAGGATACAGGAGTCCTGGCCAAAGAGGATGGCAGGTACTGCTGCCCCCACATGGTCACAGTGAGGACTGGGATAGAGAAAGCCTACTCTTCCCAAGGAATACACCTCTTGTATCCAAACTTGGATGCTCATAGGGTGTGGTCCTTGATTCATTCTCACACCTCTCAGTAAGATGTGGCTGGCTCAAGGGCCATTCAAGGGTTCCTTCCCTGGGATCTTGGCCTCAGGTATGGGAGGCAGTTAGGGGTGGACACCAAAGTGGAGGCTGGGCAGACGTGGGAGATAAACCAAGGATAAGGCTCTAACTATGCTGCCCTCTCTGGCCATTTCAGTCCAGCATGGAGTCTACAGGTGGTATGAGACTCTTTCCACCTGTATCTAGCTGTGTGTTTCCATAAAGCATAAACTATGAGTAACTTCTTTCTACTTCCCACACAAAGAGCTTCCCACTTTAGTTCTCTGTAGGTCTTAGGGTCATCTCTAGACCTCTCTCTCTCATCTCTGACCCCAGAGAACTTGCAACTTGTAGGGAGTCAGAGGAACTTGAGTCTCCATTGTCCATCTCCAAATCCGGGCAGCTGAGGCCTCTCAGACCACTTGGAAAGGGAGAGGCATCACTCGACATTCCTGAGCTGCCATTGGATCACTGCCAGGGTGTGCGAGTGTAGGAGGCAGAGGGAAGCCAGCCAAGTGAAGTGCTTTGGGGCAGGGGGCGAGCTTGAGGTTTGAGAGTCCCCTGGAATGCCTTGAATACAGCCCCTTACCTCTGTCCCAGCTGGATTCTTTACTGTTGTAAGCTTCCACCCAGGCCTCTGGTTGGATGCCTTGAAATCACCACCCCCTACAGAGCCACCAGCTACTGTCCTGGAGCCAAGATATGTTTGTACAGTGCCAGGGAGGCTCAACAAGCTGGATATGCAAGCAGTGGCTTTAGGAAAAAGCTCTGAAGCCACCAAGAAAGAAAGAGCAGTCCTGGAGCTCAGGCAGCAGAAGCACAAAAAAAAGGGGGGGGGGCACAAGTCAGAGCTCTAGGGTTTGGCTTGAGTCACAGACCTTATCATGAGCTTGGTTATTAGTTCGGAGTACAACTCTTCTGAGAAAGGAGGGGCAGAGGCCATGGGCACCACAGGATTATGTAAAGGCTGTTTGAAACTATTTAAGCCAGCAACGACAAGCCTATTGGCAACTATGGTAGAACACTGACCCTTGGTAAGAGCGGGACACACAGAAATGTGCAGTGAAGGTGAGAAGACCCTAAATCACTACTCAGGACACAGATCAAAGTCCAGAGAGCAAATACCTCACGTCTCTTAGAATAGTTACTACCAAAACCAGTAAAACAATTTTGGCCAGGAGGCAGAAAAGTTGGAACCCTGGAGTATTGTTGGTAGAACTATTAAATGGTACAGCCATCATGGAAAAAGTACGGAGGATCCTCTAAAAATACAAAAACAAGAACAAAAAAAAAATCCCTACTATATGAGCAAATTTACTAAGAGTCATTTATTCAAAGGACTCTATGCAGGGTCTCCAAGAGATATTTGCATATACATTAACAGGTACCAGTAACCCGTGTGTGTCTCCAATTAATGGATAAACACAGTGGGCTGTTACACATACATCAGAATATTACCAAGCCTTAAAAGGAAATCCTGTCATCTCAAAACATGGATGGATATTGACATTGCATTAAGTGAAACAAGCCAGTCACTAGAAGAAGAGTATGCTGATTCCATTACAACAAATCTCTAGAGGAATCAGATTCACAGAGGCCGAAGGTGGAATGCTGATGTCCACAGTCTAGGGGCAGGAGAAATAGGGAATTAGTCAATGGGCATAGTGTTTGTTTTGCAAGATGCAAAATGTTTGTAGCTTGGTTTCATGGCAGTTTGAGTGTGCCTAACACAAGTATAATTCTACACTTTAAAATGTAGAAGATTACACGTTTGGTTTTTATTTTTAAAAAAAATAAGCATCGCAGAGATTGCTTCGTGGGTAAAGCACCTCCTGTGAAAGTCTGATGACCTGAGTCCAGAATCGCAGAAATCTTACAAAGCTTGATCCGGTTAGTCCATGCCTGTAATCCCTATGCTCCTAGTGGGAAGGTGGGAGGCAGAGATGGCATAATTCCCAGAAGCTAGCCTGACCTATGCATCAAGGGACAATGAGAGAGACTTCCTCAAACAAGGGGGAAGATGAGGACCAAGACAATAGAAGAGTTGTCTTCTGCCTTGTGAACCATGGCCCATGTGCATTCACACATGCACAGCTCACAAACACCAAATGCATGCATTGTATGAATGAGTGAATGAGGGAAGATTGTTTGTGTCTGTGTGGGAAGAATAATCATCCCAGTTCATAACTGAGAAAGGCAACTTGCTCCAAGGTCACAGCCCTGGCAGGATTCAAATCAGGGCAGGTTTGGCAGATGGTGAAGTGAGATATCTCAGGGTCCTACACCAAGATGGTGAAGTGAGATATCTCAGGGTCCTGCACCAAGATGGTAAAGTGAGATATCTCAGGGTCCTGCACCAAGGATGGTGAAGTGAAATATCTCAGGGTCCTGCACCAAGATGGTAAAGTAAGATATCTCAGGGTCCTGTACCAAGATGGTGAAGTGAGATATCTCAGGGTCCTGCACCAGGTAAATGTACTTAGTCAGCTTCAATACCTCCATGCCTAGAAGCCAGACTCAGGGCTAGCCAAGGAGAGCTCAGATGATTTCTACGTGCCAAGACTTCAAACCCAAATGGGTTATCTAGAACATTTAAGAACATCTGGTGTGGCAGTTAACCTCCCAAGTCAACCCCAAGAGTCAAAGCCCTGAGCTACTTCCAGGGTAGAGCAGAGGAAACCTAGGTCACAATTCCATCCCTGTCTCAGTTACTTTTGTTTTGTGTGTGTGGTTCTGGGGACCAAACCTCAGACCTTGAATTAAGCACTCTAGCACTGATCTACACTCACACCCTTCTGCATCAATTAAAGAGGTGAAAAACCTACATTCACTGAAAGTGTTCGGTATAAAAACACAAAAACCAACCAACCAACCAACCAACAAACAAAAAACCACCAAGGGGTGGGTTAATACTACACGTTCCAGACACTTAGGACCTCTTTGTGACTTTTTTTTTTTTTTTTTTTTCTGGAGCAGGAAACTGAACCCAGCCAGGGCCTTGTGCTTGCTAGGCAAGCCTCTACCACTGAGGTAAATAAACCCAACCTCAGGACCTCTTTGTGTTCTCCAGTGCCTCTATCCATTTACATGAGGGATAATAGCATGTTTTAACATTGCTAAGAGACTGGAATAATGGGTTCACAGAGAAGGCTGCGAGCTATGACTGGTGCTTAGATATTAATTGCTACTAGCAGGGTGTGGCTGTGTTGATGGCCCCACCTGGCATCAGATCATGGCCAATGCTCTGGGGAAGCAGGACAAGTCAGGGGAGTAAGGTCCTCTGTGGGCCTCTGGGTGTTTCCTGGTGGCTTTGTGGTCCTGCATATGGCTGGGCCCAGAACCCAGAAGTCAAGACTGATTAAAGTACTCAGGCTTTCATCCACTCTTGTCTCCAGGTGAAGAAGGGTTGACATAGCAGGGGATGCCATGGGGATTCCACAAGCACACCAAGTCCTTCCCTGACATCCTTTGGTTTTTACTTCTCTCCATCCAGTAACCTGGATGTAGATATATTACTGGTATGCATACTGTGGCCAATGTCCAGCAGAGGTAGAGGAAACCCCAGTATTAGTTAGTGAATGAGTGGATACGACAGGGTCTGATCAGTGACCAGATGTCTATGGGGGCTGGGGACACAGCAAAGGATTCTAGTCATAGTGGAGGAGGGAGGAGATGTAAGAATAGAGGAGTAATGGAGGCAGCAGAGTCCTGGGAACAAGCTATTTGCCAGAGAACATGTGAAGGCGGCAGAGGACCTTGACAAAGCTCTGGCCAGCCCCCCAGCTGACCTACCATCTGCGTACACCTGGGCCTCAGGCCAATAGAGAAATCTCTGTGGGCTACTGACAACCTCTGTCCCAACCCAGAATCTGCTGCACCTTCCTTTCAAGAAAGCACAAAGCCCTACTGGCTGGGCAGAGGCAAGAACCACAAGACATCTCTCTCCTCAATCCTACTCTGAGGTCTCTCAGGATCCCGGTTGCCCCCACCTCCACTTGTGCCTGCCATGCCTGGCACTTCTGTCGTCCCCGTCTGTCCTATGACAGGTGGCATCGATCAGCCCCAGGAAGCCTGGGTGTTTTGACTCCAGGCTTCTAGTAGACTTGGGGTCATCTCTACGGGCTTTGGGGGGATTCACAGATCAGAGCTGAACTCTCAAGAGAGTGGTCAACTCATTCCAATCCCTCATAGCCCCGTGAAAAGCTAAGGACAACTTCAACAGTCTTCCCTACAGCAAGAAAGTGGTGGTAGCCATGGGGGTAGCTTCAGGATTTGGGTTTAATCCCAAGCACGAGGCCAGTTAGGAAAGGATTTGATTTCATTCCTTCAGATGCCCAAGCCCTGGCCAGAGCCCCAAGGCACAGGAGTGAAGGCCACTGCCGCCTAGCCCCTACCAACAAAGCCTTCCTTTATTAAATAGAGATCGAGTTACATTCCATTGGAAGGAAATAGGGGCGTGGTGAGGGATATGTCCAGGTTGGATTCCCCCCCGCCCCCAGCCCAGTTCACAGTGGGCTATGATGGATAAGGCAGGGTCCATGTCCTGCTTGGCCCAGCCTCTCCATCCCATCCTATATCCAGGGCCCCTGAAGTCTGGATGGCTGCCCAGGGTTATGTCCTGAGGCTCCCCTGGTGGCACACTTTGGGAAGAAAGGGCCCAGACTTCCTGGCAACTTCAGGAACAGGGCCTCCTGGAGATGGTGTTGAAGTGGAGAGGAAGGGGAGAGGGAGGCCTCCATGCAGAAGAATGGAGGAGGGATCTTGGACTCACCTTCAGAGCACTTCGGGGCAGTTATCCCTCCACCTTGTTCAGATTGGAGACATTTGCCTGCCCTACCACTGGGGCAGTCTAATGAGGCCACTTGGAAACAGAGTGAGAAATGGCCACAAGGGGGTGCTGGTGTCCCAGGGCTTGGAGGCTGTGGGTAGAGCATACCCTGGAAATCCAGCCACCCTAGAACAGCCCCTTTCTGAAGTCGTGGCAGCAAGAGAGCATTGGTAAGCAGCAGGGGATTGTGGTGAGGGTACTGGCTACTCAAGGGTCCTCTCCCCAAGGCTGAGCTCCTTGCTCCGAGCACCTTGGTCTTTGATACTTTCTTGAGATTCTCTTGTTGGCTACAGAGCTCAGTGGGCAAGAGGGTGATCTCATGAAGTGCAGGCCAGGCTGTCCTTTTGTCTGTCTCAGGACGGATGGGTGGTACTGGCTCAGAACTGTCTCTACAGCCTGGTTGTTTATCTGTCCTTTCAGCTTCTGGCTCAGAGCTGGCTCCAGGATTTCTTGTCTCTCTGTCCCAAGGCAGCTGTTTGCTCTAGCTCAGAGCTTACTTCAGGCCTGGGGCCATGCCCTAGGCCTCTTGGGGGAAGAAGCCAAGCTTGGCTAGTGACATGCCCTTCCGCAGCCTCATGATCTCCCAGAACATCGGCTCCGCTGCAGACAGAGAGGAGAGTTCATGGTCCCGTCACACAACTGCCCTGGCCGCCTCTCCCATTTTGGGCAGGGCAGTGATGTGGAGCCCCCTCAGCCTGGTCAGACATTCATGCACTGCACACAGTTGTTTTCATAATAGGCTTAACTACACTTCTCCAGTTGCAAATGTTTTCCCACCCTGACCCCAGAGCACTGAGCAGGGCCCAGGACCCCAGTCCCTGTGTCTGGAAAAGGGCCCTTTAAGCAAGGACTCAGGAGGCAGGATTTCTGGCGGGCATGAAGAAGTAGGCAAGAGTCACAGGAGAGACCCATCATAAAGAACTTTGAATGTCAAAGCTAGTAAAGGGAATGCTGTCTTTGCTGCCATAGAGAGATTTCTGTGCCGAAGAAAAGGCAGCATGACCAGTGATGTGGAAGGTTCGCTGCTCCAGTGAAGCAGAACCCAGCACCAAGGAGGATCAGGTTAACTTTGTTAACCTACAATGTTCCCCTTTTCTGGTCTTCTACTGGAGGAACCAACCCTAGATTCCTGCCTCTGCTGCTGCTGACAAGTAGACTTGGAAGGCCAATTCTGCCAGCCCCATTCTTCCCTGTCTCTCTCGCTTGGGCACTATTCCTTGAATAGACCACTAGGGGGCACTCACCATCCTGCCGAACCAGACCTTGCTGGATGTAGCGAATATAGGTGAAGAAGTTGCATACTGCGGTGATCTGTGGGCAGAATGGAAAAGGTGTGAGCCACCAGGATTCCCCATACTCTAAGGGACCCCTCTGAAAGCCACTGAAAGCCATAACAATAAGTCCCAGGTACCTGGCAGAGCCAAGGACTACTCTCTGACTTTATGAGAGTTCGGCTTCCCAGGTTTAATTAGCAGCAGCAAGACTCCCAGTGGGAGTCTGTTCCTAAGAATACGTGCCACAGCTGCCTGTTGGCAGTGCAGTGAGTGAGACACAGACGCTCACCGTGCCCATTTTACCTGTGATAAAGACTGTCAAGCGTGGCGTGAGAAAGTGGTCAAGCTGGCAGATGGAATCAGGCAGCCTGCACTAACAGCTAAGCTCAGTCCTCTGTGGACCTGCTCCTTTGGAGCAAGAAGGTCTGGGCCCACCAGACATAAACTAGGTGCCGTGCATGTGTAATTCCAGGAAAAGCAATTACAGTCACTTCCTTGAGCTGCCTTGGTCCATACTTGAGGACCAAGAATGGCTAGAGAGGCCTGTTGCCAAGCTCTAGTGACCCTTCACTGGCATAGCCACAAAAACTCTTAGACAAGAGGGGCTCTGTTGCTATCCTGCCCAGCGCCCAGCGCCAGGCCTGGTCCCCTCTCCCAGATTCTGAGGGTTTAGGCTACATTGAGCCCATGGTGCCCATTTTGTGGAGGGAAAGCAGGCCAGCTCTTTGGCTAGGATGAAGGTAGCTCTGTGCTTGGGACTCTTTCTGGATCTAGCTGAAGTTAAGGCCAGTCTTGGCTTGCTCCCCTTTCCCTGCCCTCATCCTGCTTCCCTCCCTCCACCAGGAAGTTCCAGAAATGTCCATGCAGGCTCTACATCTAAAGAACCAGTGAGGATGGAAGGCAGCAGGCAGCCAGACCCACGGGAGCCCCTACCCAGGGTTCTCAGGTAGGAAAGCCCTACATGGGAGGCACCCAGAGACTGGTGAGTGAAAGAAGAGGGGTGGTGCTCTTGCTAGTCCCCCCAAACATAGAACTCGCCAGGAAGCCAGAGAGGGTACAGAGAGCTGGAACTGGGGGAAGTCTGCCCAAGCAGGGTAGTGTGAGAAAGGAGAGGAGCACCAGCCAGGTGTGGCCAAGCCTGGTGCTGGGAAGGGGAAGCAAGGGGGGGGGGGGGTAAGGCTGGCACAACACAGTCAGTAGCTGGCAGCAGAAAGAGTGGTAGAGTTTCTCCCCGGGGCTGTGTTCTCTGTCAACACCTCAGTGTCTCTAAGCAAGGATCACATACCAAACCATTAGACCCTCCTCAGCCCCAGTCTCTTCTACTACACAGCTTTGCCCAGCACAAAGGTGAAGGATAGCTGACTCACCCTGGCCCGGGAGGACGGTGAGATGTAATAGTGGCTGTCAGAGTCCCCCAGGCGGATTCGATGGTGGCAGGTACGTGCCAGGCCACTCAGGGCACATGTGCTATGGAGAACAGAGGAAGTGTAAGGTGTTCAATGAGGGTCAGAGATGCAGGGAATGTGCCCTAACTAGAGGATGCATGGAGAGTGAGCACAGCACAGCAGACAGGCAGACCTGGCCTCCCCGCTCCCATCTTCCAAAGGAGCCCAGGGTCAAATAAAGAGGTGGGGAAGGGCAAACGTCTTCAGGATAAATCTTAAATGCAGCTGGAGCCATGCTCAGACCCCGTTCCTTTCCCCATCATAGGCAGAGGAGCTTGGTCAACCTTATGCCAGGTATATGAGAGCCCCACCCTCCACAGCCTCGAACCCGCCCCCCCCACCTCATTACTGGGGTCTTTATGCCCAATCACCTCTTTAACTGAAGTCTGGTCTGACTGCCTCTCACATCCCCACACTTTCATCGAGCCCTGTGTTGCCCTCTGCCTCACAAGAACCCCATGTCATCACCTCCCCCCCAGTCAAGCCAAGGAAACCCACTTAGCACCTTCAGCTACCCAGCTTCAGTCTTCCTGAGAGCCCATCTTCCAGATTCCTGCTCCCAAATCTTGCTCCTCCACAGGCCCCGCCTCCATGAAGAACTCTCCTGGCTCCCACCCCTACACCTGTCCTTGGTCACCATGTCCCCAGACTACTCAGCCCCTTTGCTTGGATTTCCTCAGCTCTTTCCAACCACTCTCTCTTTCCCCTCACTCCTTTCTTCTCTGCATTATAGCCAGGCGCTTCTCCAAAGGCCACATCAAACCCATCATCGTTCCCCGTGGCTTCCAGATCACCCAGGAAGTAGTTACAGAATCCCAAGTAAAGGAACAATTAATAGTGTTTGTCGTCTCTTCCTTGACTGTGAGGCTGAATGGACCAGAGAACTCTCTTTTAAGGGAGCATTAGCTAGTACCCCCTAATAAACCCTCTAGTAAGTTGGTGCCCTGCCTTGCAGAGGCTCTTCGTACCCTGGCTTCAAGCAACCCTCTCAGACTCAGCCCCAGATCTCTGCTCCATGGCTATGTCCTGACTCTGAAGCAGTGCAAACTCTAGCTTCCCTGGTCTTCACTCATTCTTTCCCCTCTGCATAAAAAGCTGGCTCAAATGTTCCCTCTGTGTGGCCAGGCTTCCTTTGTGGAACCAGCCCCACTGAACAAGCTCTGGAATGCCACCTTAACTTCTTAGTTCTGCTGCTACCTCTGCTCAGGGCTGGCTGAGCAGTATGCAGGCTAAGACGCCAGGGCTGTTATTTATTGGCAGGGGATAGAGCCAGCCACTAGCAATCACATATTTGCCAATCAGAGCCCAGTATCTCTCTGGGACAGAAGAGGAGAGAGAGGGAGCAAGGATGACTGGCTACAGCTAGAAAAAAGCACCCCAGCTGGCAGCAGGAATCTTTGTCAAAGATAATTCCCGGTCCTACATGGGGACAGTGACAGTGGTGACTGCTCCTCCCTTGTGGTTTATTATGTTTATTTTTTTAAACAGAGTTTTTGTAGGCCAGGCTTTTCTTGAATTTGCTATGTAACCAAGAATGACCTTCAACTTCTGATCTCCCTGCCTCGACCTCCCAAGTGCTGGATCACAGGTGTATGCCACCATACTTGGTTTTACGTGGTGCTGGGGACAGATTTCATGGCTTTGTGCATGCTAGTCAAGGACTTTACTGAACTATGTCCCCCAGACCCATGTCCATCTCTTGGGAGTCCCTAGGTTAGGTCATGAATCCTGGGAGACAGTCAGTCACCCTGAATGTTACAGTCCCTACCCACCCTGAGGCTCTATATCCATCTAGGAAGCCCAAGACTCAGGCTTATATCCCAGTTCCCCCAGGGTGCTACCCAAGGCTCCATGCTGGACTTTCCCATGTGGGCAGGAAGGGACCCAGCACCCTAAGCTAGCTTACTTGGTGTTGTTACACTCAACAGTGGGCACCTTCACAGCGGGCAGTGTCTGTGAAGCCACGGGCTCAATGGTGAGTGTGTTGTCCTCCACAGCAGTCCGAACCAGAGCTGAGAGCTGTGACAAATCAGGGAAGGGCAGTGAGATGCTGGGTGACAGGGAATGACTAGGCTGGGTCCCCAGCTAGCCACTCTCAGTCCACCTCACCTCCTGCACTGTGAAGTCAAGGCAAGGGCCCACGTCCTCCCGGTACACCCTTTCTAGGAAGGGGCAGTTCTTATCCAGGGTAGGTGAAGCCCTCCAAGCCTGGAACTCTGCAAACAGCGTCGTATCCACCTAGTGGAGAGGGGAGCCAAGTGGGGGCAGTGAGGGATGAGGGTGAGCACACCAGAGAAAGCAGAGCTGATGGAGAGAAGAGCAGGGAGATGCAGGAGGGCTCAGTGGACCATCAGGCCTGCTCTCAGCAGCCATGCAGGGGAGCACAGTCCAGGCAAAGAAGAGGTCCTGTCTGCCCTTTGCACCAAAGAATTCAGAACAACACAGTTTGTGTCTGGGTGCACATTAAGTTTCTTGGCACGGCAATTTTACAGACTTGGATCCAAGGCCTTGGCCTGAATGCTGCTACTGACTCCTTTTGGAAGAAACATCAAGAGCAAGCCTGTGAGAACCTGTGGGTCCCCATAGGAACCCGCAGGTCTCCCTCTATGTCCAGGATGCACATATAGGTACATGCACACAGGAAAGAACATTTCACAGGTTTCCCTGCTGCCCACTGGAAGGGGCAACAATGGCCTGCCCTGGGCTGCATGCACAGTGAGTGAAGCCCAGAGGGGAGAGAGAGGGTGGCCCCTAAAGGAGCCATTACCTGTCGGGAAAAGGAGAGAGAGGTATCGGAGTTGGGGGTCGTGGGCGGCTCCCTAGATAGGAGCTGCCAGGTCGGCTCGTAGGTGAGGTGGATAGCCTTGCTGGGGATCACGCACAGGAGCAGGGAGAGTAGAGGGGGCAGCCCAGGCTGGGCCAGGGGATGGGTGGACAGATGGACAGACAGACAGACAAACAGAGACAGACAGGAGGAAGGAGGAGATGTCAGTGTCCAGTGGGAAGCGCGGTGCTCAGAAGGGGACTGAAATGACTTGCTTGCACTTCCTTCCTAGAAGCTCAGGAGACAGATGAAGAAAGTTCTGAGCTAGGATGGGCTTGAGCAAGAGTCCAGGAAGCTGAATCTCACCCCATGTCTCCCCGGTGATCCTCTGATACTAAAAAGGCTGGCTTTTTATCCTCACCCTAAGGGAGGCATGGTATGTGGCGTGTGAAGTGATGGAAATTCTACCCAGTGGCCTATGGTCCTTCATGTCAGTCCAGCCTGGACCAAGCCTCCCTCCCTCCATTTCCTGTCGAGGCAGGAGAGAGACATTTGTCTAAGGCCATAGCTGCTTCAGTATCGCACCCAAGGACCCTAGAATACGCACGTGTCACAGTGTGGTCTTAGACCTTAAGACTGTAGTCACGGGCTAGTGAAATGGCTCAGTGGCTAAGAGCACTGACTGCTCTTCCAGAGGTCCTGAGTTCAATTCTCAGCAACCACATGGTGGCTCACAACCATCTGTAACAGGATCTGATGCCCTCTTCTGATGTTTCTGAAGTCAGCAACAGTGTATTCACACATAAAAATAAATAATAAATAAATCTTAAAAAAACAAAGACTGTAGTCACAAAACACCAGGTAGCCCCTAGAAGTCCAGTGGCACCTATCACTCAACACAGAAAGTGCACCTCTGAAGAGGTGTTCTGAGAGAGGACCTTCAGGTTCTAACAGCCTCAAGTTCAAAGATTATCACCTCCTGCTTGGTATCAGCCTACCCAGCCTTCGTGGTTCAAGGGAACCCTGAACCCCAGAGAGGAGAGAAAGAGGTGGTAGGTTCCACAGGAGGGATCAGGATAGCTTTTTCAGGATGCTGACTTGGCTGGTTTAACATGATCAACCCTCCCGATTGTGAGCCCACTATTGTGGCCTGTGCCTCACCTCCTTGCCTTCTTTGTCAGGGGTAGGGATATGCCCTGCAGTGGGGCACACAACAGGGCAGAGGGAGCTGCTGGTGCTCTTTTGGCGTGAGTGGCCCTTTCGGGGTCCAGCTTTGGTGGGGCTCAGCAGCTGTGGGTGGAGCTCACGGTTGGGAGAGGCTGGTGTGGATGTGATGACCAATGTCTTCAAGGCTGTCACCTCTGCCTGTAGCATGTCGATCTGTCCCAGACAAGATGACCATCAACCCCAACATGGGGTTAATGTCACCATGGCTACCACAGCCTGGCAGCCAAGCATCCCCAGCAGTACCTAACCCGTCTCCTTACCCTTGGAACAACCTCTAAGACATCTATTCTAGAGATAGGGAACCCAAGGCTGACAGGAGACATGACCTGCCTCAGGTCACACTGTGAGACTCTGCTGGAGGCGGCATCTGGGAACTTCCTAGGGTTCCCACTAAGTATTCATGGGTCCCCAGAAGCCAAGAAAAGCAGCCCCGGCTTCACATTTACTGATTGGCAGATGTTCTAAGAGAGGAAACTCCCTGCCTGTGTTCTACCACCACGGCCGACATTTCTGCTCTGGAGGCAGGAGGAGAAGCTATAATAACCACTGGGTCCTCCTGGATCCAGAGGACCCTAGAAAAGTCTCTGAGGTGCCACAAGAGTACTGATAGAGTCTGGTGCATGGGCTACTTAAATTTCAGACCCACCCTACCTGTCCCAGACCTGGGTTCTCCTGTTTTTGATGTCTGGTAGATCTGGTAGCAAGAGCCTGTTGCATGCCCTTGCTAGGTGAGGGCAGTACCCCCTAGCACGGGCTATGCCAGGAGCCATGGGCTGGCCTAGGCACACAGGGATGGGTCTCACCTTGCCCCAAGCCTCCTTCAACTGCTTTTCCGATGTCGCCTGCTTCATGTTGGCTTCCCGAACCATCTTGTGAGCTTCCTAGAAGAGCAGCACCTCTGCATGAGCGGCCACCAGAGCCCAGACACATGGGCCACCCGTTCCCAGGCTGCCCAGCGTACCTCAAACAGGCTGGCTGTCAGCTCCTCTAGCTCCTGCTCCAGCTGTGCACGTACTTTGCAAAGCCGTTCACACTCTTCATCCTTCAGCTTCAGTTCCTGGGTGCAGGCAGGAAGCTGTTAGCCTTCCCTAGCCAGACTCTGTTTCCCCAGCCACCAGCTCTGGGTCTGTCACCAGGTATCTGACATTCAGTGGTACTTTAGCCCATGCATGAGGTTAAAAGCCTAGCCTGACAGCCCATCCCAGCTGGAGCAGATTCCTAGGTAAGTCTGGATGTGTGAAAGTCATTTTAGACTCTGAGACTTCAGTGATGGACTGTGTTCCTAGCATGCTTGAAGATCTGGGTTGAACCAGCCTTTTCCTTTGAGTTCTCAGGACTCCAGCACAGGCCTGGCATGTGTTGTTTTGTTTTGTTTTGTTTTGTTTTGTTTTGTTTTGTTTTGTTGGTTTTTTTGAGACAAGGTTTCTCTGTATAGCCCTGGCTGTCCCGGAACTCACTTTGTAGACCAGGCTGGCCTTGAACTCAGAAATCTGCCTGCCTCTGCCTCCCAAGTGCTGGGATTAAAGGTAGGTGTGTGCCACCATGCCCAGTGCACGTGGCTTTGACAAGTGATTTCTCCTCTCCCTTCCTTCCACAGCTATCTGGGCTCGCTCAGTGCAGCTGTTCTTCCTCAGCCCCCAACCCTCTCCTGGAGCACCCACCTTCTGGGCTTTGTATAGCTCCTCCTTTAGGAACTCGGAGCCCTTCTCTCGGATCTCCATGGAGGAGCTGCGCAGGCGTGACACATCCAGTGGAGCAGGTGCCGGGTGTTCCTCACCCTGGGCCTTCTCCCAGGAAGTGGAGGCTTCTACCAGGTCTCCTGAGGACTCCCTGTTACCTTTGCTGGGGCCTAGGTTTTTCCAGGGGACTGGGATAGCGGAGAGGCCCACAGAGAGGCCCTCGTCTTGTTGGGGTTGGCTGCAAAACAAACAAGGGCCTGAGCACACACAGGATGGGGACTCAAGACCTGCAGAACTGAGCCCAGGGAACAACCCTAGGTGACATACCTGTCACATAAGCCTCAGTCTGCCCGTCTGTAAAATAGAGCCACTACGAGCTGTAACTGGACTGTCACAATAGAATGACCAAGCAGGAACTTTCTTAGGGAACGAAGCAGGACCCATGCACCTTTGTCACCCATCCCCAACCTAGGGCACTGGGCAGTGCTTGGTACGCAGCAGGCGACCACCACCAGGTGCAAACTCAATTCTCATTTGTTGAGCTGACAAATGAATGTAAATGTACCAATCCTTACACCATAGATAGGATTGTCCCTGTGTTTGTCACTTCCAAGAGTTAAAAGGGATGGGCAGAAACCCTTCGAACGTTATCAATGCCATGGTATCATTAGTGGGAATGTTAATATGATAGAAGTCAACAAAGGCAGGCCAGAGAGGAAGCACCAGGCCTCAGCAAGCAGGAAGAGTCTACAAATAGTCCAGGCATAATAGACCCACTTCCTGCCACCCCTGGATTTTTTTGAGTGAGGAGCAAAATCCAGCTCTCCCTGGCCTTCTGTGTGACCAAAGACAAACATGCCCTCTTCTGGAAGCCTCAGGACCCTCCCATTGCTGAAGCTGAAGCCCCTAAAAGGACTGGGGGGTTGTATCCTTAACCAACTCCCACCTCCAAGCTACAACACCCCCTAGAAAGCAGACCCTGGAGAAGGGAGAGAGGAAAGTCTGGCCAGTGGCCGTTTGTGCAGAGACAGCACCTCTGGCTTTGCTTGCTCAGCAAAATCTGGGGCTCCTGAGCCAGCAGCCTCAGAGCAGCGGTGGCTTGGCGGGTTGTGGGGAGAGGGGGCTGGGCTGACTGATAACCGTCGGGAAGTGAGGAGGAGGGGCTCAGTCAAGCCGGCATTAGAAGAACACAAGGCCAATGAGACTGGGTCTTGGAATAACTGAGAGGAAATGCTGGGGATTGCCCCTCTCTCTTTTCCTCAAGCCCCTGAGAAGTTCACCAAAGAACCTCTGAGCCTCAGTTTCCCTCTGAGTCACACAAAGAATCTGAGCTCTCAGAAACTACAGCAGTGAGCCCACAGCCAACTCCTTTAACACGACCCTGGCCACTACCCAACCCAGCCTTCTCTTTGCCCTGGAACAGGCCCAACGTGTAGCCTTGAGGCTCCTGGAACTGGGCCCTGCTTGGCAGGGATTGAGCCTCATTGAATATAAGGTACGGGCAGAGATTCACCATTCCACCAGTGCATGTGAGACAGACAGACTTTCCTAATACCATTGTTTTTGTTTTTGTTTTGGGGGCAGGGTCTTGTTGGCACAGGGTTCTTGAGGTCTGAGGCCCCTAACAGTGCTGTGGCAGCTGTATGGGATGAGAACTCTGCCCATGGACCGGGCGTTTTCTGTGTGTGTCAGTGTCTATGTGTTTGTGTTGGTACACCCATGTCTATGCACATGGATGTGGAGGTTGGAGGTCAAGCTTGGGAGGCTGCTTCTTTGAAGTTATCACACGGTCTCTTACTGGGATCTGGGGTTGGCCGATTTGCTTTAGTTGGATGGATAAGGAGCCTCAGGGATTTTCTTGCCTCTTTTCCCCCGGACTATGATAAGAGTGTGCCACCGTGCCGGGCTCAAACTTAGGTCTTCATGCTTGCATAGCAAGCACTTTATCAACTAAGCTAGCTCCCCAGTTGGCTTACTCATGTGTCTCAGGTGTGTGTGTGGGTGTGTGTGTAAGATTTATTTGTACTCATGTGCACACATATGTGTCTTTCCACAGTACTCATAGGGACCAGAAATAAGAATTAGATCCCCTGGAGGTAGAGCATCAAGCAGTCCTGTTCTCGATGTGGATGCTGGGAACTTGGGTCCTCTGATAGAGTAATAAGTGCTCTTAATGACTGAGCACGCTCTCTCTGCCCCACCTCCCCAGCCCCACATATTATTTATATATATATTCTTTACACAGTAATTGTAGTCTTTCCCCCATACTACAGATAGGGGTGCAAGCTCAGAGAGAGGAGGGGACTTCCATGGAGTTCCCATAACTGGTCAGGGGTAGTGTGGAGACAGGCAGCCAGGTCTTCAGCCTGCACCCCACCCCCCACCACCTACTGGCCAAGTGGCCTGGTATGGGGTGAGTATTGGAATCAGCACATATGCTTGATGTTCAAGGGTTTCTGGGCCCAGGGCAGCTCCATAGCTATGAGTTACAGCAGAGAAGCCTTACCCAGTCCAGCTCAAATTGGACTCTTGCTAAGCCAGAAAGCATCCTGCCCAGACTGATGGCCCGGTGGGGGGGAGGGCACTGTGGCCAAGATCTTGGGAATGCCTGAAGCTCCTGCAGTCTGTTCTCCCCATAGATAGATAAAGAAACCATGAGGCAGAGGGAGGTTATCAAAATCAAATAGGAACTCACTTGCTACAGCGCTGGGTGAACAGAGGTCAACTCTGACTGGGCAGAGATGCCCAAAATGCTCGCCCTGACTCTGGGTCCTGAAGTTGAACCTACAGGCGCTTGTGTCCTGGCAAGGGGAGCAGAGGCGGGAGGGGAAGAAGGGTAGAACTGTGTGTGTTTAGCAACCACTCTAGTGGGCAGATCCTCTTCCCTTTGAGGGCAGTTCTGGTGATTCATAAAGAATCAGAGGAAGAAGGAAAGGGCTCCATGGGTCCAACAGAGCCAGACTCTCTGACCGTCCACACACTTCAGCCTGAAAATTTGCCCGTGAACCCTTCTTCGGGTCTCCACCAACTAGGAACCTGAGATCCCTGCCCTTCCTCAGTGCAGACACTGTGGGAATATAATCTTTTGTGAGGAGCACACTATGGGATGGGAATCAATCGTCTAGGGGTGAGAGATATTAAGAGTCAAGGTCAGAAGCAGATGGGGTGGCCAACATCCCCCGTCCTGAAGCTAGCTTAGGAGCCAAGGGCCCCCACGTACAGGAAGCCCTCTCCTGGGTTTCTTCCCCAGGAAGCATAGTGCAGTGGCTGCAGTCCGCAGTCCACCAGCCTGTCCTGTAGAGGCAGCAGGAATGTTCGTCTCTATCCCCCAAAGCATAACTAAAGGAGGAATCCTGAACCCTGTGGCCTGTCGGCCACTCAGATGCTTAAAACCCTTCTGATCAGGAATTCCTGGCCAGAGCTAAATAGGGATCTCTCTCGACCCTCTGAGCTTCTACGTCTCCCAGCCTGGACAAGTCAGGCTGCTCTGGGCTCCTCAGCAAGCAGGCATGGCCCTCTACTGCTTTCTACAGTTAATCCCTTCTCTCTTCCAGGCCACAATGGTTCACTAAATAAACAGCAGAGGGGGCCCTGAGCACAGCTCTGGAGCAGGGAAAGGACTGGCTGGGAGCCTCTGGTGCCTGGGGAAGCTACAGAAATCTTGCCTGGAACTCACTCTCTCTCAGAAGGGCAGTGCTATGGTGCAAGGAGTGGATTCAGACCCATTGAGGAGACTAAGTAAGAATGACAGACATGACTGATTCTCAGGTGGCAACAAGGTACCAGCAAAGGTTTTGTAATGGTTCTCTATAAGCAGCCCACAAGCCCAGCTAGCCAGCATGTACACAGGGGTTCCGGGCTCCTGGTTCAAGTTCAGGCCAGCTCATCCACCACTTCCAACACCATGGGTGTCATGACAGTCACACAGTGAGATGGGCATCCCAGAATGAGGCAGGGTTAGTATACAAAGCAAGGAGGTGATGGCTAGAACTGACACCCGCCTCCCCCAGACTGCAGGCACAGCACAAACAGCATGTGACTTGCCCCCCAGAAGCGGGAATGAATGGAGGTTTCAGAGAAGTGAGGCAGGATGCAGATGGGGTTTGAGGAAGTTGGAGACAGTGCCCAAGTAAGGGAGGAGTGGGGAAGGGTGATGCCCAGGGCTTCCTTGCCTGCTGGGCAGGACTTAGCTGAGGGAGGGCACACAGGCAGACAATGCACTGTAGGGGGTCCATAGGCATGGGTAAGAGTGGAGCGGAGTTGGGTAGAAGAGAAGGTAAAATATGCAGTACAGTAATTGATTAACTAAGCTAATTTAAAACCAAGGGAAAGGTGAATGAGAATTGTGGGATGGGAATGAGGAAGTGGGAAGGGGTCTTCCAGGAAGCGAAAGGGGCTAGCTCAGGCTTTTGGGAAGTAGAGTGCTGTGGGTGGTTAAAGGGAAAAGGCAGGACCGTAGCAGCTGTTGGGAGGCACCATTGGGAACAGCCAGAATTGAGCCTGGGCTTAGGGGTGGGTGGCAGAGGGGGACCCTGAGATCAGAGACACATTTTATCTCTTTGGTAGTAGGGTCTAGAGTTGGGTCAGAACCCAATGAGTCAAGGCAAAGAGACACAAAAGGCAGGAAGAAGATGGGCCTAAGTCACTGACAGAGGGGAGTGGGGCACATGGGGGTGGGGTTGCAAGAGCAGCAGCAGGGCCTAGTAGGAGGAAGAGATCAAGAGACTAAGTAGGTGGCCAGGCCACTTCTTCCTGCCACTGCCACTGCCCCCACCCCAGGCCAAACTAGCTCAGTCTAGGAGGGGACACAGCCTTCTGTCTCTCCACTAACCAGGCCTAGATAAGAGAGAATCGTATGCTCTACTGGTACAGGCTTTTGAGGAGCTCCCTATACATTTAGTCCAAGATATCCTCTCTCTCTTTCTCTCTCTCTCTCTCTCTCTCTCTCTCTCTCTCTCTCTCTCTCACACACACACACACACACACCTTTGACATTTATAGCATGTGCCTAGTGAACACCTACTTGGCCAGCGTCCACACCCTGATCCTTCCATAGGTGCAAGGAAGATTTCAGGAGCCACCATGGCATCCCCTCCTTACCACCTATTTTGCTTTATACCCTCCCCTCCTCATTTCCCAAGGTTTACCGAGAATACATCCAGTTCCCAGGCCTAGAGAGGCAGGGCTCTACTGAGGGTATCTGGTCTGATCCTACACACAAAAGTGCAGGGTAAGGAAGAGAAGGCAAGATACTTCCATCTGCTGAAGGGCCACAGTGAGTGGGGAGAGCATCTGCCTGATCCTGGGGCCCTCAGTGCCCTGTGACTTAGGTCTCATGGCAGAAGCTCTTAGGACAGTGAAAGCCCAGAACAGGTAAGTGACTTGCTCAAGACTGCAGAGCCCAGACACCTGCAACTGTGGAACTCCCTAGTTGCTGGCTAGGGGTAAAGGCATGGCCTTTAACTCCTGGGAGGCAGGGTGATCTTAACTTTTTTTTTCCTTAGCACTCCATTAGAATTTGGGTCTCCCAAGAGATATGTATGATTTGTCCTATCCAGGAAGTGGAGAAACTGAAACCAGCTGGTCACACCAATGTCGTGTGGATGCTCAGTGGGACAGAACCAGTGCAGAACTCAGTCTCTGGACTCTGCCAACGAACCATAAGGTTCCCAGGACTGTGTTAGGTTCAGAACTCTCAAAATATCATCCTCACTCTATCACCTAGAGTGGGCTTGGCCCCCAAGACCACAGGCCTATGAAACTGTAGGAAATGGAGGAGGGGAAGCCCAGTCTGTCTGTCTGTTTGGGGCAGTGGAGCCCCTGAAAGTGAGATTAGATAGCTAGGCATAGCAGTGCAGTATCCAGGATGCTAACCCAAGAGGATTAAAACTTCTAGGTGAGGACCAGTGAGATGGCTAAGCGAGGAAAAGGGCTTGCTGTATAAGCTTGGGGGCTTCATTTTGATCCCTGAAACCCACATAAAAAGTAGTAGGAGAGTACCACCTGCGCAAAGTTGTCCTCTGACTTCAACATGTGTGTGGTGCACATGTGCTCTCTCCCCTCAACTTACACACACACACACACACACACACACACACCACACTAATAAAAAATTCTTTAAAAAGAATTCCAGGTCAGCCTAATCTATATGGTAAGAACCTGTGTCCAAAATAAAGCAAACCAAAATGAGACTAAGGTTGGATACACAGCCCAGCTGCCCGAGTCCTTGTGCAGAGCACAAAGCTCTAGATTCCATTCTCAGCACTCCTAAGCCAGGCATTGTGGCACATGCCTGTCGTGCCAGTACTTGGGAAATGGAGAGAGGGACTCATCCTTGGCTAAATGGGGAGTTTGAGGCCAACCTAGGCTACATGAGACCCTGTACCCACTTCCCCTACTCCAAAAATCAGATTCGTGTTGCCATTTACTTCAGAGTTCAAGGTTTATCCTCAGAAGGATCTCTACTCCTGGCTCCTACAGGGTCCAGTCACTTCTGCTTATCTCCATCTAGGACTCTGCTGTAAACAAAACACCATAGCTCAGTTCAATATACAGCAGGAAGCCAACCTCCAAAAACCCTGGAATGGCCGTGCCCCAAGCTTTCCTGCTAGGATACATACCTCCTAGGATATACCTCTTAGAGCTGACATGACCCAGAGCATGGTCCCTCTCACCTTCTGCAGGGAGTGGAGTGCTCCAAGGCCCCTAAGTCCCCAGGACATTCTAGACACTCAGACTCGGATCCCTATGTCCAAGGGCTGGGAAGACGGCTCAGTGGGTCAGAGGGCTTTCTGTGTAAGCTTGAGGACCTGAGCTCAGATCCCAGTGTGGTCATCATATGCACCAGCAAGCTCAGCACTGCGAGGGAACACAGCACCGTGAGAATCACTGGCATATACACGCCACCAGCGTGGCTAAACAAGTTCCAGGTTCAATGAGAGACCTGGGAATACAGTGGAGAGAGACAGGACACCTGACATCTCCTCTGACCCTCCTCCTCCCCCAAAGTGCTCAAGCTGGCTCCAACCCAGAGAAGGGGGTGTTGTTACCCTAAGGGTCATACAGCAATTGTCTCGGTCCACCCAGCAGAAAGGCTCACAGCTTCCTTCAGACCAGGCTGCTCCTCAAACACACAGCCCCAGGCACATGCATTCTTCCAAGCACAATTGCCTCTACCAGAGGCAGGCACCAGGAACCCACCCAAAACACTTCCCAAGCCTAGCTAGCCTCTTTCCCTGGAGCAAATCTCCAAGAAACGCAGGCTGACTTCTGCTCCCTCTAAAAGATCAAGCCAGTCCACACCCCACAGGAGCTCAGTTCTAGTGCCCTGGCTGGGGTTGAAGCTGCATAGTTCCCCTAGCCTTTCGACTTCAATCAGCTGGGGGTCCGTGAGAGTAAACAGATCTCACCTGTTCCCCTCCCCAGGGCTTTCCTCCTTCCGCCTATCCTCTGCCTATCCTGAAACAGTCCTTAGCAGGAACAATCGCAAGACCTAGTCTTTGCAGTCCTGGAAGGAGAAGGCGTTTGTCTAAATTCAAGAAAGAACATCAACCGATGTGAACAGGGACCAGGGTCTCCTCTTATTAGGCTGGCCAAGAACAGGAGTCAGCTTCAAGAACCGATGGCCCTAACAGATGGGAGTGAGGATGAGGGGTGGGAAAAGGGTTCACCCAGGACTCAGGGTCTGTGCCTATCTCCCTCCAGACTGTGGGAAGGTACCACCCACCTCACATCTTGAATCAGAAGGTTCTAGTCAACTAGCTAGGGATGGACCTTGGAGAGACACAGCTAGCTTTCTCAACTGCACTGCTTCTCTAGAGTTCATGGGTGTGCCCTCCTTTAAATGCGTGCCCCAGATTTACTTTTGAGGTATGCATATTACTATGCACCTCCCCCACCCCCACTTCTCTCATGCACTCCACTGGAGCTAGGAGTTGGAGGGGTCACCCTTCTCACCCTGGGGCAACTCAGATCGGTCCTGCCAAGGTCCTTTCAGCTCTCGGGCTGCAGTGTGTCCTCATGCTACAATGCACCTCGCTGCTGCAGGCAGGGATGAGAGTACAGATTATCTCCCAAGTGGGGTGCAAACAACAGCAGTGAGCCCCTGTTCTCCCATCCCAGGAGGCCAGCGCGGCCCAGACGGAGCGCAGAGCCACCGGCGTGCAGGGACCTACCCGCTCCACATCCCGGCGTCTCCGCCGCAGCCGCGTCCTCGCGCGCCGCCAACTCTGCCGGGGCCCCAGAGCTGTCCGGCCGCCTGTCAATCGCTCCACCGCCAGTCTGTCCGGCTGGCCGCCGTGGGTTTGCGGCTCCGCCCCAGCGGAGCCCTTCCCCTGCCCTGGGCGGGTCACGTGTCTGAGAGGCGGGCCCCAGGCCACGTGCCCGGTCCCGCCCCTTTGCCGGCCCAGCCCTGTCCCTCTTGCTGCCTGGGGACAATGACCCGCCAGAGCGAACGGGACTGGTTCCATCATCTCGCATCCAGAGCTGGCCTCCGCCTTTCCCTATCACTTTCTGCCTTGCACTTTTGGTCTACCCTTGTTTGAGAACCTACAATGGCTCTCGGGGGTGGTCTCAGCTCTTTCTCGCTCAGATTGTCACTCAAAGTAGACAAACAGCTCCTGTACCCTCATTCAGACTTCTAGCCCTGTTACTGGTCTGGAGCTCTTAGATGGCATCAATCCCTGATTGACACTGGGCTTCTGGGAAGGGGGCGGGGCAGACCCTGAACAAGTTATCATTCGTTGAGCCGTTTAAGCTAAGAGAGTGCTACTTTGGCCCAATCTTACCAGCTCGGCTTCCAGGTCCCTCCTCTTACATCTCTGAATACTCTGTTCATCCCTGCCTTTCGAGCCATCCTAAGCACTGGAGACATCTCTGCCAACTTCGCTAGCACCTGTCTGTCCCAGGTACTTAAAAAAAGAATTGTAAAAAGCTTTCATCCCTGGCCACTAGTCACCTGTCCCTCAGTTCCTATGCCCTCCTTTTATCCTGGCTCTAACCACTGACCTGAATGAAGTTCAGCCTCAGATCAGGATCCAATAAGTAGAGCCCATAGTCAACCTCTCCTTGAGTACTGCTAGATCAGCTCCCACGGGCAGCGTCTACAATGCTCCCTGGGCTTCTAAGAACACATTTCACTCATCCATCCACACAACAGCCGCCCCTTCTGAACTAAGGGCCACGTGAAACGAAGAAATTCTCCAGGCTGGAACCCCATTCTCCCTCTCTCCTTTCCCTTAGCCCCCCTCTTCTCTGTGGGTGTTGGTCATATACCACCTAGATTGGTCTCCAGAGTCTGGGCTGAACTGATACTTTCCCCTCAGCTCCCTCAGTGACTGTGACCACACGCTTGGCTTATGGAATTCCAGTATGGTAAATAGAATGGGAGACCTGCTTTAAAGGACCTCTACTGCCAGAACCTTGACTTGCCTAGGACCCATCTTCACCAACTAATAGTGGCTCTTTTCAAAACAGAAGAGAGCCAGGGTGTGGTGGCACACACCTTTAATCCCAGCATTCAGGAGGCAAAGATAGGCAAGATCTCTGAGTTCAAGGCCAGCCTGCTCTACAATGTGAGTTCCAGAACAGCTAGGACTGTTACACAGGAAAACTCTGTCTCAAAAAGCCAAAAAAAAAAAAAAAAACCAAAATAAAACCCTGCAACACAAAAGAACCCCCCCCCCAAACAAAACAAAACAACACAACACAGGAAAAGAGTTAGGCTGGAGATGGCTCAGCCAGAAAGGGCATGCATTGCGCTTACAGACGACCCACTTGTGGTTCCCAGCACCCATATCAGACAATTCAAAACTCTGACTCCAGCTACAGGGGAATCCTATGCCCTCTTCTTCCCTCCTTTGGCCTCTGTGGGCATCTGCATGAGTGTGTAGAAATCCACAAATGAACATACACACGTAATAAAGTATTCTAAAGAAAGACAAGATGCTCCTATCTCAGCTTATAGGAACAAAGACTTGGTGAGTGGAATCCACGTCTTCTCCATGGAGAACCTAGACAGCTCTCCATAGCATCCTTTTCATCTGACAGAATCTCTCAGCCCAGGTCTTCTATGTCCTTCCCTCACTATAGGGTGATTATTTCCAGGCTTCTCCTGAGCAAGGACCAACCCTTGGGCTATATTCCTCCACCCAACCTAGCCCAGCTTAGGGTCTGGCCAAAGCAGATATCAATATATTTGTGTTGACTTGAGCCCTTCACCTAAGCCCCGAGCAAATGCTCTTTTCCTGTTCCTTGCTCTGGTCACCATCTAGGGGAAGGAGGAAAAGACGACACAAAGAGAGTCCAGGACAGGGCCTTTGCCTTCCGAGTGTTTAAAAGCCAGGGCAAAGATAAATTCTGTCAATGGAATTAGTGAGAGACAAAGAGGATGTGTCAGCAAAGGGGAAGGTTCCCGGGGAAGAGGCCTCATCCTAGGAGCCCTTGAGGCCTCCAAGGACAAGTGTGTGGTCGCCACCCTAAGAGCATTGACCATTGACGTGCAATTACTAACCAAAAATATCTTGTCATTTGGGCATCTAGACTCTGTGAACTTCCAAGCTCTGGGCTTCCTCTCAGCAGCACAGGGAGCCTTGCTGTGCCACTGGAAGGGGGTGGCCTCAGAGAAGTTAAAGAACCTGCCTTATGTCACAGGAGCCAGGGGAGGGGAGGTGGAATCTCTTTACAGAAGCTTTTCCTAGGGACAACCCAGAGCCACTGGTGCTGGTGGAAGCTATGTCTGGGTACAGCCAGCCCTCAGAAGGTTACTAAATATCTACTAAGTGCCAGGCCCAACCAGTAGGGAGGAAAAAACTTAAAGATATGTTTATAGTTACAGATCACCAAAAGCCTCATCGTCCCTCCTTCCACACCACCACCTCCTGTCAACTCTCCCCTCCCCCAGCTCGCTACCGTTAGTCACAGACACTAGGATGAGCCTGAAGGCATATGGGACTTGAATCTGAATCAGTCTCAGATTCTCAAGTTACATCTGTTTCTAGCTGTGATCTAGGATGAGTGGCTTGGTGTCTCTGACCTTCAGTTTCTACCTTAGTCTAGACCTCAAGTTGGACCAGACAACCAGGGCTCCTTTCCGAGTGCCCACCCTGTAAGAAGCTTCCTGAATTTCTTCCCCATTCAAAACCACCCATCGTTCCAAGCCGGCTTCTGACCCCCACATCCCTGCAGAGTGTCAGGACTCATCCCCCACCTCCCCTCAGTGTCCCCAGACCTCAGCTCACCTGTTTGCATCCCAGGTCTCCTCTCTAAAGTTCCTCTCAGGTACAGGACCCACACCTGATGGAGTATAGCGGACAGTGCCTGAGCTCATGGCCAAGAACACTGGGCATGACCCTCGGGCAGGGCACTTCCTGGGCTCCTCAGAGGCGTCCATGCCTGGGGCCAGGCTGAGGTCCCTTTGGAGACCACCAGGAGGTCGAGCGGCAGAGCCTGCCTCCACACCAGGCAGAGCCTCGCACACTAACCTTTGCTATCTCTCAGGAGCAGGAGCACAGCGGCCGGGCGGGGCCTCCCAGACAGGCTTCTATCTTCTTAAACCCTTAATTATTAACTCCTGAGGCTCAGCGGGCAGCGGAAGACATGGGCCTCCTTCCTGGGCTGTGGGCTATGAGCTGGACAAGATATACCTGAGAACAGGAGAGAAGCTACCCCACATGCCGATGCCCTGAGCTTCAACAAGATCCCTGGAGAGACTGCCTATCTCTGGTAGTCTTAGGATGAAACACTAGGCCTGTCCAGCCTGGTTCTACTGTGAGCTGGTTATTTGCTTCTGCCCAGATACTCAGTAGCTTAAGCCCATCAACTACTATCACCAAAGGACAATTCAACAACATCACTTCAGCCATTCTGTGCCTCAGTTTCCCCAACCCTAAAATGGATTCTTAGCCTTTGAAGCACATCTAACTAACTGTCATCACCCAGGTACACCTCAAATTGCCCTTTCTTTCCAAACATTGTTCCCCACATTTTCTTTTTTCCTGAGCTGGGTAGTTGTGGTGGTGAGGGGGATTGAAGCCAGAGCCGTGTGTATGCAAGATAAATAACTACTGAGTCACCACACACCCAATCCTCACACTAACTTCAACTTCCATCCCATTTTGTGCCTTCAAAAAGGAAAAGATTTCCTCCTTGGCTGTGTGACCTTGGACAAGTCACTTAACCTCTCTGGGGCCCTCATCTATAAAATAGGAACTATTCTCCCTTATGGAAGACAGCAACCTGCATGGAAGGTCTGTCTGCCCTGGTGTCACCTCCTAACCTCCTTCTCTACTTTCACTATTGTTTCTGGTCAGCCTTTGGGTCCTTCTGAGCCCCTCCCCACCAGCACCACACCCATCCCAGCCCGCTGGCCAGGCCAGCGGATAACAGTATCTCTGCAGAGCTCCAGGCTGTGAAGCCTGCTTAGCCTAATGCAAGCCAGATGCTGTCGGAGGGTTTCCTGGCTGTGAATTTTCCATGGCCTGCTCCCACCCCCTTCCTGTTTTTGCTCCTCGATCATCCCCTACTAAATTCTCTAGTGCCCCCACCTTCCTCTGCAGGGCAACCAAGGGCTCACCTGGAAACCATTAGCAGAAAACAGGATGTGCAGAAAGGGAGTGTATCTCCTACCACCCTGACGCAACCAGACCTGGAGGGTAGTAAAAGGCATTGGGGGTGCTCAGTGGGGAAACTGAGTCACAAGTGCTGAGACACACACACACACACACACACAAAATGAGCTACTTTCTGGGCATTTGCTTAGAAGGGAAGATCCGTGAAGACCTTTGCTAGGCAATAAGGGGTCAACCCTGTTCTCTTGCAAATCAGGAAACTGAGGCTTGAAGAGTCATTCAGGGTCACTGATGAGGGCACTGGAAGACAGTTGGGAGTGAGCCAGCTGGCAACAGAGCTGTTGTCTAGTGTCTTTCTTGGGGCTTGCTATTCATACTTATCCCTGCCTGCCCTCCCCCTATTGCTTGAGGTTGAGCCTGGAGTCTGGTCACGAGGAGGAGACTCCCAAGGCGAGAGGTAGCTGCCCAGACCTGGCTGGGCAGGCTCTGAGGTAGATGAATCTACTTTTGCAGGCACTCCACAGGATGACCTTGAGCAAGCAGGCCCCAGACAATGTGAGCAAAGGGGACTACTTTGTCCTCCTTGTCCTATGATCCTTTCCAGGCAGCCAGGGTTTAAAAGCCCACCTACTCCCCCAGCAAGGTCTCCCTCATTTCCAAGAAAACAACACAACCTCTGGGCTCCTGACCCGATCCTCTGGCTGCCCCTCCCTTCGCCAGCTGTGCAGTGTTTGGACAACTGGATGGAATGTTCTGCTGCCAGAATTCTCCCTGGATCCCTGAGCTCAGATTTCACCAGGGAGGGAGGAAAGGATGCTGACTCCAGGGAGGGAAAGGGAAGAGACTGGGACGTTCAAACATGGGCCTGGACACCCCACTCCCTGTGTCCCCCAGGCCCGACAGAGAAGATTGCCTGCAGCCCCTGTTCCATGGGGCTCTGAAGTCTGGCCAGGATTCTACAGAAAGGCTGGATGGCTGGTGGGGGCAGCTGTATGGTGTCAAAGACTTGGTCAGGCCAATGATGAAGTCAGACCCTAGGGACAGTCTGGGCTCAGGCAGGGCTGGGTGAGGAACAGCTCTTGGAGAATTCTAAGAATGTGAAGATCATGCTAGCATAGATCTTTCCATCCCACAGACTCCATTTTATTGCTAGGACAGTTGGGGTGCTAGGGGCAGGTGTGTTTGTCTAAATGGACACAGCATGCTGACTTAAACTAAAAAAAAAAACAGATCTCCGGCTGCTAAACTCACACTTCTTGTGCTCCAGGGATGCTAAACTCACACTTCTTGTGCTCCTTACCCTCAGCCTTGGAGTCACATATCATCTTTGCTCTTCCTCAAAAGACTCAGTCGAGATGGCCTTTGGTATATGGTGAGCTGTATATGGTCACAAAACAATAGAGTGCCAGAGTGGCCTCTGAGAGTGTGCCACCAGCTGCTTTATAGACTCAGAGAGAGGCTTGGAGAGTCAGGACACCCCCTCCTATCTACTACTCTGTGGTTCAAACTGTGTCCCCTCCCTAGTACTCCCCACCCTCAGGACCTCATGAGAAAATTCTTTTCTCTGGCTTTGAAAGCACATAAGCTCCAGACCCAACTGTAGCAATGGTTTTTTGAGACTCAGTTTACCTATGTTAAAATGGAGTAGGGTTACCTTTCATATAAGTCAGTGGTTCTCCAAGTTCCTAACACTGTGACACTTTAATACAGTTCCTCATGGTGGGGTGACCCCCAACCATAAAATTATTTCATTGCTACTTTATAACTATAATTTTGCTACTATAATGACTCATAATGTAAATATCTGATATACAGGATATCTGATAGTCTATCTTTGTGGGGTCTCAACCCACAGATTGAGAATTGCTTATCTAATTCCTCATTGTATTGGGGTTGCTGATGTCTGGGGGCATTGGTGTTGGTGAACTTCTTTGGAAATTAAATTTAGAGACTGAAGAAGCCACTGTAGGAGAGAGAGAGAGAGAGAGAGAGAGAGAGAGAGAGAGAGAGAGAGAGAGAGAGAGAGAGAGGAATTATTTTAGGCCAAATAGGTGTGTGAAAATGTATCCAGGTGCCCCTGGGGTCTGGGCTGGTTTGGAGAGAGGAAACCTGTTTGGTCACTCAAATCTGCCCAGCGGGAAAGCTCAGCCACCTGATGAGTTTGAGAGCCATTCAGACCTTCAGGGACCAACACAAGTATGAGAAAATATGACTGGAGTGGAAGAGTCCATATGAAGGAATGTGGGGCTCAGCTCTGACCTGCTAACATAGGCTGTCACACCCATTTAATATGGTCCTTGTTACCTTCTGTTCCTGTTTTTATTTTATTTTTGTTTTTCTTTTCTTTTTTGTTTTTGTTTGTTTGTTTGTTTGTTTGTTTGTTTGTTTGTTTGAGACAGGGTTTCTCTGTGTAGTCTTGACTGTCCTGGAACTTACTCTGTAGACTAGGCTGGCCTCGAACTCAGAAATCCACCTGTCTCTGCCTCCCAAGTGCTGGGATTAAAGGTGTGAGCCACCACCTCCCGGCTTAATTTTGTTTTTCAAGACAAGGTTTCTCTATGTAGCCCTAGCTATCCTAGAACTCACTCTATGGACTAAACTGGCCTCAAACTCACAAATATCCACATGCCTCTGCCTCCTTAATGCTGGGATTAAAGGTGTGTACTATCACACCTGACTAAGGTCTTAAAGAGGGGAACTAGTGTCTAGGGGCATAGGTCTGTGGCATAGCACCTGCCTAGCAAGCATAAGACCCAGGTTTCATCTTTTAAAGGAGAAGGAGGTTGGGATGAAGATACCGGGGAGCCTAAAGGATATGGCCAATAACAAATGAGTGGAGACACTTGGGTCTGACTTCCAATATCACTTTCTCATCTTTCCCCTGCTCACCTTTCCAAAAAGAGGGATCGGTGAGGTTTGTGTGCTTTTTAGAGAAGTCTTACGTAGCCTAGGCTAGCCTCCAACTAGCTAGGTAGTTGAGGATGACCTTGAATTCCTGCAGTGCTTGGGTCGCAGCAGGCCCGTGCCACCAAATCCAGTTTGTGCGTGCTGAGAATTTAATTTAGGGATTCATGGATATTGGGTGAGCCCTGTCTGGTTTTGCTTTGTTCTCACATTTAGTTTGGAAGGGACATGCATAAGCCACATGTCAGAACTACTTGCAAAAGTCAGCTCTCCCCTTCCACCTGAGGGTCCCAGGGATTGAACTCAGGTTGTCAGGCTTATCAGCAAGCACCCTTAACCCACCAAGCCATCTCATCCACCCAAATTTCTTGTTTTTCTGGAACAGGGTCTCACTATGAAACCTGGCTGACCTGGACCTCAGGGCAACACTCCTGTCTTTGGCTCCTGAGCACTGAAAACGAGGGCTTTTGGAATCAGTAGAGCTTGAGAAATTTGCAATAGTTAAAGTAGAAGTGGGGCATTTTAGGGAGCGGGGGGAGCAGCAGGCTTGGGAGTAGCCAAAGCAGACACGTCCAGAGAGAAGCAGAGCCTTCAACCTACTGGGAGCTTGGGGATGAATAGGGCATCATCCAGAAAAGGCAGAAAAGGCTGGGAAGAGCGCGCAAGGCTTGGAGTCTCAGAGACCAAGCTAAAGAATGTGGAGTTCATTCTAAATGCTCTAGGAGCACTGTTAACATTTGTTTCATTCATTCATGCATCCATTTATCCACTCATTCATTCATTCTATTAGCAAGGTGAGTGGAGTGGGGCTGGCAGCAGAAAATACTTATCAAATCTCAGGGAGGGTGACTTGGCCAGTCTTGAAGCACTGGCCAGGATAGAAACAGAAGATAATCAACCAATCTGTTTATGTTAACACTGAAAACTTTTCCAAGCCCTCTCCCTTACCCTCATCACCCATGGCAAAAATTATAAGGCAAACAATCTAGAAGAGCATGTTCAGCCAATGGCAAAGGGGCCACATCTTTAACATATCAAGAATTCACAAGAATTAACAAGAGAACACTGGGAGCCCAGCAGATACTCATTTGGTCATTTAATTCCACTTGATATGGGGGGATGGAATGTCAGTGATCAAGGCATTATCTCTCCATTCATGAAGTTCAGCTTGGGAGGTGGTGGTGAGTAGGGGATGAGATTCAGACAGCTGAATCTGACACTGAGTGGAAGGCACCCAAATAAGGGAAGTATAGGATACTCTGGAAACTCACCCAGCAATTCCTAGCCTGAACCTATGATCCTAGGCGAGGGGGTGGGAGAGGGAAGGGAATCATTGAAAGATGTGGGCTGAAGTGAGAATTAGGGACCAGATCATGGGGGTGGCAGGAAGCTTTGAATCCTGAGTCTAGACTTTGCACATAAGGACAAGGAGGTCCTCAGCAGATGGCTAATGTGACTGGAATTCCATGTCAAAGGGGCAGTTCTAAGGGCCAAGCGCTGCGAAGTAGTCCTGTAACCCCAGCACTTGGGAGGTAGCGGCATGAAGATCAGGAATTCTTCAAGATCAGCGTTGGCTTATAGTGAGCCTAAGGTCATCCCAAGCTTCATGAAATAGTCTCAAAACCCAGGAAGACTCCTAGGTGCATTTAGACACGGGGTCATTTCTGCTCCTCACGATGTGCTGGACTTGAAGCAATGAGGAACCCTTCTGTTACTGAAAATGAATACCCTAAGCCAGGCATGGGAGGGCTCCTCTGTGATTCAAACTACTTGAGACAGGAGGATGACTTAAGTCCAGTATTGAAGAGCAGCTTGGGCAACATAATGTGACTCTGTACAAACAAATCCTAGGGAGACGCCATGATTCTTTGAGGCCTTGTTGGCTGCCAAGATCTCTTTCCTTACAAAGGAGATTAAGGACCAAGCAGGAGGACAACCAGCAGAGAGGGTGGGGGCTGACTGTGGAGCAACTACATGAACCTCGGAGAGCCAAAATATTTCATGTTGGTGACATCCTATGACAGAACTGTGTGAGTCTATGGAAGAAAGTATCTGACTCTATTCCTGCAGGACTCCCATGAGTCAACATTGACCAAGGGGCTGTCAATCAGAGATCACCAGCACACACACACACACAAAGATGCTGGTTACAATGAGTGAGATTCTGCAGAAATAACCTAAGGCTCCAGATAGCAGACTCCTTTATGCAAAGCAGGAAGTTTAAGGTTAATAAGCAGCATGAGATCGATCATTAAGGAGCACAGAAAAAAATTTCAATGGCCAAATGAATATGTTTTCAAAATAAGGGGTTACATAACAAATTAGACCCAGCAAGAGAGAGAACTGAATCTCTGGAGGATACATACAAATGTAAGGGCCAGGGGGAGCGAGGGAGGAGTGCTGTGAACCTCTGTCTTCTGGACATGACACGGTTGTTGTACCCATCAACTACCCAGGAGCAGGCCCTTCAACACTTCATCTTGGATGGTGGAAGTACTTATAAGGTCCCACCTGGCCCTGCTGGGCTACTAGTAGGCAGCTGAGACTTGCTGGGGGAGAAGGGAATGATTTTTTTTCAGTAGTGTAGGCACTGATAAGTAGCTTTTACTCCAGTAAATAACCTCCCACCAGTGCTCATGCAAGCAACCCGAACATACACAGTGGGTCACACATAAAAAAGAAGACATGGAAGTTGCATAGCAACTTGCGGAGAAGAAGAAAGGAGAGGCATGAAAGAGGCGAATGAGGTGAAACTGAGTGAAATTCGTTATGTACATGATATATATTATATATCATATACATGTAAAAATTTAAAAAATAAAAATAGAAGTTAAATTCATTGGATAAATAATATAGTTCTAAATTAATAGATACCTGATAAAATATTTAAAGCAAGAACTGTAAGAGCTGCAAGGAGCAGCTAGATAAAATCTGCCATCAGGGGATGAGACTAATAGATAGAACCGGGAAGCAGAACATTGGATTTGGCAGCAGCAGACCTCTGCATTGGCAGTAAAGCGTAGAGCACTGGTTCCAAACAAGCTGGGAAGCAATTGCATCCCTGGGTTTGTTCCCATCATACCACCAGGCAGTTCACCTTTCTGAATCCTACCTAAAACTCTCTGGAGATGGTAAATTGAAGGTTCTTTGGATCAGTATCAGCTGCCTGAGAGAGTTTAGAAATTGCAAATGCTGAACACTGAGATCCAACCCCCCAACACACACACATACACGCACACCTCTTGACGGTCAGACCTTTACTCTCCACACATCTGGCTTTGGGATTCTGGCCAGCCTGAGAAATAGGTCTAAGACTTCTGTAACTGTCCAGCATAGGAAAGTGTACGTAAAGGGAACTTGACCGTCACTCTTAGCAGCATCCCATCCATGTCTTCTTTTGTATTGAGGTGAGATCTCATGTAGCCCATGCTGACCTCAAATTCACTATGGAGCCAAAGACGGGTAACCTTGGATTCCTAAACTTCCTGCTTTTACCTCCCAAGTGCATCATCATGCCCAGCTTCCATCTTGTTTTATTTCTGAGACATGAGACAGGGTCTTGGGTTTTGCTAAGTAGACCAAGCCAGACCTAAAGTTTCCACTCTACTCTTTCTGCTCATTAAAAGTCCTTTCTTTTCTTTAACTTTAAACTCATTCTTATACCTGGGAGTGGTGGCGCAGATCTTTTTTCCCAGCACTCTGGAGGCAGAGGCAGGCAGATCTTTAATTTTGAGGCTAGCCTGGTCTACAGAGGGAGTTCCAGGACAGCCAGGGTTACACAGAGAAACTCTGTCTTGAAAACAAAACAAATCAAAACAAAATAAATTCATATTACATTTATTTATTGGGGCGGATTCATGTGTGCCATGGTGCACATGTGTCAGTCAGAGGACGACATATGGGAGTTGGTCCTTTCCTTTCTATGTGGGTCCCAGGAATTTAACTCAGGTCATCAGGCCTGGCAGAAAGTGCCTTTACCCACCGAGCCATCTTGCCAACCCTGCTTCTAGAGTTCTTGGCTATAAACAAGGAAACTGAAGATTATCAACTAACTGAGCAAAGCCTCCTAATATGAAGGAAACTGAATCCAGTAAGTAAAAACAAACCAAGACAAAACAAAAACATGGCAGAAGACCGTGGGCTACATAGGATTGTCTCAAAGCACACAAAAGAGGTGCAGAAGACCTGGTACTGGGAAGATAAGCACTCACCGCTGCTTGCTCCCTAACATGTGTTCTAGGATTGCTTCTGGGGATCCAGCTCAAGTTCTTCCACTTGCAAGGCAAGTGCTTTACTGACTGGGCCATCTTCCCAACCAGTCTCCTGTTTAACCCATAATGCTAATTAGAGGATGAAATCTTTATGTGGTTGTGTGAGGTTTTGAGTTATCTACACATGTGCTGTAGTTTGGATCTGTGTTCAAGGAATGGGCCCTAGCTTAGTGTCAGAAACTTTTTCATATTTTATTTATTCATTTACTTATTTTTTTTTTGAGGCAGGTTCTTATGGAACCCAAAGTAGCTTTGAACTCCAAAGTAGCTAAACATGAACTTAAGCCAGGGGTGGTGATGCATGCCTTTGATCTCAGCACTCAGGAGTCCAAGGCAGGTGGATCTCTGAGCTCCAGGCCAGGTCTACATAGTCAGAAATAAGTAAAGCAAGATAAAGACAGTAAAGGTGATCCCCAGGACAACTATTAAGAGAATTCAGGGATCAAAACGAAAACAAACAAAAACAAGAACAAATATGGTCGACTGGTTACTATCAGAGAGGGGCACAGGCATGGTGTTGCATGCCTAGACTCCTAGCATTTGGAATGCAGGTGAGAGAAGATTGCAATTTCAAGACCTGGGCTATATAGTAAGTTCCAGGCCAACCCATATACATACAGTGGCTCTATTTCAAAATACCAAGTCCCACTCCCAACAAGAGCTGGAGATGCAGCTCAGTGATAGGATCTCTGCTTGGCATTTGGAAGACCTTAGGGAGGCAAGGCATGCTCATGCTCACGTACACAAAATAAAACAGCACCCAAAGCTGGGTGGTAGTGGCACACGCCTTTAATCCCAGCACTTGGGAGGCAGAGGCAGGTGGATTTCTGAGTTTGAGGCCAGCCTGGTCTACAAAATAGTTCCAGGACAGCCAGAGATATACAGAGAAACCCTGTCTTGGGAAAAAAACAAAACCACCCAAAAAACGTTATAGCTAATAGATTCATTCAGTGAAGTGACCAGATATAAAAGCAAGCAAACAAACAAAAATCAGTCTTTGCACACCTTTAATCCCAGCACTTGGGAAGCAGAGGCAGGTGGATCTATGAGTTTAAGGCCAATCTGGTCTACACAAAGAAACCCTGTTTCAATGAGAGGGGAGGGGAAGAGGAAAGCAAAAGAAGAAGAAAAAAAATCAGTTGTTGCTTTGAGTGGTGACACAAGGGAAGAGGATCACAAGTTCAAGGACAGCCTGGCCTACATACCTTGTCTTATGACACCAAGGGTTTGTGATACAGCACAGTGGTACATAGTTTGGCTAGTGTGCACAAGGCCTAGTACACCAAAAACATGACACCAACAGATGATGGCTACACAGCACTTACATTTCTATCTTCTATCAAGACTCCAAAAGTGAAGTCAATGAAAACAGTTCTAGTTGCAGCATGAAAGAGAGAGAGAGAGAGAGAGAGAGAGAGAGAGAGAGAGAGAGAGAGAGAGAGAGAATATTTTTACTCAAAGATGGCATATAAGACTTGCACACACTGTATTGGGCATGGAGCTTCAGGCCTTTAATAACCAGCACTTGGGAGGCAAAGGCAAGCAGATCTCTGTGGGTTTGACACCAGCCTGATCTAACTAGTTCAAGGATAGCAGGGCTATGTAGAGAGACTCTGTCTTAAAACAATCAACAAGAGCAAACGAGCAAACAAACAAAAAACCTTGCACAGTGAAAACTACAAATTGTTGCAGAATGAAATTAAAAGAGAGCAAAGGTATTGAACAGATAGTACATGTTCACATCCAGGAAGAATGATGCCATATACACGATAGAGTGTCCTACGGAATCAAAACCAGCCTGTCACAATCGCAACTGGCATTCTTCAGAAATGGCAAGAAGGTCCTAAAATTCATAAGGAATGTCAAGGCACCTTGCAATGGTTTGCTATAATTGCCAACTTGACACAGTCTTGAATCACGTGGAAAGAGAATGTCAGGTTGATCTGTGGCCATGCCTGCGGGGGTCTCTTGGTTATAGTAGTTGATATGGGAAGACCCAGGCTGAAAATGGGAGCTCCCATTTTCTGGGTTTGGAATCTGGACTGCATAAGAGCTGAGAAAGAGCGGAGCAGTTGCCATGGTCATCCGTTTTTGTTTTTTTTGTTTTTTTTCTCTGCTCCTGGCTATAGATATGACTGGCTGCTTCAAGTTCTGACTGCCTTGACTTCCCTGAAATGATGGGTTTCATTCCAGGTCATACTGTGACCTGGAATCATAAGTCAGACAAGGCCTCCTCCCCAGAAGGGCTCTTGTCAGGTGTTTCAGCACAGCATCAGAAATGAACCAAAACCACAGCCTAATAACCTAAGTCCAAAAACACATGCTTCTGTTTTGCCTTTGCTTATTTGCTTGTGTATGTGCTTGTGCATGCAGTGGGGGTGGGGATAGGGGGAGGGAAGGATTGGTGCACATGTACCATGGAGCACGTGTAGAATCAGAGGACAAATTGTGGGAGTAACTTCTCTCTTTCCACTTGTGGATTCTGAGGATTGGATTGAGGTCATCTTACTCACCAAGCCTACCTCCCACTTTCTGATTTCAAAGCAGTATGCCTACCCACTGCCTGCCACTATATAAACCAGGGCCTGCTGGTGCATGCCTGTCATTCTAGCACTTGGGTGGCTGAGACAGAGGATCTATGAGGCAAGCTGGCTAAGCTAGACTAGGACTAGGCAGAATTGGTGAGCTCTGGTTCAGCAAGAGATTTTTTTTTTTTTTTTTTTTTTTTGGTTTTTCGAGACAGGGTTTCTCTGTATGGTCCTGGCTGCCCTGGAACTCACTTTGTAGACCAGGCTGGCCTCGAACTCAGAAATCCGCCTGCCTCTACCTCCCGAGTGCTGGGATTAAAGGCGTGCACCACCACGCCCGGCTCAGCAAGAGATCTTGTCTCAATGAAGTAGAGCCACTGAGGAAGACACTGACATTGACCTAGGGCTTCAATATGCATGCACACATATGTACTCATATACATATTACACATACATGCACACACAAAAGAAAAAGAAAAACCAAACCAAAACAAGTGTAGTATTGGCCTCAGGACAGACACAGAGATCAATGGAATTGAGCAGACTCTCCAGAAATAGATACATCTGTCACAGATTGATCTTTAACGATGGTGCCAAACCCATTCAATGAAGGAAACAAACAGCACATGGGCAGCTGGGTACCCATATGTCGCAGTGGCCTTGGACCTTTACCTCACACACTCCACAAAAAGGAATCCAAAATATATCAGATCTTTATCAGCAAAAATCATAAAATTCTCAGAATAGATTCAGCCAGGTCAAAATTCATGAACATTAAACTTTTATGTGTTCAAGAACATTCTCAACTAAGTATAAAGAGGTCTGGGTGTCGCTCAGTTGGTAGAGTGCTTGCCTAGCATGCAAGAGACCTTGGTTCAATCCCCAGCACTGCATAAGTTGGGCCTGCAATCTTAACATTTAAGAAATGGGCAAAGGATAATTAGGGGTTCAAGGTCATGTTCAGATACACATCAGGTTCAAGGCCTGTGTCAAAAGCAAACAAACAAAAGAACGCAGTGCTTTTGAAATGAAAACAGTAATGAACTTCTCTCTCTCTCTCTATCACCCGAAGCCAACCTCTCAACCCAGGCTGTACACCTGACTCAGATGTAGACAACAGTGCTTGCAGTCAGGCCTAGTTTGATTCGTGAGACCCACAAGCTGGGAGGAGAGAACCAACTCCTGAAAGTTGTCCTCTGACCTCCGCATGTGTACTGTGGTACTCAAGCACACACATGTGCACACACACACACACACACACACACCAATAAATAAACAAAACTTAAAAAAAAATGAAATGCACATTATGACCGAGGAGGTCTGGGGTGGAAGCCTCAGATCCTTGCATCTCTAACAATCTGTTGTATAATGTGTGTGCGTGCTAAGGGACCTCAGTGTAAGCGTCCATGTTCTAAGAGGAAATAGACAGGTGAAGCCATTCACTGAGGCCGAGGAGCCCACAGAGAGAAAGGCTTTTGCTGCTTGATATCCCCCAAGGAACTTGGACTATGTAGAAGGTCTTAGTGTCAAGAATTCAGTCAACTGTGGCTCACCAGTTAAGAGCAATGGCTCTTCTTCCAGAGGACCCGACTTTGATCTCCAGCACCCACATGTTGACTCACAACCATCTGTAACTCAAGTCTCAAGGAATCCTGTGCCCTCTTCTGGCTGCATCAGGTACCAGGCATGCATATGTTATACAGATAAACACCTATACACATAAGACCAAAAACTAAATACATACACACATACATACATACATACATACATACATACATATATACATACATACATACACACATACATATATACATACATACATCATACATACATACATACATACAAATAAATTCACTGTCTGAACAGATGGGATTTGGTGAGAGGTAAGGGTAGGGTCAGGTCCTCACCTGGCTGGTATCGGCAGGGTGGAGTCCATGAAGCACCACACGACTAGAAATCCTAGCTTTCCCCCAGGTTGTGCTGAGTTCTCACCGTGTGTCTCTTTCTGGGTTGGTTCTGGTCTATTCTGTATTATTTCATTGCTATCTGTGGGATATGACTTGGTGGTGCTGGGACTTATCTCCCAGCCTTTCCCTGTCTCACCTTATCCCTGTTGTCCCTCTGAAAGGGTCAGAGGTTATTATGCCAGTCCCCCAGAGCTTTAGCAATGAGAGCTGCCTCGTGTCAGGAAAGAGGTATTGACTGTCTGCCTTCCTGTCCCTGGAGTGGCACTATATGTCCTCTGCCTCCCTGTCCAGCTGTGTTAATCCACCTCTTGGTTTCTTCCCTGTTTATTCTGTGATTGGCCCAGAGGAGGAGAGTGGGCTAGCAGGCACCCTATGCAGAACCTGGAGACAGCAGCCAGGTCTGCCAGGCCCAGCCCAGGGCCTACTGCCTACTGCCCTCTGCCAAGTCTGGTCCTCTTCTACCTGCCTGGCAAAGGTCAGGCCCTCTGTGATGCTCTTGTTGCCATGGTGATCCTAGATGAGAAGGCTGTAATGTTCTGGGTCCAGAACCTTCACCCATCAGCCCTATGTGCTCTGCTTGCTCCCTGACATGACTCTCTACCAGAGGGCTAGAGAGCATGGGCTCTGCTACCATCAAAGTCTTCTCTGCACACCCCTCACTCCTCAGACCTCCCTTCAACCCCTACAGAAACCCTAACAGGTAAGTGTCAGGTCCCAGGTAACCCTCCTCCAGGGCAGAGGTCATGGTTCGGGGTAGAAAGGGCCCAGGACCCAAACTTGGAAGACTTTAGGTCCTGGGTCCTAGTCCTAGTTCATTGGTAGTGATGTGGCCTTGACCAAAAGGTCTGTTTGAGCACCAGTGTCACCTGAGTGTTTTACACTCAACAGTCCCTCGGCAATGCCTCAGTGACTTGCCGTGGGCTGTCCTTATGTGCTTACATCTTCTCGGCTCAGTGAGCTCCCACTCCTGCTTCAAACACCAACTCCAGTGCTCCCTCTCTAAGCTTCCCTGGCCTCTCAGACACTCTCACTCCCATCCTCTGCTGAAGGGTTTAAATATTTTTTTAGAGTCTCTCAACTCTCGTCTTCTTAGAGGCAGGAGTTGGAACAGATTCTACCCTGGTATCAGAGATGTTTTGTTGAATAACTTCTTGTGGGATGGGAAGGGAGAGTGGTCTTGGCTGAGCTGGGTACTCAGCCAAGGAGGTTATTCTGGGGTCCTGTATTCAGGTATGTCTTGGGCTTTACTGTATACCTGAGGCCTGTCTGGTTGACTGGAGACACATTTGTGTTTGAGGCCCGTAGGACACCATGTCTTATATTTGAATGTGCTTAGAGTTGTGTGGGTCTGGGAGCAGATTGTTCACAGTGTCTCTGGAGACATCTTGAGACTGGAAGAAGCAGAGAGCAGCACTAGCAAGTGAGGGGATTGCTAGGTTAACGGTGAAGAACTGGGCTTCACAGAAAATCAAAGAAGTTCTCCAGCACTTCCCAGCTCTTCCAAAATACTATGTAGTTACTGGTAATGGTCAAGGAGATAACAGCGACTTCCAAAGACAACTTTGATTGTCACTGACACCTGAACAACTGGACTCAGCTTCCCTGGCAAGAACTAAGTCAATGGTGACCTCTAGTGACCAACATAAGGGATGCAGGAATCCGTTAAGGCAGTGTTTAAGGCAGTGTTTACAGGTGTTTTGTTTTGAACTACTTTGCTAGAAACATATTCAACTTTAATTAAATATATATTTATTGGACTGGGATTTACCTCAGTGGGAGGAGCTCTTGCCTGGTGTGCATGAAACCCTGCACTGGATGCCCAGCACTTATCTGTTGGATATGGTGGCTCACATCTGTAATCTCAGCTCTCAGGAAGTACAGAGAGAAGTGTTAGAATTTCATGGTCCTGGGCTACATAGAAAGTTCAAAGCTATCCTGAGCTACATGAGAATACACCTCAATGTAGACTCTGTGTGTGTGTGTGTGTGTGTGTGTGTGTGAGAGAGAGAGAGAGTGAGAGAGAGAGAGAGAGAGAGAGAGAGAGAGAGAGAGAGCGCACTTATTAGGTAGCAAGCTCTCTTGTGAAGGTCAGTATGTGTTGGAGAAAAGAGGAGAACGGGTAAGAACCCACAGAGATTCTCAGCCCAGCTGTACATTACAATGGAAAACCGGCACCTGGGCAAGTTGGGTCTGCTCCTGTCCAGTGGGTGCAGGCAGCACTGGGTCTGCCCCTGTCCAGTGGGTGCAGGCAGCACTGGGTCTGCCCCTGTCCAGTGGGGAGCAGGCAGCACTGGATCTGCCCCTGTCCAGTGGGGAGCAGACAGCATTGGGTTTGACTTTGTAGATCCTCCCCAGGCCTGCTGTGTCTATCACTCTCACTCTCATCTTGCAGTAAGTGAGCCAGCACTTATTCTCACCCTCTTTTCAGATGAAAAAACAGATTCACAACTGTCCTGTCCTTTCTCTGTCCAATTAAGGAAAGGGACAGGGTGGCAGGGAGGGGTGGGTACTTTTCCTCCTCCAAGGTTGCCCCCAATCTCAGCAGACTCTAGGGATAACACCAGCTTTATTGTTCACTGTGATTAGAAACGTAGTCAAGGTCATGGTGAAACAATCCCCCCTCCCTTCTGAACAGAGAGTTATACAGGCAAAAATAAAAGCTGTGTGTCCGAATCACCTGCAAGCTCAGTCTCCTTAGGGAGTGTCTGAAGGGGTGTGGGAGCGGGAGAGGAAGTAGAGTAAGAGGGTGGATTCACTTTAAGGCATAATGTAATTGGGACTCCTAGAAGCGTGGTTCCCAAGACCACCCAAACCACAGACGCCTGCAGCATTTGATAAAAACGCAACGTTTCCAAGGACACAGCATCAGGCTCCTAAGATCCGGAGAAGCTGTGTATTTGGTAACCGTCTTGGCAACTGTCTCAGTTAGTGAAGACTTGCTGTCCATGCTCTTCACGGACAGTGGCTTGTTGGCAAACTCTCATCTTAGCCTGGTGCTCAGAAGACCCTACAGAAAGGACTGGCGCACTCAGGTTGCCTGAGTTGCTGAGATGCCACCCAGCTCCCTCTGGATGCTTGGGCATGTGTCTTTGTTTTTCTCAGGCTGTCTGGGATTAGGCCGTTTAAATAGCATCAAGCCCGGTTGCCACACCTGGCCTTCCTGCTCCCCTTTTCTTTTTCTGACTTTGAAGTACCTGCTAGTAGGCCCTGCCAACTAATCAAAGCCACCACAGCCTATGATGTCACCAGTGGCCAATCAGAGCTTCTCACCAATATATGCATTGATGTTACTTTTAACTGTGCTGATATTCCAGAGCAACACGTCCTTTTCAGATGAGGATGCTGTGGCTCAGTCACGGCTAGCACCCAGGTCGCTAGAAGCCAGTGCCATGTGTCAATTGTTCCAGAGGGGTCCCCAGAGACCTGGACAAAGTCTCCTTCTTCCCCTGAGCTCTTGATACCTTAGATGGAGCTCAATCTTGCCCCAAATCTTCTCTGAAAGACTTCAAGGGTCAGGACGCAGTGGTGGTGACACAGATTTATTTATTTATTTATTTATTTATTTATTTATTTATTTATTTTTCAAGATAGGGTTCTCTGTGTAGCCCTGGCTGTCCTGGAACTCACTCTGTAGACCAGGCTGGCCTTGAACTCAGAAATTCACCTGCCTCTGCCTCCCAAGCGCTAGGATTAAGGATGTGCGCCACCACCGCCTGGCACAGATTTCTTAATCTAAACTTAGAGCCATGGAAGAGGGGCTATGGCACCTAATTCCAGCCTAATAAGTCAACACCCCCAGGAAAGAATTAGAGGAACGCTGACCAGGCTATGCTGGCTGCTGATCTTGAACAGATGACAGGAGGGGCTGAGACAAGCGCTTCTTTATAGAACCTTCTGCTTAGAAAGTCAGGTGATAACAGCACTATCTAGGTGGGCAGTGCCAGCCTCCAAGTATGGGCAAGGGTACCTGCCCCAGGGTCTCAGAAAGTCCCATTAACATAGTGGCCAGAGCTTTTATGGGGTTACCTGAACTGCTGGAACCCTGCCTGTGAGCAGGGGCTGCCCCAGGTGGACAGGGCTGGGGCTTTGGGGGTTCTGTGCTTATGTATGCAGGTGTGATGGGCACACATTGGTAGCACATGTGGGAGATGTGGGCTCTGTATGTTTGTGCAAAGACCCCGAGGTAGGAATGAATTTTGTGTGCAGGCACAGAGACAAGAGCTGGTTTGTGGTGGCACTGGAATGGTGGGAATGGGTTAGTTGATCACTGGTTTAATCAGTTTTTATTGAGCATCTATGCTGAGAACACACTAAGAGCTTTTGGGGGGAGAAGAGAACAAAGGGTAAGCAGGAGTGCCCTGTGGCACATGAATACAGTTTGACTAGATCTCGGAGCTACTCACTCCAGTACAATTGAGGAAACCGAGAAAATGGGCTGGGAGCTCATGCTGCCTGGCTCTGAAGCCCTGAGCTCTGTGTGACTGTTAGTACTGCCCTTGCAGCTGCCTTTTTCCATCATACAAAATCAAGAATGTGTGGCAATTCACAGACCTGCCTTCTGTGTCCCAGGCTAGAAAATAGAGGCCCAGGGTAGGGCAGGACTAAACTCATGCAAGTCCAAGATCAGAACCTAGTCTTTGACTCCTATCCATTCCCACATCACATTGCCTGCTCACCAGGATCCAAGCTCACCTACTGCTGCCCAGTGCCAAGCCATGACTATCACCTACACAAACAAAGTAGCCAATGCCCGCCTCGGTTCGTTCTCGTCCCTCCTCCTTTGCTGGCGAGGCAGCATCTACAAGCTGCTGTATGGAGAATTCCTTGTCTTCATATTCCTTTACTATTCCATCCGTGGACTCTACAGGTAAGAGGGTTGGGACGGTGAGGAGCATGGGGAGGGGGGGGGGGTTCGTGAGCTCATGGGGGAGGGGCCTCCAAGCATGCAGGTGGAGTGGAGAAAAGAGTGGGAGAGGAGCACTATGCTGAGGAGGAGAGGGTCTGATGTTCCAGCTTTCTTATAAGACTGAGCTGAACTCCTGGCCAGGCCTGGCCATTGGAGAGAAGGCTAGGGACAAAAACAAAAGACC